>NW_009648554.1:132204-161446 GCF_000708025.1 Charadrius vociferus | reverse complement strand
GGCGTTCCTCGGGGGTCGGTACTGGGACCGGTGCTGTTTAACATCTTTGTTGGTGACATGGACAGTGGGATTGAGCGCACCCTCAGCAAGTTTGCCGACGACACCAATCTGTGTGGAGCAGTCGACACGCTGGAGGGAAGGGATGCCATCCAGAGGGACCTGGACAGGCTTGAGAGGTGGGCCTGTGCAAACTTCATGAACTTCAACAAGGCCAAGTGCAAAGTCCTGCATGTGGGCCGGGGCCATCCCAAACACAAATACAGGCTGAGTGGAGAATGGATTCAGAGCAGCCCTGCTGAGAAGGACTTGGGGGTGTTGGTGGATGAGAAGCTCAACATGAGCTGGCAATGTGCACTTGCAGCCCAGAAGGACAACCATATCCTGGGCTGCATCAAAAGAAGCGTGGACAGCAGGTCAAGGGAGGTGATTCTGCCCCTCTACTCCACTCTCATGAGACCCCACCTGGAGTACTGCATCCAGATCTGGAGGCACCAACATAAGGACATGGACCTGTTGGAACGGGTCCAGAGGAGGGCCACGCAGATGATCAGAGGGCTGGAGTACCTCTCCTATGAAGACAGGCTGAGAGAGCTGGGGTTGTTCAGCCTGGAGAAGAGAAGGCTCCGGGGAGACCTTATTGTGGCCTTCCAGTACCTAAAGGGGACCTACAGGCAAGATGGGGAGGGACTCTTTTTCAGGGAGTGTAGCAATAGGACGAGGGGTAACAGTTTTAAACTGAAAGAGGGTAGATTTATATTAGATATTAGGAAGAAATTCTTTACTCTAAGGGTGGTGAGATACTGGAACAGGCTGCCCAGAGAGGTTGTGGATGCCTCATCCCTGGAGGTGTTCAAAGCCAGGTTGGATGGGGCTTTGAGTAACCTGGTCTAGTAGTAGGTGCCTCTGCCCATGGCAGGGGGGTTGGAACTAGATGATCTTTGAGGTCCCTTCCAACTCTAACCATTCTATGATTCTATGATGAAATAGTAACTGGAAAGGAAAAGGAGCTGTTTCAGATAACAAAAGCAAACAGGTATAAACTGGCATGGAACTAGAACATTAGAACACTTCTTGCAATTCAAAGAGTAAAGTTCAGGAATAGTTTTCCAAGAAACAATAGGACAAAACCCCAAACAAACTAATTTTAAAACACAGTTTTGCACTCTGATTTGCATGTGATGCAGTCCCATTCAAATGTATCACAGATCAATCTATCTTCTTTCAGCTGCACTGGTTCACATCCTTCAGATTTAATACTTGAATCAGTATAAGGTCAAAATTTGGCTTATACTATAAGAGATACCACCATATTTAACAAAAGATAAAGAGAATATGAATTTCAGTCCTGTTACTATGAAAGGTGATGCTTAACATCAGCATGGTTACTTCAGATAAAACCTAGCATATTATTCTGGCTTCTGATATTGTAAAACCATCATCTCTACTCTCCAGCTATTTGCCATTTCAGGAAGCAATGGAAATGTAAATTGCTTTTTTCTTTAAGACAATTATCTCATACAAAATGGCTATTCGGGGGGGGGGGGGGGGGTTGGGGGGTTTTGTTGGGTTTTTTTATTACTATTTTACTATTCTATTTTTTATTTTACTATTTTTCTATTATGATTAATAAAACCAGGTCATAATCATTTGACAAAACAACAGAACTGACAACATAGAAGAAAATAAGAAATATGAATGACAAAAACCTGCTTCAATACTCTAAATCTATCAGGTTTTGAATTTCTTATTAATTCTTTACTTAGCAAGCAGCAATAGAAAATGTACTAATATTCAGTGGTCAGAGCTCGTCTTCACTCTTGCCAATAAGCTAACATAGCAAAATTTCCTTACTTCTGACCAGTCCATAGTGACCCACTGTGGGGGACAGGACTGATTGTTACACGGCTCTTTTTCAATAGGCCGATGTGTTAAACAGTTGGTATTGTCCAGTGTCTCCTCCTCAGAAGGCCCAATCTTTCTGATACAGAGAACTGTTCTTGAACGCATTCCTCCATCACAGGTCTTACTGCATTCTGACCAATCTCCTATAAACCATCTGGATAGAAAAAGTTAGGAGGCTCAGTTAATGCATTTCAGAAATGGAGTAGATAATTGCACAAACCTAGAATCCAAATAGTTTAAATTACTAAACCTAAACCATTGTTAACAATACATAGGTCTTTTCACTGACCATTTAAATTTATGCCTCACTGCAATCATATCTTCGAATAATAATAATACTTTGTATTTTTCTAGAGCAGCGATTTCCAGCCTAGGCTATAGTAGTTAGAAAGGAGTGTTGAGCCTGACAAAACTGCAGCTATTTAAGTAGATTTGTACATGACTTGTATGAAATTATTCCTCTGAAAGTGGTTTGCAATTGGATATGTTTGGGAATCACTGCTGTAGATTAAAGCACAAGTTAAAAGCCAAGATGCTTGCCTCTCTAGTATCTTTGCAATAAAATAATTTGATCTCAAAATTGGGCTTTCTGAGATTTAATTCTCATCTAATTATGAAACATTTCTAAATTTTTTTATAGAAGGCTATACAGAAATGCAAAATATTCTCATTTATTAGAGTAAATAAAGCAAACACTAGTAAAACATAATTCATCACATAAGAAAATGACCTCAACAAATATTTACAAAATGTAAAGCACTGCATGGTAGCTGCTAGAGGGACCTTCTGAGTGTTTGTGTGTACGTAGTAAAAGTTGAGAGCTGTACAGTATATTTAGATTACTTTGTGATGCCGCAGAGATTAAAGCAGCTGTTAATCTGGCTGTAAAGTAATATTAATTTTTTTCTACTGATGAATGGTTAATGCAGCTCTATTCACTGGAAATATCTCTTCACATTGTAGAGCACATTGGGTCTTCAATATTTCATATGTTGATTAAATACACTCACCCGGATCATCCTTGCAAAGGATGAAGGTGAAGTCTAATATGCTATCACATGCTGCCAACATGCCAAAAATGTCAGGCATGTCATTCACTGTGGATGTTCCTGGAGGTATGCTTGGAGCTGCCTCATAAGATTTGTCATTTTCTGAAGCCTCTGTCAAAAAGATATGCTGCTATCCTTTCTTGTATTACAGAATATGTAATATATTCTAATAGGAACCTAGATCAATGCAGAGATGCAAACAAATATGCCATATTCTGTCATTATTTTCCCAGTGAAAGAGAATTAATTTATGATTATTCACCACCAAACTTATGCTTTTACCACAGTAAGGAGAATTAGAAGCTCTTCACAGCTTTGAGGAGGCTGAAGTATTAATTTTTAGTTGGTACTAAGATTTGCTCAAGTGCATTCTCAGTTACTTTTAATGTTTATACTGTATCTCACATGACAGTACTGTTCATAGGATCCAGAGAGAGTTATCTATATCTTTTCCTGAAATCTGGAACTTTAGGAGTTACTTATTGCAATAACAAACAAAATACTATGAACAAACACAGTCTTTGTTGCTGTTCAGGACCCTCAAGTATAATGTAACTGGCATTCAGTTAGAAGGAGTAACATTTTCCCCACAAGTAAAGTGGAATTGTGTTAATTAAGAAAAGGAAATATTTGGCCACTCTATTTAAAGAGTAAGCCTTACTGGGTGATAAATCTTCCAGCCAAAAGGGTCAAACTTCTTTGGGGAACTATCTCAAAAGATGGTATTTGAACAGCCGCCTTCTAGACTACTTACGGGATCAGGAATAAAGAACACTTCCTTCAGAGTTTGGCACTTTGCATTCACCCTGTGGTGACCATCAGAATGGAGGCAGATGTGGGCTGAACTGCTCTGATATATTCAAGCAGATGCTAATTAATACACACCACCCACTTTCTGAATCTTGAGTTTCACCATGTTCATCAATTTCCCTGCTGTACTGGATGGAAAATCCAGAAGTGGGTTTGTTGGGATTTTTGTTTTTTGGTGGTTTTTTTTTTAAATAAAGTCAGTGAAAAAAAAAAAATTACCTATGTTGGAATAACTATGTTAACACTACTTTTTAAAGTGCTAATTTGTTAATAGTTAAGCCACACAAAGGAAGGGATAGGGATGTGTTTGGTAAAAAGGAACTGACCAAACGTGACCACTTCCCAAGTTCTGCTCTCAGGTATATGGTGTGGGAGTTTAGTTAGTGCACTTATAGCCATGCTAAACAGTGTTATACAAACAGAAAACAATTTCATATCCTTGCAGGATAAGCATATATTTACACATAGACTATGGGGACAATAATTTAGACCTGTTTGTGAGACAGCACATCTACCTTCAAACACACTCAAGGTGAAAGCGGGGTAATGGCTTCACTTCTGTTTACTTTATGTTAAATGAGTATTGTACATGGCACAGGGGGAATAAGTGTAGAAGACATTGCTCTGCCATCCTGCAACCTGTCACTAAGTAGTTGATGCTCTAGGAAGAAACTGGCTTCATGAACACCTGTTGGGTTTTAATGCATTATAGTATTGTCGCATTCCTCCTGGTGTCCTTCATGCTATAGTTTTACAGTTTCTAAGAGACATTTAAAAGAGACCACAGTATTTCTTCACTGTGCAATATCTACACTTAATCAGTATTAATGATTTTCATGCCCAATTAGAATTAGCTACAGATTATCATGAAACTTGTGATTATCATGAGTAAATCAATAAACTGTTTTATTATTTGTCTCAAAATGTAAGAAGGAGCTGTTGTGCATATGCTGAAATTATTTTCTAGTGCAAAATATCACAGCTGTTTCTAAACAGTTTTTTTGTTAAGATTAAGCTATGCTATAGGTCCTTACGAAATTTCATTTTTGAACAAATGAGCTGATATGTTTTTAATTATCTTTTCAATATGTAGCATACAGCTACTTTAAAAATAAAACTAAATAGACTTAACCAAGTATGTATCTAATCCTAAAGGCACACAGCATTACTGTACAACACTGAGAATCCTGGAAAGAAAACTATTATCAGTAAATGGTTTGGTCTACTAAGCAGTTTCTATGTTTACCATTTCTCATCTGAACACTTTAACACAAATTTTAATATACTATACTTAAAAATATGGAAAACATTTACTATGCATTGTAAATATCTATGGGAAAGTTAGTTTCCCCTCACCTCAAGATTCTGTCATTATTGCCTTAAGAATGGCCCCCAGTTCTTTTCTGAGCACTATTCGCCACACCTGATGCTTCCATCATAAGAAACTGCTTTGCTAGTATCTTTTTACTTACAATGTCTGAGTTGCTTTGTGTAGTTTAAACACCACTGTTCCCCAGTCAAATCAGGCCTCCTCTGGGTCGATGTATTTTCCACAACTGATTCCAGAGGAACAAGAAACCATAAACAAATAACAAAACCAAATATCCTGTCTGATAAGACAGGACCCTAATGCTAGATGAGAATTTTATACCACCTTTGGTCAAATGGATTTATTATATATTACAAAGACTTTTCTATCTATGCAAAACAGATGTCCATCTTCGTGATTAATGACTTACTCAGGTGGGCAAGGCTCAGTGTTGCAGGCTCTTTGGTTTTCTGGAGGCTTACTGTCAGGGTCACAGTAATTGTTTTGTACAATGGAGTTGTCATCCAGCCTTTTACACACCACCTCTTGTTTCTGCACACCTTGGGATGAAATGAAACACTATTAATTAATCATTCTTGCTCTTCTAGTTGTTGATTTAAAGTGTATTTCACCTATTGATTATTAATCCTACTATCCCCACTTTAATTGGCTGAATTCTCAAGGTGTGTGAATTCCAATTGACTGGACCACACAAAATCTTTTTCCTTCAATTTTAGGCCACCCCACTGAGAGAGTATTTTAAATTGCTGTTCTTTTCTAAAACAAAGGGAATATATTTATAGATTTACTAACAGATTTTTTAATTTGTATACTGCACAAAATCCATTTTCTGTCTGCCATCCTCTCCCAGTAAAAGACACTTCAATTTCAAAACAAAACATCATGAAATAGAATGTAGTCACACTTCAATGCAGAATTATTGCTTATGTACTCTGGTTTAAAATAAAACAGCAATAATGGGATACAGTGTTGTATTTTTATACGTGTCATCCTATAAACATTTTTTTCATTTAAATAATAGAAGTAATATTCATTCTGAAAGATGCAGTTTGTCTCTGTGCACTCGCATTTTGTCTGGCACTCCCAGCTCCTCTTTTACTGTTAATGATCAACAGGACAGTTCAGAATTGATTATTATTCCCAAAACATAATGTCATATCACTGCCAAGGCAACATGAGGTAACACAATAAGCAGGTTTTCCAATTTTTAAAAAAACAGGATCTAAAGAAAAGCATTAAAGAACCATTGATATGACAACAGTGCAGTTCAGAGTATTGTAAACAGTGCTATACTTGGCCGCCTCTGTTCTTAGAACAAGCTGTATGATGTTTGCTAGCATAAAAAGACTGTGGATCTGCAATTCATATGCACTTATAGAACATGAGTAGTCATAATACTGAAATAATAGGATTATTTGTATGATAAAAGTTGCAAAAAAGCACTAAACCTTTCTTAAAAACAGAAGCAATTATTTAACTTTTTCCAAATTGTGAAATGCATACAAATAAATAGGGATTAAAACATCCTGGCTTCAAATATCTGCCAACTTTACAGCCCTGTCTTGATTTTAAGACAAGCATTTTATAGGAGGTAGATGTGCAGTAATAAATTAATTGTATAAATATGTTTTTCAGACATCGAACACCCACTAAAAACATGAGATTTTCTTTCACCAAACATTTCTAGTTCTTTTGCTCATTTTAAACTAGCTAAACAACTTACCTTGTAATTGTTTTGTTTGTTATTCATTATGGACACAAATCAAATTTGGTATAGAATCCTAAAATGAGACCTATATAGAATTTAGGTATTTAATTCCAATAGTGAGTCAAACCTAGCCTTGAGATACCTTAAGTTTGGTCCACAAAGCATCCTGATTGGCTAGGAACAGAAATTTCCGAGTCTAAGCACAGAGACATGTGAAATGTCTCTATGACATTATGTGCAAAGGACCTGGGGAAAATGGTAACCTCCTTTTTCTCAAGTCTTGAGGATGTCATGCAGTCCCCCATGAGGCTGGAGATCCAGAAATAGTAGGTATGATCCCTTCTCAACCCTGAGGGGATTTCTACTTCCCATGAGCATACACCAACTTCTGTGACTTAGTGATTATTTTAGCTAAGGTGTCAAGACTGTGGTTTCTAGTCTGTAGATTATTTCTAGATTTTATTCAATTGCAGTCTGATGTAAAATGTCTAAGCCATCTTGAGAGCAGGGATGAAAATCCATACCTGCCTGTGCTAGATGAATGTCTTATTTAACAGATTAAGCCCCTTTCTTGTCTTTCTGCCATTGGCCCCATG
This sequence comes from Charadrius vociferus, assembly GCF_000708025.1. Taxonomy (NCBI): domain Eukaryota; kingdom Metazoa; phylum Chordata; class Aves; order Charadriiformes; family Charadriidae; genus Charadrius; species Charadrius vociferus. The sequence continues at coordinate 154,051 of NW_009648554.1, read as the reverse complement.
AATCTTGCATCCCTGGTTGCACTGTGGCCCAGAATGCTTATTAAAAAAAATCTTCCCTTTCCTTATCCCTCTTAGACTCCTCAACTATTCTATGGCACACAGAGTACTCTTCTGGAGATGCACTCCCATTTGAAATTTCTTCAGTCTGATATAGGGAATTGCTATTTAATAACTGCCATGGCATCCTGCAAAATATGGGTATTATCCCTTACATAAAAATATAGCCTTGTTAATATTTCAGGAAAACCCAGCAGTCTGGATCCTAAGCACATAAAAATGTTCCATGTGGGGCCTCAACTCAAATGTGCATGCTCCTGACAAGCAGGGTAGGAGTTAGATTCATCACTCAACATACTGTTTCTTACAGGCTGCCTGTTTATCAGGTGACAACTTTGTATCAACCCTCAAAATCACCTGCCTCCTCACCTTACCTCAAAATCATTTACTATGTTGAGACCAAAGATGCCTAATGCTGAAGTCTTCACTCTACTGCAGTACCTAAATCTCAGCTTTGCTGCTGGGATATCCCTTTTTTGATTACGGCTACATATAACCTTCCCAAAGCAGGCACTTTAAATCAGGTTGTAAATCATTTCACATGTCTGACATCTCAGGTTATCCATAAACATCACAATAATTTTAAAGTCAGCTTTATTTTATGAAATATGAGATGTCTTACACATGAGCCAGGTAAACCAATCAGATTCTTCCATTTGCTCTTTCTACATGTATCTGGATGCCACAACATCAGACAACAGTAGGTACCACTAAACAGCACAGAAGGCTGCCAGACTGTTTACCAAGTATATCCTACACACACAAATCTACATGAACAAGCTAAAAAGAAAATACCATTTTGAACATTATTCAACCTCCACTTTTTTTTGCTATATTTCAATTTATGTGCTTTACATGTTGGAAAAAAATCATTTTGCACAACCCTTCTGTGCATCTGTTCACACTTGAGTTTATTTCATCCACAATACAAACTGTGCCCAGTACTCCAGAGGGATTTTACTAGTGCCTTATCCAGTGTCATTAATACTTTTAAAGAAATACATCCTAAAATCAAATCTGCCTTTATCGTGACTACAACATATCCCAGTCTTCCCCATGTCTCCTAGCACTGCATTATCAGCAAATTTCATCAGAGCTTTCTACTTTTTATGCTACCATTAGAACAAGAAAAACTGAAGTCTGATGAGTCACGTGAAAGGTCTTTAAGAAGCCCACTAGGCTCACTGCCTTTTGGCCCAGTGATTTACATTTTAAGCATGCCTCTTGTCTACTAATATTTTCTAATTCTTTATTAAATGTAGGTGACCACAAAAGTCTTAGGAAAGTCTAGATGAATTAATCTACTACATTTCCTTGGTCTAGAAAATGAGTTATATGTTAAAATATATCTAGCTAGTCAAGCGTGACCTATCATGTTACACTTTACCTCATTTGTCATGTATTTCTAGATCTTTAGTTATCTTCAAAATTTCAAATCAGTTAGCACTTCAATGTTGTTGTTATATATATTTATATATATATACACACACACACAGAGTGAGAGATTATTTTCTTCAGTTCTTTACTCCTTTGTACTATTTTAGTAGAGGAAAGACATATCAATTGCAGCATGAAAGAGAGAGAAAAATGTTTACCAGATTAGGCTCTCCTTTATAATCTCTTCCTTTCTTTCTTGACAAATAAGTGGAAGATCTAAATATTTGAGAAGCTGTGACAAGATGATTCACTTTAAATTCTATAATCTATGTAAGCACTGTCAACAGATGAGAATAATTAAAATCAGATCTGACAACCCGAATAGGAGTATTTCTTTTGCAATTTTCTACTCAAACTTCACCATGATGAGAAATAATATTTAAAAGGAGTAGCCAAACAGCAATGCTAGTAACATGGTGCTGCTAGTTGACATAGAATTTATGTTCAGCTCTGATGAATTATCATTTATCCTTTCTATCACAAGCTGCAAATTGCTTAAAAAAATTATACACACTTTATAATTAAGCATTTTAATGATGCATACCATTCTCTCAAATATATTTATGGGATAGCATAGATATTAATGTTATGTTTTCACTAAATTTCCTACTGGCATCAGACACATTTCCTTCCAGGGTTTGGCTAAAAATTGGCAGCTCCAGTAAATTCATTTCTGAGGAGCTTATGTAATAAGAAAGTATTCTGAAGTACTATGAACACAAAGTAACATTGTGCTCAGTTTTCAAAAAAATTTAAACCAGCCATGTTATTTATTGAATGCTAGTCAGGTAGCATATCACCCCTAAGAAAGCATTCACCACCATTCACTCACACAGTGAAGAATCTTTAACCCATGCCAGGCAGATATGTTAATCCAGTTTTAAAATGTTATGCAGCATCTTACCACACAGTATGTGATTTCTGATACAAGGAACATAAGTATGGGTTAAGGAAACTTTACATCATTACTGTCTAATTACAGTGTTATTTAAAATAACATTTCAGAAACAAAATTCAGATTCTAACTTTAAATCAAGAAAAAGAAATGGAAAAGTCTGGAAGTGCAGTTTTTACCCAGACAACAGCTACAACCTAGTTAAGCCCCGTGGGCATTGAAAAAAATCTTTTTAAATTATCAACTCTTCTATGAGTATATGATCTCTCTTTAAGTAATCTAAAAAGCACAGTTAAACAAGTTTGTTTAAACTCTTGGGGGAATAATTACAAGCAGTTATACAGAAACACTCTGCTTTCAAATCTACAGATCTACAGTTGATAATAAAGACATAAAATGTCCTCATGACTGATCAATGCAATTCTAATAGAAAACAAAACTCCAGTGGTTTAGTGACCATATTCTCCAGAGAACTGAGTTGTTTTGCAGATTTCAATTCACAAACAATCTGCATGACTTTCAGTAGCGAAATTTTAAATTACATGAAGCACATTTTATTCTTAAACTAAAATGGCAGGCATTTAAATGCTATATCTATCTTTAAAAGCAGTCCACAAAAAAATGTGGTTTGCGATTGCAACAGTTGATTATAAAGATGGCAGTACCAATACATAGTGAATCTTTCATCACTAAAACTAATGCATGCTGGTTAATCCAGACATACTTTCTGAGCTCACTCATCAGATCTCAAGATCTCCTCTGCTCTGGTGAGACCCCACCTGGAGTACTGCATCCAGCTCTGGAGGCACCAACATAAGAAGGACATGGACCTTTTGGAGCGGGTCCAGACGAGGGCCACAAAAATGATCAGAGGGATGGAACACCTCTCCTATGAAGACAGGCTGAGAGAGTTGGGGTTGTTCAGCCTAAAGAAGAGAAGGCTCCGGGGAGACCTTATTGCAGCCTTTCAGTGCTTAAAGGGGGCCTACAGGAAAGATGGGGACAGACTTTTTAGCAGGGCATGTTGCGATCGGACAAGGGGCAATGGTTTTAAACTAAAAGAGGGAAGATTTAGACTAGATATAAGGAAGAAATTTTTTACAATGAGGGTGGTGAAACACTGGAACAGGTTGCCCAGAGAGGTGGTAGATGCCCCATCCCTGGAAACTCAAGGTCAGGTTGGACGGGGCTCTGAGCAACCTGATCTAGTTGATGATGTCCCTGCTCATTGCAGGGGAGGTTGGACTAGATGACCTTAAAGGTCCCTTCCAACCCCAACTATTCTATGTTCATCACAGAGCCAAACTTACATTTTCCTTGATGAGGACAAGTATGTTTTATTTGTGTAAAGACAGTTTCATAATTCATCTGAGAGCATGAAAGAAAAACATAGTAGGCAACACTCTACAAGAGTGATGAGCAGCAAAGGAAACTGGAAAGCAATCAATTTACTTATAATAATATACTGACTGAATATTTCATAAAAAAACATGAATATGTAAGATATTTGACTCATCTGGAGATGAACTCTAATAGAATGAATAAAATCAAAAGCGATGCTTAGGGTACCTGGTAAATTCCAGATAATAAATGCTGTCATTTGTTGCCATTTATTGCTAGAATTCTATTAAGCATGGAAGAAAATAAAAAAAAAAAAGAGAGCATGCACTTATTGGAGTTTATTGTCAATGTATACAAAAGTAAAAATACACAGAAGGATTTTTTTCCTTTATTGGATTTTTTTAAACAATACCACCATTCTTATTAAGAATACTTATGGATCTAGATGAAGTCATATACTTGCCCTTGGAAACCTACAAGATATAATATAATGAAAGACAGGCACAAGAGTAAATAAACTGCAATTTTGTGATCTGTAAGTGATATATATCACCCTTTTCTGTTTTAGCACTTTCTTCTCTTTCCAGCCTTCGTTTCCTATTTCTATGTATTCTAGTTTCCCCTTTCTTAGATTTTTCTCATTAAATAATTAATTAATCAGGTCCTTAAAAAAATCTTCTGTTGTTGACATCATTTTTTTCTGAATTCCAGCAACCTGTTCATCCATCCATCCATCCCTTCCAAATTCCCTGTGTTCTTTCCTCTCCCACTCTTCTCTGATAAACTCCCACTGTACATTCTGGTATTCTCTGGCATTGTTTTGCTGTAGTCTTGCCCAAGTCTGCCACCAGCTATAAAGATCTATACAAGATAGTAACAAACTTTCCTTCCAAAAACTCTTGACTCGGAGTAGAACACTTATCAGTGAACTTTCAGGAAAGGGAATTAATATGGAGAATACATGTAGCTCAGTTTTACATAATGTTCCCAGAGAGGAAAGACTAGCCCAGATAATATAAATCTGTATTTTAAAGAAAAGTTTTTCAATATAGAAAATATTTGTTCTAGTATACAAAAAGAAAAGCTGTAATTTTGGATTTCCAAGCCTAAGAACAGATACTAAGAGACAGATATTAAAAATGAATGAAATTATATTCTCATCCCACATATGAGTACATGAATCCAAGAATAGAGTTGTCTTTTACCAGGCAAGCTCTTTTAACTACCTGGCAAATCTGAAGAACTTATTTTTAGAAAAAATCAAGAAAATACCAAAATAAAACTCAGATTTTGGAGACATGGTTTCTGCTTAATTCACTCTACAAGATACGATGCTCACTTGCAGAGGAACTATGGAATATTTTGTTCTTTTCTCCTTTAACATGAAGGACACTACTAAATACACAATCTACACTATTAAATACACAAGGAGTTGAATGCACCATTAGCAAGTTTGCTGATGATTCTAAACTGGGAGGTGCTGTTGACTCTTTTGAGGGACAAGAGGCCTTGCAGAAGGATCTAGGCAGATTGGAGCATTGGGCTATGATTAATGGGATGAAATTTAACAAGTCGAAACACCAGATCCTGCACCTAGGACAGAGTAACATCGGGCACAAGTATAAATTGGGAGAGGAGTGGCTGGAGAGCAGCCCTTGCAGAAAGGGATCTGGGGGTGCTGGTTGACAGCAGGCTCAATATGAGTCAGCAATGTGCTCTTGGCAGCCAAGAGGGCAAATCGCGTCCTGGGGTGCATTAGACAGTATAACCAGCCAGTCAAAAGAGGGGATTATCCCACTGTATTCAGCATTGGTGCAGCCTCACCTTGAATACTGTGTGCAGTTCTGGGCCCTACAATTTAAGAAGGATGTTAAGGTCCTTGAATGTATCCAGAGGTGGGCAACAAAGCTGGTAAAAGAGCTGGAAGGAATGTCTTATGAGGAGCAGCTAAAGACTCTGGATTTGTCTAGTTTGGAGAAAAGGAGGCTGCAGGGTGACCTCATTGCTCTCTACAGCTTCCTGAGGAGGGCAAATGGAGGGGGAGATTTCTTCTCCCGGGTATCCACTGACAGGATGCGTGGGAATGGTTCAAAGCTGCCACAGGGGAAGTTTAGACTGGACATTAGGAAGCATTTCTTTACTGAGAGGGTGGTCAAACACTGGAAGAGGCTTCCTAGAGAGGTGGTCAATGCCCCAAAGCTGTCAGTGTTTAAGAGGCGTTTGGACAATGCCCTTAAATAACATGCTTTAACTTTTGGTTATCCCTGAATTGGTCAGGAAGTTGGACTAGATGATCATTGTAGATTTAGTGGATCATAGTGGATTTAGAATTGTGTTTTCTTTTGGCATATGGCAAAAGGTGCTTCATAAACTAGGGGGAATAGCAGGTACTCATATGGAGAAAGCAGCTACAGTTTTTAACATGAATCATAGCTAAATGAAACATTTATTCCCTGAGCACAGAGCTCATTAAAAATAAGTGACCATAGTATATCCTCATACTAAGCTGAAAGGAGAGAAAAGTGCCTGGTTTAGCCACCATAAGTTACTGAAGAAAATCTTTCCCTCCCCCTGCAAAGGTTCAAACGAATAATAAATGTATGCAGTTATCACGGATTCACAAATCTTCCCTTAAAAGTTAATTGATTAATGTAAAAAATGCTCTTATCTAGACAACTGCCTACTCCTTCAGAGCCAATTATTTTTTCTGTTGTATACATTCAAATCTTTGAAGTGACAATGGCCTGCATGACAGAAGATCCATGGCTAAAATCTTGTCTCTACCTAAATCAAGGGGAGTTTTCCCATGACTTTAAAAATATCATTAACTCATTGCCATCATAAAAATAGGATTTGGCAGTACTTGTAAGGTTCTGATACTTGGAACTGTCTTTTGCTATGAGATTTTTTAAAACGTTCATTTTCCTACCAGACTTACCATTGTTAAAATAGTAGTTAAAAAAGCAATCTGTCACTCATTTGATTACAGGAATCCAACAAATGAACAATAAAAATATTGGGGAAAGTTGGCACTTTCCTCTATTTCGTTTCAAGACTTTCTCTATTTAGCTTCACAGAATAGAATTTGTGCTGTCATTTGTATCTTGCATATGGCTAAGCAAACTGCTGTATTTAAACAGCAAACAACTAGTAACAGCCACAGCAGGATCGAGCAGAAAGATGTCACGATGATTCTAAACATGAATACTTCCAGTAGCCGTAAAAAAAGGAAAAGGACAAATATTTGGTCCAAAGGTTTTTTAAAAAATATGGTGTCTTCTTCTTGCTATGGGCAAGTACAGAAAACTGAAATTCTGAGGCAGATTTAAAGCTCTCTCCCATATCTTCTGAAACTGAGGTATGTTGGGGAGATGATGCATTCAGTCTCCAGAGAGAAGAAAGATACTGTTCACACAGCACTTCTACTCACCAGTCCATGCAGCAGCAATGGTGTTGGCTTTGAAGGAAGCCAACTGTCCTGCTCTCCCAGCCAGAGGTAAAGAATTGCATTGGTGGCCACTAGAGGGAGGATTAGGAATATAGTAAATTGTGGGCAAAGACACCCATGATGAATCATATGGGACAACCTACAAATCCCCCACTGCTGCCAATAGGCAACAATTGTCAGATACTGCTATGGGCTGGGAAGTATAACTGAGTTGTTATCTGCTACAGAGGAGCTGCTAGTATGTATCCTAAACTTTGGTGGCTGGAGGATAGGAGGGCTGACTAGGATCTTGTGAAGCATACCTACAAACACACAAAGACACATCCCTTTATTTACAGTTGACTTATTTGCCTTCTGTTTTTTAATCTCCTTACTTAAAACTTCTGATGTCCTTTATCAAGAAAGCTCCTGTGAAAAGCAAACATCCCAGCTTCAACAGAATCTCAGAAGCATCAGCAGACAGAGACACTGTGCCAAGATACACTGTATTTAACAAAAAGATCTGAACATATTAAATGCACTTGAAAACAACAAAATCCATTGTGATAAAGTAAATGTTCTTTCACTAAATTAAGGTTTGAGGCATGTCTGAAAGAAATGTTTTCAATTAGTTACCTAATAATTCTGTAGTAAACGGTATCTTGCAATTCAGTTTACCCCAAAGCTTGACTGCCTGGTGTCTTACCTCCAGCACAAGTAGCAGAACATTCTGACCAAGGCAGATGATTCCATGCAAAGCCAACTTCATTATCTCCACTGCCAGTGCGAGAGATGGGAACACTGAATTTATACCTTATACCCAAATTTTGTTCCTGTAGCAGAATCTGTAGTTGAAAACAACTGGTTATACCATTAAAACAGGCAAGCAGAGAGCAACTACAGTGACATTTAATCTAGGTATGTGTTATGTCCCATGGAAGGGAAAAAAGTAATAAAGGAAGCCATAGTAGTTCTTTTAGGTATTCCCAAAAGAATCTGAATTAACTTTTAAAACATATATAAAAGAAAAATATTATTGTCTGAGGTGAGCTTTGTCTTTTTTCCCCTTGACACAACTTTATAACTTCTGTAAGTTCTTTATTCTTGACATAATTCTTCTAAAAAGCCAGTTTTCATAAAAGTAATGTCTTAATGGAAGTTAATTCGGTAGCTGAATAATTATGTGAGGTCAAAGTTGGTTAAGGACATTACTGTGCAAACATGCAGCAGTCCTCACTGAAGTCTTGTGAGATTATGAACCAATTATGAACCTAGCTCTGCCCTTGCTTATACTTCTAGTGACTATAATAGTAGTAATAATAGTAACAGCAACAGACTGTTGCTGAGGTCATTGTTTTCCTAATGCAATAGCCAACAGCGTGAGCTTGGTGGAATCTCACCTGTGGTTCCTTTAGAGGAAGATCAAAACTCTCGCTGCAGCTATACCACTGCAAGTGATACAGATGGAAGTGCAGCAATCACTATGAGTTTTTGTCTATCCTCATTGTTGAACTGCACTTCCACATACCACCTGTCCAACAGTAGTCTTTGATTCTCTACCTTTTTCTTTCTGTTACTAATAATATATATCATGTTAAGATGCAGCAATCTGACACATCTTAGAGCTATTTCTCATCCCCTTCTACATTCTGTGATATTTTGCAGAGGCATATCTGCCTATCTCCATTGGACAAAAGAGCAGAGAACTTTCAGTAAGAAAGTCAGTGGCGCTGACTGAATGAGAAAAGGCACTATTAATCATTATGTAACTCATTCTATATGAACTCTAGCTTATCCACAGCTACAGCAGAAAAAAACAGAATTTGGGTGTTTGAAAATGTTGCCTAAAATGTGACTATCATTCTATATACAAAAATACCCTGTTTGGCTCAAGCAATCCCTGAACTGCAAATCTGGCAGCTGATAGAATATACTGGGCATGTATCACCCTATTCTTATACTCCTCCTCAACACAGTAGAGCAACAGTAGGCTCACTATCGCCTACCGTCAGTGACAGGGTACCAGGACCCTGGTCACATCTTCTGTTACATTCTCAGATTTTGTACAATCTATTCAGAGAAATGTATGTCACAGTAACATACTTTAATACAGGTCAAATCATGATACGCTTGCTGTGGTAAAAGTATACTTCACACTCAGGCCAGGCTTAAAACCACCGACATCCACAGAACTGTCAGAAACTGTCATACTATATCTTAACACCTTCATGTATCAGCAGTATGCAGAGATATATTATACGCCCCATTTACAATTTTTTGCTACCATTATTCCAAAGCACATTTAACACAGATGGGGCATTTTCTGTGAGATTTCCTGGGGCTCTTCTGACTTTATCCCTTTTTCATCACAATGTTTGCCTGTCAATTTTGAAAGATAAGCAAGCTGTGTTAAAAAGTTGTGTCCCAGCTAGTCCCAGCTAGGCAAGATGTACACTCTTTGTAAACACAACCTATTTTGATTTCATTCATGGCCTTGTCTTTCCTAAGAACATAAATATATATTTCAAATTTCAGAAATATATTAATTATAACTTTACCATGACTATGAGATTTTCTGAAGTAGGGCCTAGTGCTTCCAAAGACTCTGGTTCATCTGTTGGCCTCTTGTAATGGAAAGCTGTTCCAGCAACATCAAACTTTCTTGGCCAGTCAATAGTCCAGGCACCATTAATATAGTAGTCATCCTCTTCAGATTTTAAAGCTTAAAAAAAAATACAAGCCACCTAAAATTTGAAAGCAGCATTTATAATGGAGAAGCCATTGCAAATTAAACTACTAATCTGTTAGAAGTATGTGAGCTTCAGAGCAACATCACTGTTTTTTCAAGCAATATAAAACCTTTTCTTTAGCCCTAGTCAAAATATGAGCCCACATGCAATGTATGCTGTTCTACTTAAGATATATGTAGGTCTCAAATGTTTAATCAATTATCAATCTAATCTTTAGATTAAGATGTTGAGGCATGGGATAGGTATCTCAGATAATGTGCAGAGGAAAAAAAAGAGAAAGAACACCGAGTCTGACATCTGGTCCCAATCAGCTCTTGCTTTGTTGTCTTTGTCCACCTTTTTTTTTCCCCCTTCTTAAAGCATAAATCCGAGACATTTCTACTACAAAACCAAATACTAGCTATTTAAGCTGCCAAGATATTTTATTATACCTAATTTACAGCCTTAAACCATAAAAGTACTGTAGACAACACATAAATTTCTTAGCTAACCAACCAATTAGGCTAGACAAGCAGATATTATTCAGGGACTTGTATTTTATTTTTTATCAATAATATCAGATTAAGTTTCTAAATAAGAAATGGACTTTGTATCTTAAGGTGAATATTCTGTTAATTCAACATTGACTTCTTGACTTAAGGTGAAGATTACCAAGTTATTCAGCATTCAATGTTTACTTTAAATAAAACATGTTCTTAAAGGCAAAATGATAGTTGGAAATACACGATCAAACAGCTGTGTCATTTTTTGTTGAGACAAATCACTGACTTTACTAGATAGGGAATTCACAAACTCACATCACAATCATAAGGAATAAGACAACTTAGGATCAAGATTTATTCTCCGCTACATCTGTGTGGACAGATGGATACCTTAAACAGGGAAAATGTCTGAATGATGCTCAAATTTTCTAAAAGAGACGAGAGAGCATTCATATGAACAGGAGATAGTTGAGAGGCAGTAACGTTCTGTTGGTGACAGCCATATTCAGCAGGGATTAGTAAACATTTTCAACAGAGCCATAAGGTCTGTAAAGGAATGTCTTTCCATAGCATAAATCTTCTTCCATTGACTTCCCTGGATTTACTCTGGAAACACACATGTGCTTTGAGTGGAGAAACTAGCTCTGACACATTCACTTATCTGGAATTCTCAAAGTAATTCAGATTCCTTATTGTCTATATAGGTTTTGTAGTACAAGGAGATAGTAGAAAAAGTGAGTATAGGAGAACAAGACAAATTGCAAGCAGCACTGTACTAAAAAAAAAGGAACAGTACTTCCACTATTTATCTATTTTAAGCATGTATATGAAATAACTATGTTACAGCTGAACAACAGTGTTTTTTTATTAGTGGTCTTATTTCCACATAGCAAAAATTTCTATCCATCCTGATTTCACAAAATCTAGCTTAATTAATAGAGGGTCACAGAGTGTCCCAAAGCCACCAAAGGCATATTACAGTTTCTTACTGTACCACTGAGTCCCAAACATTTTCTCATCAGTATGTCTAGTATCTACTAAGAGCAAATAATTAAGTGAATTCTTTACTTATATTATTTGACACATATGAACAACAAACGAGACATATAAATGAACGCAGGAGAACAAATGTTCTCATACATTTTTTACATAATTAATCATTCTGAAATTATATGCTATCAATTGTATATATACCATATACACTTAAACTAATGTATACCCAGAAGCAGATCATTTTTTACCTGTCTGAATGCCAAGGAAAAATGTATTTGCATTCTGTAAATAGATTTACCTTATGTCAGTTGTTATGCATAGGTGAAGGCCACACAGCTGTGAATAGCATTCCAATAATATAATTACATGACAATGATGAAGCAGTGGCATAATGCTATTAGCATATGAGACAGAAGAAACAAGTTTATGTCCTAATCAAATTATGAGAACTTGAGAATGCAGGAGGCCCACTGGAAATTAACACACAACACCCTGTTGCATAAGGGGCATATAAGGAAAGATGTCACCTAGGATCAATCCATTTAAGGGAAGATAACAACATTACTAAACATACATTTTTTTTCAGCAGCTCTGAAAACAGGCAATTTTGATGTTGCTGGGTTATTGTTTTGACAGATCAGTTGAAAATACTGAATTATTTATGCAGCTGCAGAAACATGCTTTTGCTGTCAGAACACTAGGAGCTATATTGGTGCAGAAATGATCAGCCAGAGACAGGGGGAGGGAGGACAGGTGCTGATCAAGCTAACTGAAGATGCCAAACATCTAACTGCAGCCTAAATTTGAGGCCACGGCTTGCAAAAGAACTGGATCTTAGTGTAAGGAACTGTGGGATGTTTGTTAGTTAGTTTGAAAGCCTTCTAACTGAAAGGAACAAATAAGAAACCTCAAAGCCAGTGTGAGGAGCTACAGAGGAAGAGGGGTTTATTTTTTCCTTTTCTGTATATTTCCAAATGGAAAAATTGATTTTTTAGACTATGGCCACATACATATTTGGCAGCAGTACACATAAAACAAAATATGTGTAAATGGTTATTTTCAGATGAATCAGTTCTATAATCTGGTTCATGGTGTAGCCACACAAACAGTTGTCCTTAAACAGAGGGAACTCCATAAAGACAGGGAAGGAGCTGTGAAGTATTTAAGTAACAGAAATGAACAGAAATGAACAGAAATGAACAGAAATGAACAGAAATGAACAGAAATGAACAGAAATGAACAGAAATGAACAGAAATGAACAGAAAATTGGTTCTGTTTTACCTCAAACCAGGACAATTTTATACAGATGGTACTGATCTAAATGCTTTGCCAGATCACTTTCATAGAATCATCTAGGTTGGAAGGGATCTTTAAGATCATCAAGTCCAACTATCAACCTAATACTGCCTAAACCACCACTAAACCATGCCCCTAAGCACCACGTCTACCCATCTTTTAAATACCTTCCACATGAACTGCTGCAGCACTCTCTGACTGACACACCATACTCTGGTCACAGCACTCCCTAGGGCTGCCTTTTATGGGAGTGGGGTGGGTGCCGTTACTGCTGGCCCCGCCCCCTCCTCGTCAGCAACCCTCGTGCGAGCTGCTGGCTCCCGCGGGCTGCCTGTACTCTCCCAGCTTTTCCTCGTCTACGGAAAGCTCAGAAATCCCTTTTTGCCGTGAACCCTGCTCCCTTGCAGATGTACCTGCACTGGAGCTGTCCCTCGGTGAGTGGGACTTTCCTCTGCTTATAAATTAGAGGAATAACAAACTTAATTGTACTAGCTAAGAATATCTTCTTTATTCTGGTTTTCAGCTACCCATGGAATCAGAAACATAATATGAATCTGAGTATTAAATATAATGACACTAATATTGGTGTAGATTTCAATGTTACAAAATGCCCTTTTGACAATATGGTTCTTGGCAGAAAATGACCATGATAGGATGCATTGTATGCCTCTACCACCACCTCTCTTTGAAATGTTAATATAGGATATATGAGCAACCTTACCCGCAGTATATTTTGACATAGGGGAGGGGCCAGTGGAGCGTGATGCTGAAAGAATAATAAGCACTTTATTGCTGGAGTAGTGGTGTCATTATTTCTGGAGAATGGAGGGAGATTGATAATCTGCTGAATTACAGGAGGGTGGGGGCAGGCAGAAAGTAGGCATCCAACAGTAAAAGGTATAATATATATAATAAATTTAGGAATTAATGTACCTAGGAGAATAACTGCCCTTCAAACTCACACTTACAGGCATCATATGTAAATCAAGTTACAGAGACTTTCAGAAATGCATGTTGTCTTGAATGTGACGAATCCAGACTTGTACACATCAGTATTAAAAAAAAAACACACAACCAAACAGAAAGCAAATTTAACACAGTCTTTAAAGAAAGGGATGATAATCTGGGAATTTGAATTTAATTCTGTGCTTTACCACAAGCTTCCTGAATGATCTCAATTAAGCACCTAGTTTTTCTGCACCTCATTTTCCTCATCTATAAAACAGAGATAGCATTAAGTATCTACAACACAGCAACACAGAAACACTGTGGAATACATAGAATATATTAAATTGCCTTAAGATAAGGAGACATTATTGTTAGCATTTAAGTAACCATGGCTGTTGATGAATAATCATTCCAAGAATAAAACAGTGGTTTAAAACAGTACGATCCACCAAGATCAGAGACTTCCACAGGTGGAAGATGTAACCTCAGAGTGGGACAGTATATCATTTGAGTGTTCCTCATTCACTTCAGCTCATCTGACATTAGAACTACAGTGAAGTTGACCTGATTTTGCACTGAGTGGACAAGGAGGAATCACATGATGTATTTAATTAGCTCCACTCAGGAGAATACATCCTAACCAACCACTGCAGCTGTCTGACTGCAACCTAATATTAACAGCTACTGTTCCCTCTGCTGCTTCTACTATGTGTATGGTTTGGCCAAACCAGAAAATGTAACTTCAAATCATATCATAAACTCTAACTTAATAACAGTCTGCTATTTAAACCATGCTCTTACCAATGTAGTTCTTTGACATTGCCACTTCTCTTATCTCAATGTGTACAGAACCTCTTGGAATTTGAATCACTTCCATATAGCCTATAAGATAAAGATAAATTTTAATTTTTGTTGCTTATCTTAAACAATATTAGTTGGGGACGGACCCAGACGCAGACCAATATGATCAATGCTGAAGCCACTTTATTAAAATACTTAAGCCATTATATACTTTTTACTACAACGTGGGCTAGCTCTGCGGCTTGTGCTCATTGGTTTCTAGCCTTATACACACAAACTATTATTGGTTAAATGCAGCTGTAACTTATTATCTACACTTTGTTACTATTTCTGCCAAGTCAGTCTTTTAATTAATACACATTCTGCATCTGTTGGGGAGTAGCAGTAGTTTCAGTGTCAGTGCATGATTTCCTCCTTCATGTTGACCTTAAGCACATGTCCATTGTTTTCCAAGAAGTTTCCCACAATTAGTCATAAAACTAACCATTAATAAATTACTTACTAATAAAAATTAGTAAGAGATATGGGATTCAAATATACTTCAACATTTTCTTTCATGTGATATAGTGGAAAACTCTAAATTTCAGACACAAATTTGAAAGTGATAGCAAGAATTTACCATGTAGTCAGGAATTCCTTTTTTAAAATGCTAATAAAGTCTTTTCAACAGTGTATCACAAGTAATTAATGTATTGTCCTGGTTTGAGCGACACAGGACTAATTTCTCTTCTAATACTTGAGGGCACTTGACCCAAGCTGGCCAACAGGATTATTTCATACCATCAACGTCACATTCACTATAAATTAGAAAGTTTGCTGCAAAGTTCTCTCTCTCCCTTGATGGCTGCCACCCTGAGAACTTTGTGCCCTGGTGCCAGACTCCTGAGGCCTTCCCCTCCCTAAGCTATAGCGCTCTCAGTGTCCAACATTTCCTGTCTACTGCTGGGAGTGCACAGCTTCCTACTGATAGAATTGGCTGAGTATAATCTTTCATATTCTGTATTAGTGTCAGGATCAATGTTAGTTCTTTAGTGCTGTTAATGTTAATTATCTAATCTTATTCTATTAAATCTGTTTATACTTCAGCTCCCAGGTTTCCTTGTTTTTCCCGATTCCCCTTCCTGGGTGGGGAGGGGTCATCGGGTGATAGAATGATTGTCTAAACGACAACAAATTGTTATGGGTCTCTCAAACCATAACATGTAGAAAATGATCATAGGATAATTCAGGCTGGAAAGGACCTCAGATAGTCATTTAGTCTAACTTCCTGCTACAAGCAGGGTCAGCTAGGAGATCAGACCAAGTTACTCAGTGCTTTATCCAGCTGGGTCGTGAAAACCTCCAAAGATGGAAACTGTAATACCTTTCTTGGCAACCTGATCCACTGCTGGACTGTCCTTCTGGGGAAAAAGTTTTTCCTTCCATTTGGTCAACACCTGCCTTGTTTCAATTTATAGCCATTCTCTCTCCTCCCACTGCGTACCCACCACTGTGAACAGTCTGGCTCTGTCTTCTCCATAATCTCCTCCTCATAGGTATTAGAAGGTTGATACTATGTCCCCGCAAACCTTCTCTTCTCCAGGCTAAATAAGCCCAGTTCCCCTTGCCTCTCCTCACAGAGGGGCAAGTGCACCAGCTCCCCATAGTCTTAATGGCCCCTCACTGAACTGAACTCACTCCAGTGAATCAATCCTTTTCCTGTATTTGGGGGCCCAAAACTGATAACACTAAGATTGCAACACTAATATTGTAGTTTTTTGAGACAAACTTTCAACTAATTGCCCATACACACTTCCTGAGTTCTTAATAACATGAACTTAAGAGACATTTCTGGATTCTTTCTATTCTAAAATTTCATGTATGATGAAATATCAGATTCTACTATATGTATTAAAATCATACACAAAATTACTTTTCCCGTACAGCCATAAGTAATGAATTAAAAAAACCCCACCCACTTCTTGTTAAGTGCATTAAAGACCATGAGAACTAAGTAATCAGTAATGAAACATATTTTTGTATTTGACATAACTCCAAACTAATACAGAAAAAGGAAACAAAGAGGCAAAAGGAGCCAAAGTGAAATGACCAGCCGCAATGCCATGCTGGAAGTCAGTGCAGTACTGTTATTTGCTAAACAGTCATCTAAATGCATTGTGCAACAAAATAGATGTATATGTGCGTACCTCCTCTGGGCAATGAATCATTGAAGAAACCTTCAATGTCTTCACATGTACTCCCATCTCCTCCACAAACACGGCATCTATCTTCCTTAGCATCAGACCCCAAAATGTTATCACAGCCTACATGCTGAGAACAGATAACAACAAATATTTTAACAGGATGATGGTTTCTTGCACCATTGTCTTCATAGTTTTTTGAAGTGTTTCTCTCAAGTTTGAGATCTCCAGTTCTTTTTATCTACTCTGTTTTTGAAAGCTATTACTATAAGTGGGTTTTCGCTTCCCAGAGGAAGAAAATAAAAAAGTAGAACAATCCAAATTTTGGGTTGTTACCAAATCTTCATTAATAAATAGTTTGTATTTCTACTGTGACTTTCAGGAAGGGATTTCACAGCATTTTACAAACAATGTAATTATTACAGTCATCAATAAATAATTAGTAACATTTTTATTTAATATCACAACAGCTAATTGTGTTCCATCTATATTGCTTTGTTAAAGGAAACATTTGATGTGTGTTCCCTAAACATTTATGCAGCATAAATAGTATTATTGTTCCCAAAGGTATTTACAGCTTCATAGACCATCTTTCCACATCCTCCAGGCAAAACTTGCAATTATTTTTATAAGGTTGAATGTAAAGTGTAAATCACTGTAAGAATGAATGCAGAATGAAACTTAGTGAAAGGCTGAATTACATACTGTATTAGGTAGGATTCAAAAGCCTTTGGAAAAAAGAGAGGTGTCTATAACTGATCATTGAAAGTACATTACACTTCTGATTATCTATTTGAGAAATCTATATACGGTGAACAATGATTAACTCCCTATAACTTACTGATTCATCCCTATTACAAAGCTAATGAAAATATAGACAGCTGGATCCTTAAAAAAAAAAGAAAATTAACAAGTAGATCGTAAACAGAATGAACACTGCAACTTGCCATTTTTTTCTGGGATTTATACAAAAACGAAGGCAGCTACATAACTTGGTGTATTGTCTAGCAATATTATCTACCATCTTGTAAACAGGTAATACATAGGTTATAAGAGAAGTTAAAATATTTTAAATAATTTACAAAATAGTATTATTCTAACCATTTACATTTTGATTTTCTGATTCACCAAGAAGACAGAGACCCAATTTTATTACATAGCTCATTCTCAACTTGAGTTTTAGTCTGATTATTAGTTTTAAAAGATTTCTCAAAAGTAGTAAAATCTTATGTATAAAGTACACCAGAATTCCACACATTATTTCTTGTTCTTTTTTTTTTTGTTAGTTTACTAGTACATGGCAAATGCTTTTGATCTCATCATGTTATTCAATAAACATATATCTTCAGTACTCAATTTACCAAAGCACTTAAGCATCGGGTTAAGCTTTTAGTTACGTCAATGGTCTCAGTAAAATCAAATAAGTTTGAGAGTCACATGCACTGTTCAGATGTTTAGACTTAAGTACATAATTAAACACCTTGCTAAACTGAAGCAGCAGTGGGATGAATATAACCAAAAATATGGCATAGACCTCCAATTCTCTGAAAATTCATGCAATGCAGTTCTGTAGGAATCTTACAAGATAATCAGATTTTTAGTAAATGGCAAATACTTGCATCATTATACACTTTTTCATAGAACTACCAAGCAATAGTGACAACTTTCTGTTTCAGTTACATTAAAAGCAAAATTGTTTGCAACAGGATGAACTAGTTAGAGAGAAACAGATTAATATGTTCACATTTACTGTTTTTCAGCCTGAGGGGTGTTTTAATCAGAATGATGGAACAGACTTTGGAACGGGGCAGGGAATCTGTTCATCTCCTGTTGCCCTTTCCACCAATTCTTCAACAGAAACCACAGAGCAAGAAAAAAGAAGATGAAATGAAGGATTCTATGAATGCCTGTGAGAAGCTACTGAAATTCAAATTATTTGTCTTATTTATGCAATACCTTTTTTCTTTTTGTCTCAATTTTACTCTTTCATGAACAACTTGCTTTGTAAACACTCCCATTTCATATAAGTAACAAACAAATACAATAATTAAATGTAAGAGATAGCAGAAACAACAAAGTAATGCAGAAGTATTATATAAAACATTTGTTACCTTGCATTCTCCATTGATACAGATATCCAGTGAATCAGCATTGCACTGAGTCCCATCT
The DNA here is from genome assembly GCF_000708025.1 of Charadrius vociferus. Taxonomy (NCBI): domain Eukaryota; kingdom Metazoa; phylum Chordata; class Aves; order Charadriiformes; family Charadriidae; genus Charadrius; species Charadrius vociferus. Next base: position 135,274 of record NW_009648554.1, on the reverse strand, counting down.
ATTACTGCAGGAGCACGTTCAGTGTAAAAATTATAGCCTTCAGCCAAGCAGTTTAATGCACATAGTTTAACCCCACCTGGACAACAAACCCAAAGAAAATAAAAGAAAAAACTTGAATTAATTAAAAATATATATGCATGAACAGATCTGAAATGTATAATCTTATCTCATACCTGACACATAATGTATACACTTTATTTTACTTCCCTTTATTGATTTCTTTACTTGACTCTTCTTTCTTACAAAAAAGATTATTTATCATAGTAATATATGGCAAGGATGGCTGGCTCCAACATGATTTCATTATGTTAATACAACCCTAATGATTATTGAACAATTTAAAGCAATAAGGATACCACTTCATCATTTGAAAAACATGAATAACGAAAGAATGTAGTGCTAGAAGTATGTTAGGGTAAATTTCAAAAACAAGATTAGACTATTTCAATTAGGAATTTAGTCCTATTACTTGAATTATACTACAGCTCAGACCACGTGATCACAATGGTCCTTTTTAGGATTTTGATCTTAAAAACTAAGAATAAAACCATTCAATCCAATAAAATACAAAAGCATAAAGGGGAACATGGACTTATTTGCTCAGGGTTTAGAGCAGGAAAAGACAAAATAATCAAAGGGCAACCTACGAACTTTGAACAATGACAGAAACATAACTAAGCTTGATTAAGCTGTCCCAAAGATAAAAAGAAATTACAACCCTCTTCCCTGCCCCAAAATACCCTTTTATTGCACAGTGCAATTATTTATAATTCGATTATCAAAGTAGTCTTTAGAGACTCTCATAAATGCTTTTTCCTCTTTCTCCTTTTCCTACTCTTCTGACCTTAAGTAAGGAAAATTTATATTGTGATTTTTTATACTGACACATCAAAGGCACTTACAGATCACCTATGTAATCTCTAATTCTATTGCAACTGCAGGTGGAGAAGGGCTCCATGTTTTAAAGTGGAGTCCCTACAGTGATGCTCACTCCCCTTCACAGTAAAACAAAACTCTGCCAGAACAGAGATGGATTTTCTGTAACATTTTCAGCAATTGACAAAAGTACAAGCTTAGCAAACTTCGCTCATTGTATTTTAATTGAAACATTCCATTTACAAATATTACTTTATATATAACAATTATATAATTTTGAAGACTTCACATATGATAACATTTTTGAAAAGCTACACCATACCTCCAGTGTAGGGTTTCCAGTTATAATACTTTCCCCGGAAAGGCATATTGTCAAAGTCCGCACATTGTTTTTCTCGAAAATCACGGTCCCCAGGAGGACATGGCTAAAATAATAAAGATGAAAAAAGGTTAATTTCTTCTGAATATCAGCATAAAAGGAAATACTTATGTGCTTATGTTACAAACAACAACCATGCAAGATACTAGGAGGTGGTTCCCTGCTTTATCTTGTGGCTCTGATTCTGACACTTGCTATATTGCTTTAGAGTTGAAGTGTATCTTTTGCAATCTTAGGATGGCATGAAGTAACTGAAGTAATTTAAGTAAAGGTAAGTTATATAACAGTTTCCATAAAACTGGACAATCAAAACCATGTCAAACTATGCTTCATAATCAATCCATCAGCTATCTCCTTATAAACACACACAAAAACAGCTGAAAAAAATTAAAACACAAGATTGTTTTGGTAAGAGCTCTAGATTCACTTGTACTGTACTAAGCAGCTGTACTGAGCTATGTTTTTAAGACACTGAGAAAAAAATTAAGACATTTTCTAGAGAGCCGTATCACCTTTGCTTACTTGTAGTCTTGATAAAAGCATTGTATTAAGGCTGAGAATGAGACTATATATCATGCTTGGTCCTGATTCTTACCAGAAATAAAAACTACTTTGATTTAAATTTTCATCACTTCGCATTACCAATTATGAAACTGAAAAATAGCTTTTTTTACTTGGAATAAGGGTAGGTATAAGTGAAATTAATCTCAGGAAAGTATTATAGGAGAAACTGAATTCTTTGCTATTTCTCACATTTTTCATCAGCAAGTTCAAAATAATAATGACAACTAATCTTAAATACACCCAGAATTAAGATAGTACATTAAACATTGTTATCAATATATGTTATCAATAATATAATACATTTACTCGTAAAAAAGATACGGTTGCTACTTTAATTCAATATTAGTGAGAATAAAACATAACCGTATGTAAATATAATAAAAAAAAAATTTAAAAAAATAATTAGCAACACAAATTAAATTTGCCTCTTTGCATCATATTCTCCAAGCAGTAGAAAGACCAGTCTTGACCTACCACAAAGCTTGAGTCCGAATATCTCTGATACTCGTCACTACACCCTATTCAGTTCCACATGCTTAGTTACTAATTTACATGGCTGGTATTTTAAATGCATCAAGTTAACATTGCAAGTTAATTAAATTACACACCCCAACACCCTCAAATGAAATCCTAAATAGTTACACTAGGACAAAACAATAAAATAGGAAGATTAGTAAAGAAGGAACACGACTTCCATATTTATACTCTTGCAATTGCAAATTCTTGCAATCCTATCTTGGATGTATTTTGAGGCAATAAAATCATCTTCGTAAACGATCTGAGCATACCCTCAACAAGTTTGTTGATAACACAATACTCGGAGGAGTGGCTGATATGCCAGAGGGTCATGCTGCCATCCAGAGGGACCTTGACATGCTGGAGAAATGGGCCCTCAGGAACCTCATGAAGTTCAAAAAGGAGAAGTGCAAAATCCTGCACCTGGGGAGGAACAACCCCATGCACCAGTACGCATGCTGGGGGCTGACCAGCTGGAAAGGAGCTTTGCAGGACCTGGGGGGCCTGGTGGACACCATGTTGAACATCAGCCAGCAATGTGCTCTTGTGGCAAAGAAGGGTAATGGTATCCTGCACGGCATTAGGAGGAGTGTCAACAGTAAGTCCAGGGAGGTGATCCTTCCCCTCTACTCAGCACTGGTGAGGCCACACCTACAGTACTGTGTCCAGTTCTGGGCTCCCCAGTACAAGAGACACATGGCCATACTGGAGAGAGTCAAACAAATGGCCATAAAG
>NW_009648554.1:115125-132181 GCF_000708025.1 Charadrius vociferus | reverse complement strand
CTCTAGAAAAGGAGAGGCGGAGAGAGCTGAGACTGTTCAGCCTAGAAAAGAGAAGGCTCAGGGGGATCTCATCAGTGTGTAGAAATATCTGAAGGCAGGGTGGAAAGAGGATAGAGCCAGAGTCTTTCCAGTGGTGCCCAGGGACTGGACCAGAAGAAATGGGCACAAACGGAAACACAGAAGGTTCCTCCTGAACATCAGGAACCACTTTTTTACTGTAACGGTGACCGAGCACTTCCACAGGTTGCCCACAGAGATTCTCCCTCCCCCCTCCCTGGAGATATTCTTCTTGGCCACCTGGGCACACTGCTGGCTCATATTCACCCAGCTGTCTACCAACACCCCCAGGTCCTTTTCTGCCAGGCAGCTTTCCAGCCACTCTTCCCCAAGCCTGTTGTGTTGCATGGGGTTGCTGTGACCTAAGTGTAGGACCCGGCACTTGGCCCATCGATCCAGCCTGTCCAGATCCCTCTGCAGAGCCATCCTACCCTCAAGCAGATCAACACGCCTGCCTAGCTTAGCATCATCTGCGAATGTACTGAGGGTGCACTCGATCCCCTCATCCAGGTCATTGATAAAGATATTAAAGGGAACCAGCCCCAATACTGAGCCCCAGGGAACACCACTTGTGACTGGCCGCCAACTGAATTTAACTCCATTCACCACCACTCTCTGGGCATGACCATCCAGCCAGTTTTTTACCTGGTGAAGAGTACACCCATCCAAGCCATAAGCAGCCAGTTTCTCCAGGAGAATGCTGTGGGAAGCAGTGTCAAAGGCTTTACTGAAGTCCAGGGAAACAGCATCCACAGCCTTTCCTTCATCCACTAAGCGGGTCACCTTGTCATAGAAGGAGATCAGGTTGGTCAAGCAGGACCTGCTTTTCATGAACCCATGCTGACTGGGCCTGATCGCCTGGTTGTCCTGCATGTGACGCATAATGGCACTCAAAATTATCTGCTCCATAACCTTTCCCGGCACTGAGGTCAGACTGACCGGCCTGTAGTTCCCTAGATACTCCTTCCTGCCCTTCTTGTCGATGGGCTTCACATTTGCTAACCTCCAGTCAACTGGGACCTCCCTGGTTAGCCAGGACTGTGGATAAATAATGGAAAGTGGCTTGGCAAGCACTTCTGCCAGCTCCCTCAGTACCCTCGGGTGGATCCCATCCAGCCCCATAGACTTGTGTGTGTGTCTAAGTGCTGTAGCAGGTCACTCACCATTTCCCCTTGGATTACAGGGGCTTCATTCTGCTCCCCATCCCTGTCTTCTAGCTCAGGGGTCTGGGTACTCAGGGAACAACTGGTCTTACCATTAAAGACTGGGGCAAAGAAGGCATTAAATACCTCAGCATTTTCCTCCTCCTTGGTCACTATGTTTCCACCCCATCTAACTAAGGATTCTCCTTAGTCCTCCTTTTATTGCTAATGTATTCATAGAAATATTTTTTATTGTCCTTAACATCAGAAGCCAGATTTAGTTCTAGGTAGGCTTTGGCCCTTCTAATTTTCTCCCTACATAGCCACACAACATCTTTATAGTCCTCATGAGTGGCCTGCCCTTTCTTCCAAAGGCCATAAATTCTCCTTTTTTCCCTGAGTTGCAACCATCACTCTCTGTTCAGCCAGGCTTGTTTTTTTCCCCTATGGTTCATTTTTCAGCACACGGGGATGGCCTGCTCCTGCTCCTTTAAGACTTCCTTCTTGAAAAACGTCCAGCCTTCCTGGACTCCTTTCCCCTTGAGGTCTGCCTCCCAAGGGACTCTGTCAATCAGGCTCCTGAAAAGACCAAAGTCCACCCTCCAGAAGTCCAAGGTGGCAGTTCTGCTGACCCCTCTCCTTGCTTCTTCAAGAATTGAAAACTCGATCATTTCATGATCATTATGCCCAAGATGGCCTCCAACCATCACATCACCCACAAGTCCTTCTCTATTTATAAACAACAGGTCCAGCAGGGCACCTTCCCTAGTTGTCTCCCTCACCAGCTGTATCAGGAAGTCATCCTCAACACACTCCAGGAACCTCCTTGATTGTTCCCTCTCAGCTGTATTGTATTCCCAGCAGACATCAGGTAAGTTGAAGTCCCCCACAAGGAGAAGAGCTCGCAACCTTGAGACTTCTCTCAGCTGTTTGCAGAATATTTCATCTGCCTCTTCACCCTAGTTGGGCGGTCTATAACAGACTCCTACTACGAAGTCTGCCTTGTTGGCCCCCCCCTGATTCTTACCCATAGACAGTCAATCCTATTGTCACCATCATTAAGTTCTAGACATTCATAGCACTCCCTAACATACATGGCCACCCCACCGCCTGTCCTTCCTTGCCTATCCCTTCTGAAGAGTTTATAGCCATCCATTGCAGCACTCCAGTCGTGCAAGTCATCCCACCACGTTTCCATGATGGTGACTACATCATAGTTATCCTGCGGTACAATGGCTTCCAGCTCCTCCTGTTTGTTGCCCATGCTGTGTGCATTAGTGCAGAAGCACTTGAGTCGGGCTAATGGTCCCGCCACCTTTTTTCTGGGAGAAAATTCCTAATTCCTAATTCCTACCTGACCATTCCCAGGCATTGCCATAGTTTCTAACTCAATAGCCCTCACATCTCTGCTGCAGCATGGATCTCCATCCCCTACCTTCACTGAGTACATAAGCCAGAGTCTTTAGCTCTAAAAATGTACATCCATAGACAGATTTGGTGACCTCTGCAATAAAATAAGTTTCCATTTTCGTGACTAAGTCCTCTCAGTGAATACTGACAAGTGCTAACCCTTATCTCAGGATCTTTCTTTTTGTCTAAATCATTAATTTCAACACTCTGAATCATTAGTTTAAATCCAGTTTCAGGTGGATTCAGTAAAGTTTTCAGGCAGTCCTTTTGAAGACTACAGATACCAAATGATAGTCTGAAACCTGAAACATTCTGTAAAAGCATAAAATGCAATGTATACTTAAATTTAATTTTGTTCCATAATTTTCCTCTCTTTTTTAATATCTCACTAATACCTGAGAGAAAGTAAAACTAAGTAAAACATCCTCAAGAAATGAATTCAAAATCACAGGTATAGAAATGCAAAACGGTTACGGCAAGGTAAGCTACAATATGCATTTACAAAATGTCTGCTATTTGGCACTGTCTCTCTGCATACGCACTCTTCTCCCAAAATTGCAATAATTGCTTCTCTTTATTGGGTAAAATAGTTTACTTTTTTTCATGGATTTACAGTATGTACAGATAACTCTTGTCAACCAACAGGCTGCTTGTATTTCCAAATGCTCTTTTAGGAGACTGCAAATCATGAGATAAGAATCTAATATATAAGAAGTTATAATGAGGTCTGGAGAATGTCCTGAGAAGATGATGATGAAACAATTAAAATTTTGAGTCAAAAAAGTACTGACTTTAGGAAGAACATCAAAATTTTTAAGACTGAAGCAAAAATAAATCATCTAAAGAGTGTTAACAAATCATTGAATCCATGTTGACGTGACATCAAACATCTTGTCTCACAGAAATCTGTTTAGCCTGGAGTCAGGCAGACTTCAGTAGTTGAAGTCACTGGGTGTCCTATTAACAAAGAGATATACTACACCTCACAGAAGATGAGAAACACAGCCAAAGGGTGACAGCTGAAACCCAGGTACCATTCCAAGAGGTAGCCCCTCACATGAATGCATTTTAGAAAAAATAGGCTTGAAAACTATGAAAGCAATGAACCATATCTGTGAATGTATGCATAAAGGAAAAAAACAACAAAAATCACTTACCTACATTCTGTTAAGAGAAAAGGCTGAAGAACAAGAATCTTTTATAGGTATGTATACATACATACTTCTATATAAATAAAGAATTCACAGAACCTGTAAGCAAAACATGTTTCTTATAGTATTTTTTAAATTATAAGCATTTAGTTTTAGATGTATATGAAATTAAGCTTCATGTGCTATACATATTTTCATTCAGACAATGAGTTACTTTGAGTAACTATGTGCCTTGCAATTCTATTAGCATTTTGGTTTTGTGTTTGTTTTTTGTAAGTTTGTTTGTTTTTTAATTAAAAATGCCTTGGTTGGAAAAATACATATTTTTTTGTAAGGTGTAGTCTTTCACCAACTAGGTGGAAGAATCATAGGATCGCTAAGGTTGGAAGGGACCTTTAAGATCATCAAGTCCAGCCATTAACCTACCCTGACAAAACCGAAGTTTTTCCTAATATCCAATCTAAACCTCCCATGGCACAACTTGAGGTCATTTCCTCTTATTCCACTTGCTACTTGGGAGAAGAGATCGACCCCCACCTCTCGACAATCTCCTTTAAGGTAGTTCTAGAGAGCAATAACCTCTCCCCTGAGCCTTCTTTTCTCCAGGATAAACAACCCCACTTCCCTCAGCTGCTCCTCATAAGACGTGTTCTTCAGACCATTCACCAGCTTTGTTGCCCTTCTCTGAACACGGTCCAGCACCTCAATGTCTTTCTCATAGAGAGGGGCCCAAAACGGAACACAGTATTTGAGGTGGGGCCTCACCAGTGCCGAGTACAGGGGGATGATCACTTCCCTAGTCCTGCTCACCACAGTATTCCTGATACAGGCCAGGATGCCGTTGGCCTTCTTGGCCACCTGGGCACACTGCTGGCTCATATTCAGCCATCTGTCCACCAACACCCCCAGGTCCTTTTCTGCCGGGCAGCTTTCGAGCCACTCCACCCCAAGCCTGTAGCGCTGTGTGGGGTTGTTGTGACCCAAGTGCAGGACCCGTCACTTAGCCTTGTTGAACCTCATACCATTGGCCTCAGCCCATCGATCCAGCCTGTCCAGATGCCTCTGCAGAGCCATCCTACCCTCAAGCAGATCAACACGCCTGCCTAGCTTAGCATCATCTGCGAACGTACTGAGGGTGCATTCGATCCCCTCATCCAGATCATTGATAAAGGTATTAAAGAGAACCGGCCCCAGCACCGAGCCCTGTGGGACACCACTTGTGACCGGACACCAACTGGATTTAACTCCATTTACCACCACTCTCTGGGCACGGCCATCCAGCCAGTTTTTTACCCAGCGAAGAGTACACCTCTCCAGGCCATGAGCAGCCAGTTTCTCCAGGAGAATGCTGTGGGAAACAGTGTCAAAAGATTTGCTAAAATCCAGGTACAGAACATTCACAGCTTTTCCCTCATCCACTAAGAGGGTCACCTTATCATAGAAGGAGATCAGGTTGGTCAGGCATGACCTGCGTTTCGTAAACCCATGCTGACTGGGCCTGATCACCCTGTTCTCCTGCATGTGCCGTGTAATGGCACTGAGAATGATCTGTTCCATAACCTTCCCAGGCACTGAGGTCAGACTGACTGGCCCTAGATCCTTATTCCAGCCCTTCTTGTGGATGGGTGTCACGTTTGCCAACCTCCAGTCAGCTGGGACCTCCCCGGTTAGCTCATAAATGATGCAAAGTGGCCTAGTAAGCACTTCTGCCAGCTCCCTCAGTACCCTCGGGTGGATCCCATCCGGCCCCGTAGAGTTGTGTATCTCCAGGTGCTGAAGCAGGTCCCTCACCATTTCCCCTTGGATTACAGGGGCTTCATTCTGCTTCATTCTGCTCCCCATCCCTGTCTTCTAGCTCAGGGGTCTGGGTACTCAGGGAACAACTGGTCTTACCATTAAAGACTGGGGCAAAGAAGGCATTAAATACCTCAGCATTTTCCTCATCCTTGGTCACTATGTAAGAAACTAAGTTTCTGATGAGTGTGCTCTTTCTACCACCCTTTTGTTTCCAGAACTCATCAGCTAATGTTCTTTTCTGCTGATCTCAATGTTTCTATTAGCAGATACCTTTTAAATTAAGAAGTCATACATGTCTTTGGATGTCTTTGATGAGAAATATACCTAGTAGGAGTGTGTGCGCTGTTTCCAAAGAATGAAAATGGTCAAAATAATGGGCAACAGAACTCATCTCTGAAAGAAAAATGAAGTCAAAGTGATTTTTTGTTGTTGTTTATAAATAGTAGGAGCTTTAGGGAGTGCTAAATTTAAAATTACAGATGGGCAATGAATGTTGACACTGCAAAAAAAACCCACCTTCAACAAAAAAGATATACAAACAACACATTTTTCATAAAAACAATGACAGATTTGCATGCTCTTAATGGTTATATTAATCAAACATGCCGTTCCATTAAAAATGTCAAGCACTAAGGACTATCATAAATCTTGAAAAAAATCTAGTAGTCTCAGCATTCTTAGTTATTTACAACCCTAAATATTACTATAAAAGAATTAAATATTATAAAAGAAATGGACTAGTATCATCAATATTATTAAGGCAGTAAATTTAAACTTCTGTAAGTCACAATATGTGTATGCACTGGAAAACCATACCCAAAAATATGCTAAAAAATTATTTACAGTCAAACTGTAAGAACAGTATTTCCAGATTGCCTGGCCCCAGTCTGCTATTGTTCAAGATTTGTTTTTAAGACCTAGACAATGAAATGCAAATTTTCCTTTCCAATTTCTTGTTTAAATCTGTCCTCAGATTGAAATCTGTGGATAGGTAGAGAACACACATTTTGGAACAGAAGATTATAATTTTAAAATATTTTGATAAATTGAAGTAGTGATTTGAAAAAAAAGCAATGAATGCAAATTACTACACTTGGGTAGGAACAATCAACTGTGCAAGCACAAGCTGAGGAATGACTTCCTAAACAGCAGCTCCTTAGAAAGGGATTTGAGCATTACGTATCAACGCAGACTGAATAAATATTGTCACTGCTGTAAGAAAAATTGACATAATACTGAAATGAATAAACAGAATCTCATCACTAAGATGACAGATTTAGAACTAAGTTGTACTTGGCTCTGACAGGCCAGCACAAGCTAGAACCCTGTGCAGAAGTTTGGGCACCATGCTTCAAGATGCGCACTACTGCGATCCCAAAGGCTATTAACATAGAGATTGTCTAGTGTAAAGAAGACCAAGAAGAGACATGATAGTGGTTTGCAAACACAGGAAAGGCTGCCACAGAAAGAACATGATCAGCTGTCTCCTAACTGGGGACAGAGTAAGTAAGGGTCTTAAAGGGTGGGAAAACATCATGCACTATATTTTAGGAAAACTGTCCTAACAGTAAGGATATTAAAGAATCCTACTGATATCTCTCTGACTGGAGGTATTTCAAAACAGATCAGACTAACAGGTCAGCTGCCTAACCATCATGTGAGAATGGTTTAATGGCAGTTGATTTTGCCTTTGAGCCAGGGAATAACCTGAATGTCTTCCTCAGATACCTTCTAGATGTTCCTTCTGTGACCCTATATGCTTCCCTTCAGTAAAAAACAAGTACAGAGAGAATAAGGGAAGCAAAATTGACTAAGAATAAAACTGTCTGAAAAGTGTCTAACAATAAGAAATAAAATATGATAAGAATAAAAGAAATCCTAGCAACATTTCAATTATATCACTAGGTAGCTATGGTACAATTGTTAAAAACAAAAAGCTTTAAAAAATTGTTGTATATTTGTGAGGGAGCAGGTTTACTTATTATGTAAACTTTCTTGTGTACTAGTTACTGTAGCAGATACTAAATAATATCTATTGGAGAAAAAAATTTTCATTAAGAATTGCTTGCAAGAGTTCTCAAAGACTTAAGGGAGGAGGGCTCCAGTCTGCAAACATGAATTTTTAAACAAATCTTAGACTGTACTTACAAACTGAAACAGTGCTAATGTAAAAAGTTCATTATTTGAGAAGGACAAATAGAATATTCTAGGTTACAGTTTGCCTGACATCAATCCTAAATAAACAGAAAAGTTGGTAGAGACTTGACTGATACAGGTTTAAAAGAAATATAAATAATAATACAAATCAGTATTTTGTATAAGAATACTTTTTATCAACTAAAACTTTTTACACTTCCTGGTAAAATTAAAAGGATAATGGAATATGCTTAGATTTTTATAAGGCACTTTACTCAGTAGCGCACAACATCCAGACTAAAAGACTAGGAACACAACTGTACTAGTTCAGTAAAGCACACAATAAATTTATTAAATATTTACTGTCACATTTCAATAAGGAATTATCACTTAGTTGGTGAATTCATAGGTGAATTTCCTATCATCAACTGTAAGAACGAAAAATATGTTCAATGTTACTCAACATATTAATTTGTGAATTGGAAGTATAAACAAAATTCTTGCTTATGAAATTTTCTAATTACAAAAAGACCATCTGAGTGAAAATTAAGACAAAAGTAAATTAATTGCAGCGTATCATGTGGTAAGTCAGATTCATTCAAATGAAAATTGCACAAAGATACACATCTATGGAAAAAATAAGATGGTCAAAGTTTCAGAACGGTACACTGTAATTTGGAAAGTTGTATGACTAGAAAAGTTTTACAGCTCATACTGGACAAGCAGTTCAGCTTCAGTTTCTCTCACAACACTGTGCCCAAAGGCCTAACACACTTCTTGGCTGTACTAACAGAACAGCTGTGATTAGCAGTAGGAAAGTAATTTTGAATTTGGAAATTTGTAATACTTCCTTAACAATGAGGATTACCTCCATAGAGAAGTTTGCAGAACTAATACTTATGATAGTTAATAACAATCATAAAAAAAAGGTTTTATCAAGGAACCAGCATATTAACTTTTTTTTCTGAAAAATATCAAAAGATGAACAGTTGAAACAACACCATTAGGTACACAGACTCTCTCACTGTTATGAACTGTCTTGATTTGAGAAGAAAATTGAGACAAATTTGAAGCTAAAATAATATGGAAGCCTGTTTGTGTTTGTACTGCTACTGATTTGGAAACTTACTAGTGAAATTCTTTATTGGTGTGTACTTTTTTCTGTTACAATTTTTAACTTACTTGAATTTGTAATTTTGTTTCATAATTTGATTTTATACATTTATACACCGTCCCACCCCTCAGTGGTACTCTAAAATGAAACTGCATGATCATTCTGGTAACACAAGAACCAGTGGATACCTGATGGCAAAGCAGCAGTTTTAAAACACACCAGAAGAAATACATTTTCACAGAATGTATAAGAGGATTGTATAACACATTAGCACTGGAAGTTATAAAGGTATAAAAAGGGCAAGAGGGTTTAAAAGTAGATTCGTGTCCTCCACTTCCATTTGTGTCAGTTAAGCAACATGGTACTCATATGATGTGGAGCTTAAGAAGTCTTTTAACACCCAGCTTCTGGAAAGTCATACAGTATATCCATGGAAAAGTCATGCCTTGGCAGCCAAAAGTTTATCATTTTTCCCTAAGCACCTGTTATTTGCCACTGCTGGGAGACAAGAAACTGGGCTAGATAGACCTTTGGTCTGATGTAGAATGCTCCTTTATCATCTTAAACAGAATTCACAGCTTTTCTAAACTGGGGAAAAAATGCATCCATTGCCGCTGAAACAAAAACCAGACAAGTTGAGATTGTACTTTTACAGTGGAACAAAATTTACTTACATCAGTATTACAGGAGCGATACCGTTTCCTTTCTCCAAGACAATATTTGCCTCCACCTGAAGGCCTGGAAAAACATGTTTTATGTGTTAGTATCTGTATTAGTATAAACACAAGTTCATGATATATATTTATGTATTATTAATATAAATACAAGTCCAAGAGATATATATTATATAACATATAAATACATTTTAAAAGTACATAGAAGTTTTAAGGTGAGATTTTAAAATATTTTATTTAATAAGAATTTTAGCATTGACCTGAATTCGAGTAGATACAAAACAATACTGGGTACTTGAAAATCTTCAGTCATATAGTATTTGTCTTATTTGCATAGATCCCGAGAAATAGTTTAATTGTATTTTGAACATACTAAAAAGGCATTGTTTTTAATATTTGCTTGCTTTGTAAAACTAGAATGAGAAATGTGTAAACAACCTACATGATACTGTTTTTTTTAATCTTCTCATATTACACTTGAAAATATATCAAAATGAAGAAACACTGTCTGCTAAATACTGGAGCCAGCAGCAAGGACTGCATTTTCTAGTTCAAGAATCTGATTTGAATTAAACAGTATTAAATCTGAGGAAACTCCAGAGTAAGCAGGTTTCTGTTAGTGTGATTAAGACATTGGCTTTTAAATTCTCAAATTGTTCAGGAACCTTATCTATCTTCCACAGAGGTCAAATACTGAATTAACAATGACTTAAATGGAAGATTAATCAAATCTTCCATTTAAGTTAATAGCTCATATCTTAAAAGAATGGAAAAAAAACTTGGTGTTTGTCTTATAATTAAGAAACAAAAGAATTTACAATTAACTAAAGAGAAAATCTATACTATTTTTCATATTATAGGTATTTAACGAGGCAACACTATCCTAGAAACTCAAGTTAATTAATGAACCAAAGGGAATTTTTTCCTAATGCAGACACACACAAAAGAAAATTTAAACAAATATTGCATTTGCTTGCTGCACTGTTAAACATTTAAATTTTAATCATCTTTCAGCATACCGACTGACATGCATGGTGACAGGAGTAGTTAAAAAATCTTAGGAAATTACTCATGCTCCAGACAAACATTTCACTAGCGTTTTTACATACTTCTGTGAAAAAAAATAATGTATTTAATTTATTATTCTCTCAGTAACAGTCTGAATTGTTATCAATGCATATGAATAATTTTTGCTTTTGAATTCATTCAGTAAGTAGTGATATTTGCTAGATTTGATTGATAGTCATTGCTAATGATAGGAGGTGAACAAGCCACCTTAAACAGCAATAATGTGACATTATGGTGTCTGTCTTGCAGAGCGCAGTGGAAAGCCTAGCTTGCAAAACATGGGTATAAGCAACAAAGAACCAAAGCGCGAAGAGAGGAGAAGATAAGAAAGGAGTGAAAAAAGTCACAGAATGGATTTTCATGAAATAAACACAAAAGCTTCATGTTTTCAAGAAAAAGTGGTCTTAAAAACTAATAATGGTGATGGAAATAGAGATTATGGGACATGAAAAGAACAAAATATGGAATAATAAAACCATCCTTCTGCTAAGACCTATAGCTGTGATGAGACAACCAGAATAGGGCAAGCAGCAACAGAAAAAAAAGCAGTGATTCATTCAGCAAAGAACAGCAATGGAAATAAGTAAACATTCCTCATCTGAGAAGCACTAGTGACAGAGAGGAGCACTTACCTGACAGACCTTCTCTGGAACAGTGCTCAGGGACATTGGGAAGTAGACAGATGAAAGGACCAGTACAGATACACACAACAGATCAAGCTGTAGTGGAGAAGCTGGCCCCTCTTGAGAGAGAGTAGATGGACCAATAGGAAGTAGTGGCAGGTAGAGAAGTTGCTGAATTGTTTTAAGAGTCAGTGGGAAGTCACAACTTAGTGTTGGATGTGATAGCACATAAATGTATTGTATGCAACATAATAATACTAATTATGGTTTATATGTAAGCAGTTGTATGCAAAATCTTGGAAATACTGTGTTGCTTTTTTAATAAGTAACTTGCAATAGTTACTTTATATCCTAGACAAGCATCAGAGATAATGTCTTAAGAAGAAAGAAATCTATCTAAGGCATAATTTAAACATATTTTGCATGAACATTAAGTTGCAGAAAGAAAACTGTACTGGTTACTACTAAATATAAATCAAACTATCTTTACAGTACATACATAACAGATACATTAAAAAATGTTAAAAGCATGTCTAGTGAGCTACTCCTGTTAAGCTGTTTCTGTCAGCTATTTTGAAGAAAAATGTTGGCAAACTAGCAAAACATTTTTACAGATAACATGTGAAACCACAGTTTTGAATAATTTCCAAATGTGTCTTTTTGTTGGCTCTGGCTTACTTTAGCTACTTACGCTGGACTGTCACAGTGTCTTACAGATGAGGAGACTCCTCCCCCGCAGGTCCTGCTGCACTCTCCCCATATTGACCACGAACCCCAGTCCCCATCTATGCTCTGGGGCCAAGTGCCAAAAGGTACGCACTCTCCCTGATAACACCACTGAAAGATTTCACAAAAAAACCCACCACAAAATTAGCTTCCAGGCTGACAGAGTTATCAGGACAGAAACATATAAGGGTCAGGCAATGACAATTATAGGCATCAATATTCTCTGCATAGATAACAAGACTAATATTATACTTTTTCAGGCCACGTTTAGACATTGGTGAGTGGATGTGTGATTTGCTAATTGTCTTCACTAAGTCCTGAATTATAGGTCCTTAACACACACCATAAGTTAAAGCAAGCTCAAACTAAAGATTTTCTTTTTTCTTCATACATCCTCCTTCATGTTTCTCATTAAAGGAACTGCAAATAGATTACAGTCTTTTAAACACTGAGATGCATTTCTAAGCTTCGTTTAGTAAAAACCCCTCCGCTTAGGATTCATGTAGTGGCTTCATCATGCAAAATGAAAAATTCCCCCCGATGGTATTTTTAAGAAAGTATTCCCTTACATTTTAAAAAATAAAATCTGGACAAGGTTACAATGGAAGAATTTGTTGCAGTACTTCATTTATACTAGCCCTGTAGACATAATAAAAGTAGTGCCAAGGCAGTAGACATGGTACAGAAAATCACTATAGAATAGTGACTGGCCATTTGTTCAGGGACAGAATGAACATGTGTACTTTATTCATGCAAACACTGAACCTTTGCAATATTGTTCCTTACATCAGACATACAAAATGACAGACAATTCACACAGTGGCTAATTGTTAAAATAAGTTTACCATTTCCTTAGTCAGAAACCTTTTTTAAACCATTCAGAAACAATCCTGGAGTCCATAGTTTGGTCCACATTCTGGTGTCTATTGCATCACTGAGAATCGGGAGTAGCTCAATTAGACAAGCCTTTCTTGCTGTTATTGCCTTAGGCGACAGAGTAGAGCATGGCCTCAGGTTTACTGTGACCTGAATCTGCACATCACTTCCAAAAGATGGACGTCTGCTGTTTAACTCCCTTGAATCCCCATAACAGACACAGTATTGACCCTTTCCAAAAAGAAATCCAGACAACTTCTGCATCCAAAATCAGCCATATAAATTTGACAAAAAGCACTGAGACATATACAGAAGACACGGACAGATAGACATATCCCTGTCCACCCATAAGCACTACTGGAAGACTCAGTGTTGACTTTATACTAATCAATACAGCAAAGATAAGTTTTCTCTTTTCTTGAGTCCTAAGGCTCACCTAAAGCCTCAGTCCTGGAAATGTGGGACATATGTAAACAAGTAAATGCAGCCACTCACAATGACCTGAATTACTCTGGATTTTTATGAAAGAAACTGAAAATAGAATTTAATCTTCAGTCACCACTCAGAAAAAAAGAGAATTAATAGGAGTTTGATATGAACAAGGATTGTACAGAGTGTTAGTCAAAGAAAATGAATAAAAATCCTTAATTTTTCATTAGAAATTTAATTTTGAATAAAAAGGTACTTATAGACTGTCAAACATGTCAGTCTAAGCTCTCAAGAATGTACATTAAAACATTAAAACAATCAATAATAAAACATGTAGCTTATGAGCAAATGCACCTAGATACAAAGTAGTTTTACATATGAACACATGCTACCTTTTAACATTAATAAAAGTGAAATTATTTTTCTAGCCACATTCATACTTGTTTCTTCTCTCAGAACATTTTTATCCTCCTCTTTTTTTTCTCTGTATGTGCTGTACCTGTTTTAAAACAGCCGTTACAATCCAGCACGTTTGTATATAAACTTCATCCTCTATCAGTTAGAGAAACAAAAACCTAGCATTCACGTGTCTACAGAAAACATATAAAGCAGACTATTTTAAATCTCAAGATCAAAATGCATCGCCTTTTCTACCAGGTCTGGTTGGGACAGATTTTTCCTCATAGCAGCCAGTATGGTGCTGCATTTTAGGTTTGTGACCAGTGTGGATAACACACCAATGCTATGGCTGAACAGTGCATGCACAGCATCAAGGCTTTCTCTGTTTCTCACTCTGCTATCCCAGTGAGTAGGCTGGGGGTGGGCAAGAGGTTGGGAGGGGACACAGCAGAGACAGCTGACCTCAACTGACCAAAGGGATATCCCATACCCTATAACATCATGCTCAGCAATAAAACTGGGGGTGTTTCCAAGGTAGCCATGGCTCAGAGTCTGGCTGGGCATCACTCTGCAGGTGGGAGGTGGTGAGTGATTGCTTTTGCATCTCTTTTTTGTTTGTTTTTTCTTTCTTTTCCTTTCACTTACTAAAATGTCTCTATCTCAACCCATGAGTTTTTCTCACTTTTGCTGTTCTGATTCTCTTCCATCTTTGGGAGGGAGAAATGAGCAAGTGATTGGGGGGGGGGGGCTTAGCTGCCATCTGGGGTCAACCCACCACACCCTTCTTCAGAAAAAAAAACAAGGACACAAGATTTCATGGAGTTGTACTGTGGAAATGAAGGTTTATCCTTCTTGCAGTTCTAAATTTACAATTCAGAGGTTTATGCCAATAAGCAGGCATCTGTCAGAGGAACGTACCCTTCATATGAAGCTTCTCTTAAATCCAGACTATCACTGAATACGTGCATAACACATAACGCAGTCTGTATTGTGAACTCAAATATTTTTAGGTACTATAGATGTAACCACATGGCACAGTGTTTTACAATGCCTCTAATGGTGTAATTAGGATGGAGAATGAAGTATTTATGTGAATTACAAATGAAGGACTAAATTTTTTTTTTCTTCTCATTATAGTGATAAATTAAGAGATAATGATTTTATCAACTAAAGACAATAATCCCCTTGCAGCATTCTATTAAAGAGGCCACAGGAGTACATGGTCAGGTATTTAATGCTAAAGTCAAAAGCTAAAAATTAAAATGCTTCTAAGAGTAAAAATGTATGCTAATGATTTAACTGAAAATACATTATAAATATTACAAACACAATCAAAGTTAATAAATGAAAGACACTTAGAGTTAAAGTTTGACCCCCGAACTCTATATTATTATGACTGTATACAATAGGCGAGTGCATTTCACCTGCCTTATTTTTCCAAAGCTGTATATAATCCCTGTGTTCTGTAATTTCCTCTGTCATCCAAACATTTTTTTCTTCCACATTCCCATATTCCCCTGTAAAAACTCCTTAAATGTTGATTTTTCTTCTCTACTGAAGTTAAATCTGAGGACTTACTACTCACTTTGGCACCTCTAATTTTCTAGTGAAAATTTATCTTTCACCAGAGGCCAGTGACGCATAGAATCTCTGTCAGAGTAATTAAAAATCACCAGAATCTTCATTATTTCTAAATGGAACTACAGAAATATGCTTCCTCCATTAATTATAGCAACCCTATGTGCTATAATGAGGTAAGGACTCATATACTGTAACCAGTATATGAACAAGAGGAAGTGATAGCTATTTTAAAAGAACAACCCTTCATGAAAGATTTAGAATTGAAATGTTAATTCTCTCCCACTGAAGAAGCAGCTTTCAATTAGTTCAATTAGAAGGGCAATGGTGATGCATTTGAATACATATAAAATGGGCACAAAATTTTAACCCTGTGAATTAAGGTGAGCAGTCTGGGATTTTTCTTCTACAGATAATTAACAATAAAACAAAATATGACATTGTGGCACATTTGAGATCACTTTTGATATGAATTTTAGCTGTTTAACAGAGCTAAGATTGACAACAGAAATTTTAATCTATGCATTTAGAAAACTCATACAGCAAGTACTGTAATAGTGAGGAAAATCAATTTCATCTTTCATAGGGAAAAAAAGAAGATGAAATCAATTAACGTTGCCATCTCATCTTTAACAATGAATTTTCAATCAGTGCTTCTACAATTATTTTGCAAGGAAACTTAATGTCCAGTAATAACTTGAATTTAGGTCACCAAACAATTCAGCTATTTAAACTGTGCTTTCAGCACACTGTGTTTTCACTTTCTGCAAATTTTTCCCTAGTTTAAATCCCTAGCATGACTCTATACAACGATGTCAGAAAAGGTTATTTTTTTATTACTTTAAATTCAAAGACAAAAATAAACATTCCTAACAGTTTTGTCTTTTTGTTTTATATGCACTATTTCCTCATCAGAGTATTTTTAAATCTATCAGTTAGTTTACCTTCACAAACACATCTCTGGATATACATTACCAGAGAGAAGCTTCATGTATATTTAAAATGATTATTACAAGACTAGGAAAAAGTGCACCTTTTTGAACCCAGATGGTATGTAAAACCGTTCACCAAAGCATGAACACATTAAAGCTTCAAAACAGAATAGATTTACAAGTTCTTTCAGCAGCAAAACCCCATTCTAGTCTCTTTTCCTGTATGCAGAAAACAGCTGAGTAACCTTTATGGAAAAAACTCTAAAAACCTTCAGGCATAGGCAGACATCTACTATGGAAAATTTCAACCCAAAGAGTTAAAGTTTGGCAGGTTTATAGAAGCAACTGAAAGAAGGTTTTATAATACAGTGTTAGGCAATTTTAATTGTAGAAATCCCTCCAAATTCTGCCAATAAGACATTAATGCACACTGCATCAAATTTTGCTTTGAGTTAATGGTTACACCGAATTTACATCAGTGTAACTAAAAGCAGAAATTGTCCCTCCAAATATGATAAAGTATGCGGGGATCTTGTTAGGCATTTGTCCTCGTTCCGGCAGGGATGGGGTTAATCTCCCCAGGAGCCGGCAGGGAGCAGGTATTCCATACCACGTGACCCATGCCCGAGCTATAAGAGGAGCTAGCCAGGGCGAGGAGAGGAGTTGCCACTCAGGGGTGGGCTGCGGCGGTGGGCTTCGCGGTTGGTGGGCTTCGCGGTTGGTGGGCTTCGCGGTCGGTGGGCTGCGGTGGTGTGGGGCTTCGCGGTTGGTGGGCTTCGCGGTTGGTGGGCTTCGCGGTTGGTGGGCTTCGCGGTCGGTGGGCTGCGGTGGTGTGCTTCGCGGTCGGAGCGCTTCGCGGTGGTACTGTAATCGCGTTTTCATCTTTTCCTTTTGCTGTTCTGTTAAATTGCACTCTTTTAACCCACGAGTTTGGCCCTGTCATT
>NW_009648554.1:86394-110064 GCF_000708025.1 Charadrius vociferus | reverse complement strand
TGAGTTCAACGGACACGTTGGAGGTATGGCCCACAGACTATGGGAACTGTAAGATCTGGGCATGACACAGATGGTATGGAATTAGGGGTGGATAATGTCCTGGTTTCGTCAGGCATGGGGTTAATCTCCCCAGGAGCCGGCAGGGAGCAGGTATTCCATACCACGTGACCCATGCCCGAGCTATAAGAGGAGCTAGCCGGGGCGCGAGGAGAGGAGTTGCCACTCGGGGGTGGGCTGCGGCGGTGCGGGTCCGGTCGGTGCGCTTCGCGGCGGTACTGTAATCGCGTTTTCGTCTTTTCCTTTTGCTGTTCTGTTAAATTGCACTCTTTTAACCCACGAGTTTGGCCCTGTCATTTTCTTTTTCCACGACTGTGGGAGTTGTGCGAGTGGCTGCGTGGTTCTTTGTTGCTGGCTGAGGCCAAACCACGACAGCATTTAGAGCAGGGAACATATTTTATTATATATTTGGACAGAGCCCAGAAAAATAGGGCCTAATTTGGTTGTGGCTTTTAGGTGTGTCTGCAATATAAATGTTGTTATTATAATAATAAAGCATTATAGTATTGTAACATATTACCCTCTCCTTAGCGTGTGGTGAAGAGAAATACATATTTGGAAAGAACTTGTTTTCTGGGTTTTTTTTGCTATCAGTAACCATTAATTTACAGTAACCTTTGAAGCTGCAGATTATAGATTACAATTCTCTGTTGTTTAAAGGTACAGTTTACCTTTGTAAAACAATACCAATTCTCTCATTTCCCTCTAAAATCTAATGGTGGAGCAAGATACTGATGACTGGACAAGATGTTTTGTAGAGAGCAAACTGATCAAAGTCTCTGGCAAATGGATGCAGCAATAGCATCTTAAAGCATCTTGTTCACTGTAGTCTCATGGTTTAAAAAATATAAATTGAGGTACATTGCTCCTTGTTCTTGACAAGGAGTGATGGTTCCAAAATAAATCTAGACTATTGATTTAAGAGTAGGGCTCCTAGCATTTTCTATTACTCTAATAAAAGGTAACATTTTTGGTAGAATGTGAAGGTCTCTTGTCCTGGTTTCAGCTCGGAAAGAGTTAATTTTCTTTCTAGTGATTGCTGTGAAAGGAATGTCAATAATATCTATTGGTTTTAGTTGATGCTAAGTGATATTTACACTATTCAAGAACTTTTTTCAGCTTCCCATAGAAGTACAGACAGAATGAATGGCCAATGAAATATTCCATACCATAGATGTCATGCTCAGGGGGGTTAGTCGGGGGGCAGGAATCCGTGATCGCT
Organism: Charadrius vociferus; assembly: GCF_000708025.1. Taxonomy (NCBI): domain Eukaryota; kingdom Metazoa; phylum Chordata; class Aves; order Charadriiformes; family Charadriidae; genus Charadrius; species Charadrius vociferus. The sequence continues at coordinate 108,785 of NW_009648554.1, read as the reverse complement.
GCTCAGGATCGTGTCAATTCACCGGGTGGTGAGAGTGACCCATGTCATTATTATTATTATTGTAATTTTTCCTTTTCTGTTGTTTCTGTTTTCCTTTTCTGTTTCCTTTTCTGTTTCTATTAAACTGTTTTTATCTCAACCCACCGGGGTTTTTTCCTCCCTTTCCCCTCTTTTTTTCCCTCTTTCCCCCCACCCTTCTTGGGGGGCGAAAAGGATGCAGGGGTGAGCGAACAGCTGTGTGGTTCTAGTTGCCGGCTGGGGTTAAACCACAACATCTCTCTATTTTCATTGGCTAAGACTAAGACCTCTATTTTTTTTTAAGTGATCCCTTCAATGAATTTATTTGACATGGTTTACCAATATTTCCAAACTCAGCCTGGAAAAGCCATCAGAATGATGCTAGGTTATGGGTCCTGAATGAAGCCATCAGCATGGATTAATAAACTGTGACAGCTGCCCAAAAGCTTTCATTCTTTTTATTTAAACATCAGATTGCAAGTCAAAATGCATTGTAATCTTTGTTAAAACTAGCCCAGCTAGCATGGCAAGAGTCAGAACAGACAACAGATAACAGTAGTCATTGTTAGGAAAAAAATCCAATCTGGAGCAGTAAATCTTAAGGACAGATGCAGCTACTCTTGGAGAGATACTGGAGATGGTTTAATGTAATAAATTCTCTTCACTTTGTAAAAACCTGCATAAAATGTATAATCTTGAACAAAGGTATATGGAATTCACTTTTTTCCCCAGTACATATCCTGTAAATTAATAATTAAAGTATTTTTCTCTCCTCTTTAAGATCTGTATAGATTTTGAGATTTTGCCTTGTAATTGAGAAACACTCTTTTACTATTCTTCTTAATCTAAAACTCATTTTCAAAACTTTGTCTGAAACTACTGATGTATACAGTCAATATTTTAAAATCAAAATTCAAATGTTTAGACAGATACAGTAGCACTAGACTTATCCATAGCAACACTGACTTTCTGTAATTTTCTGTTAGGTAGGAAAGTTTATCAGACTGCATAGCAAAATCCTTTCAGGCTAAGCAGTTATGCAAGTATAATTGAATATGAAAGAAATAATTCAAAGTCAAAATAGACTAGTCACTGGGAAATATTGGCTTTTAGAAAAGCCATTTATTAAGGCAACTTTTTTTCTATATGCTTGTATGATTCAGCTTATATCTGAAAGAATAAAGTTTTATCTTCTATACAAAATAACAGAGTTTAGGCTCTAGATCTATGTTACACATTTTCAGAGTCCATAACAGACCTAGAGTTTAACAGTCCTTTATGGAAAAGGGCTACAAAATTTAATAAAGATAAAACTAATATAGTTTTTACAGAAATTACTCAAAAAATATACAGAGAGTACGTAACAGGATTATTTTTTTTTTGATCTAGGCTATAGAATTTTATAGCAAGGATAAATGTTTTAATAAATTACATATATAAAATAATTGTTAAATAAATTCTGTAGGACACTCCATTAGGATGCAAATGTATTCTGAACTCATAACTTTCTTTTTGAACTCTTACAGTTGCTCATAAGGACTTTAATTTTCTAGTTCTTTCTTCCTGTAGTCTTCAAACAATAAATTATTTGTACTCACCCCCTTTTCAATGCTCCCTGTTTGGCAAAGAGTACCTTCAGCTGCTGGAATGCTGTTGGTAACACAGCGGTTACTTTTGCTGAGGCACCAGAGCTCTCTACACACTTCCTAGGAAAGAAGGCAGAAGTAAGTTGATCAGAATCACAGCCTAAAATTGCTTCCAGTCCTCATACACAAACGTATACACAAATTTGTTTTGAACAGAGACTATAAGAATTGGGCTGGAGAGATAAATCTATAGATGGTTGTGAAATACTCTGGAGCAATTTCAAAGGCACCATATTTTACCTAAGAATATACTGCAAAAAAAATCTGGAAGCATCAAATTGTCAATGACAAGAATATTTTCTATTTTTAAGTATTTTTGAAAATTGAAAAGATACTCAGACTTTTAAAATGATCTTATGATAGTAATTACTATTGCATTTTATTTAACAGCTGCTTGAAATCATACCCTACAAATAATTCTTGCATAGATTCTATGGCTGAACCTTGGTACAAAGAGCAAAAAGGAAAAGATAGTGAGAGTAAATAAAATTCATTAGGTCACCCCCAAAAATAATTCATTATTTCTCTGAGGAAATAAATATCTGGCACCTAGGCTATCTTTTCTATACATCTCAACAGGAACAGCTGTTAAGTTTTATGCTAAGATTAATGTTTCTTGATTATACTGCATATAGAAATGGATTTATTTATACAGTATTCACTAGCAGCTGCAGTAACAGTTCAACAATACAAACTTTTCTTGAATAATGCAAAATTATTTTCCAAGTTTAAAATAGGCTGGTGCCATTATGCAGGACTGATATTTACAGTGTATTTAGTTTCATGATTGGTAGAAACAAAATATCTTTTTAAAAATCCATTAAAAACATGCCATATTAGAATGGTCTGAAATGATGAGGCATGAGTACTGATGATTTCTGGACTTTGCATCTCATTTTTGAAAATTAGGTCTAAGCTATTTCATTATATTACTATGTACCAACTCCCATTTGGTGGGTGGCTCTATGAAACCTTGAGCAAGTCATGAAATAAACAGACATTCTTGAGCTACTTTTTAGGACAAATATTGCCACTTGTAAAAGCATACTTACAGCAAACCTTATTTTTCAAATTCAAATTTTTCATTGAAGAAATGCAAACAGTATAAATATTTACTTACTTAAATCTCTGAATAAAACACTTGCTTTTGCCACTAAACTGATAACATTTTCAGATTAAGATACACATTCACAAATAAACATATGGTTTAAAATATCAAACAGAACATACATCACAAAGATTCTTGAAAAATCTCTTTAACTAGATTACATATTTCACAATCATTGCTGTTAAAATCCAACACTAAATCAAATTCACATCAAAATCAACCATGAATCCAAACTTCAATCCAGTATTGATTTTAAAGTGAAAACCTAAAATTGGTTCCTTTCAGACACAGTATGAGGTGCTTCTATCATAACCTTGCCTTATAGACTTTTTCATCTAATTTACTTGCTCGTTTTGTTGAGCAAAATTAGTTTAATTTATTTGTTTACATTTCATGTGTGAAATGTAATTTCATTGGGACCAGTACTGTTCAATATCTTCATCAGTGACGTAGACAGTGTTATCGAGTGCGCCCTCAGCAAGTTTACTGATGACACCAAGCTGAGTGTTGCAGTTGACACGCCTGAGGGACGGGATGCCATCCAGAGGGACCTGGGCAAGCTCAAGAAGGAGGCCCGTGTGAACTTCATGAGGCTCAATAAGGCCAAGTGCAGGGTCCTGCACTTGGCTCGGGGCAACCCCTGGTATCAATACAGGCTGGGGGATGAAGGGATTGAGAGCAGCCCTGCCGAGAAGGACTTGGGGGTACTGGTGGATGGAAAGCTGCACATGAGCCAGTAATGTGCGCTTGCAGCCCAGAAAGCCAACCGTATCCTGGGCTGCATCAAAAGAAGCATGACCAGCAGGTTGAGGGAGGTGATTCTGCTCCTCTATTCTGCTAAGGTGAGACCCCACCTGAAGTACTGTGTCCAGCTCTGGAGCCCTCAGCACAGGAAAGACATGGACCTGTTGGAGTGGGTCCAGAGGAGGGCCACAAAAATGATCAGAGGGATGGAACACCTCTCCTATGAAGACAGGCTGAGAGAGCTGGGGTTGTTCAGCCTGGAGAAGAGAAAGCTCTGGAGAGACCTTATTGCAGCCTTTCAGTACTTAAAGGGGGCCTACAGGAAAGATGGGGACAGACTTTTTAGCATGGCCTGTTGCGATAGGACAAGGGGTAATGGTTTTAAACTAAAAGAGGGAAGATTTAGACTAGATATAAGGAAGAATTTTTTTACGATGAGGGTGGTGAAACACTGGAACAGGTTGCCCAGAGAGGTGGTAGATGCCCCATCCCTGGAAACATTCAAGGTCAGGTTGGATGGAGCTCTGAGCAACCTGATCTAGTTGATGATGTCCCTGCTCATTGCAGGGGAGGTTGGACTAGATGATCTTTAAAGGTCCCTTACAAACCCAAACTGTTCTTTAAATCTATGAAAAGTGTCAGACTGTGATGATTATGCTTCTGACTATGCTTATTTTGCATCTGATCAAGTTCATATGTTTAAATTAATAGTTGTGCTGATTTTGTGAAGTTTGGTTCAGTGTTCTGAAAAGCCAAAAATTCAACTGCATTAAGAAACAAAGATTTCAACTATTCCAATATAGAGAGAAGCAAGAAATCAGATCTGGATAACAGTCTGGAATTTGAAAACATCTATATTTCATGGTGATTTGAATCCAGAATTCTGGTTTGTGCTCCAGGGCTTACTTGCAGAATTTCACTTTTGATATGCCTACACAAGTACACCATCTATAAACATAAAAGGGGAAGTAATAATTAAAACATTTCATTGCCAGTCTAACGTATCCACAAATGAGAGTATTTAACAATTTACTTCCAATAGGAAATACATTCTTTCTGTATGTTCAGGCTTCATTGTGGCACTAGACTCCTCCAAATTCACTGAACTAACATCTCCCAGACATCATAATTCCAATCAAATAATCAGCTGAACTGTGTGAATTAATGGATACAGCAGTCCAAATCTATTTTAGTCATTCATCTGCTTGCAGGATGATACTAAGCACGTCAGATCACCTCCATACTCCATAAAATGAGAAAAATAGTTTCCTTCTTCCTAAATTGCTTTGGGAGATGAAAAAGCACTACATCAAAAATAGATATTATGACTGATATAGTCTGGTAGTCCTTATTCAGACCTTAATCTCAGCAGGAGTTCGCTTCAGTAAATCCATAAAGACAAAACGAAAGGAATGTAAAATTACTATGGGCTGTATCATACTATTAATATTTGAGCAAAAAACTCTGCTTAAATCAGAAAGGAGTTCTGAGACAGACATACGATATCCCAAAATCAACAGAATATTTCCTTATGGAAAACTATGCGAAACAGAGAACTTATTAACGAAAATAACACAATGTAGAAATAATTTTTATTAAAACCAAGAAGTGAATGTATTTTTGTAAATTCCTTTAAACATAGCCACACTTATTTTAAAAGTTTATTTTCCCCTGCTGCTTTGCATTTAAAAGAGTAGAATTTGAAGTACATTCTCCATCAGCCTGTACATGAAATGAAAAATAGCATTAATAGTCATTTGAAAACAAATAAGTTATCTAAAAAGAAGTGGAAAATCCATCTCTGCTCTTATTTCATTAAATGAAAATGGAATTATACCAGATGGCTATGTCTTCTTTAGTTTCAGCTGATTTTGGAAAATTAACACAGAAATTCTTCTAAGGTGCATAAAGCTTTCTATTCTCCAGCTCAACCCTATACCTGGTGCTACCTTAGTTTCAGTTATTGATTTGAGATGTTTCCTTATTAACACCATCCTATCAGTAACATCTCTAAGCAGCTGTTTTTAATAAGCCAGCCTTTAAAACATATGAGGAACTGCCCTGGAAAGACAAGGCCCAAAATCACTAGTAGAAAGTATACTGCTTTTTGTCACACACTCACACACACTAACACACACACACACACACACACACACACACACACACACACACACACACACACACACACACGCATGCACACCCACACCCACACCCAAACATAAGGTGACCCTTTATGTTAGCCTTTTCTTCATTGGTGGACATCGGATGAAGCTAACATATCTTTTGCCAACATTAAATTTGTGTGAATAATTTACTGAAACTAAGAGAAAGAAGCATAATCTGAAAATAAATCAATGACCTCAAAGTCAGCCTCCAAGTGTGTGGATTTAATAATTATTAATTTGTAAAGCAGACAAGGGAAAGTGTTTTAAAAATCCAGGAAACATAAACTGAAGCTGAGGCCTTTCACAAGATCAAGACAAGATAGATGACAACCTGTAACGGTGTATCTTAGGGCTCCATGACTTCAGTTTGGAATTCGGATGCTTGTATTTGCAGTAAATTAAACAAAGCTGAACCCATCTAGAGAAAAAAAACAGCAAATCAAATTATCTTGCTTTTGCCTAAGTGTTATCAATGATGGAGCCTCTTTCTGTTGTGTCATGCAGAGTTACATATAGGCATTTCAAATTATGTAACATCTAAGCATCCTATATCATAATCATCATAAATGGTAACAATACAGCACGATGAAAACTCAGCAATATGAGCAAAGATCAAATTGCTGTGCTGTTCTTAATGTATTCAACACTAACAAAAGCCTCCAACAAAAGGTAGCAGTTTGGCCCATAATCAAAAAATAATAATAATACGGGAAATACATCCACAATGCATATTAAAGCATGATAATTTGGGAAACTTTGTCATAAAATTTTAAAATGTTAATTAGGATTTTATGTTACTTCAGCATGTTTCATCTATAATATGCTGCACCTCTTGATGAGCATTTGCTAAAATATAGCATAAAAACAACTAACTTGAATTGTAACTTACAATTCCGATCTGAAAAGCATTAACCTAGAGTATTTTCAGCCTCATTGCTGAAATCCTGATGGCAACATGATTAAAACTAGAAGGTTGATTATAATTATGGGTGAACTTCAGAAGGTTCAAAGTTTAGTTCAGATAAGCACCCAAAACTAACCATTTTAGTGCTCCACTACCAAATGCTCATTAAGTGGTGCAGCATGTTATGAATCACAACATGCTAAAAGAATGTGAAATAGAAACTGAAGCTTAGGTCATATATTTGTATTATGTTACCAGCATTCTTTCCTAAATATTGGGTGCTTATGTGAACTTTATAGAATCTACAGAAGCCCCACAAGGTCAATCACCTCCAAGCAGCATCTTCCCTTTCAAACCCATGCAATCTATCCCATCTTTATTCCAACCGCATTCCAGTATCTGGAATCTCATTATTGCTTCTAGAATTATCTAATGCACTGATGCTTTGATCACTTGTATTTTTAAACAACTTTCATAAGATCCATGTACATTTGTGTTATGTCTATGTCTCTTGTGAGAGAGAAAAAAAAGAGAGAGAGAAAGAGAGAAAGGGAAAGTGGGACTGAAGACAAGACAGTCCTAGGAAAGAAGAAAGGGGACTATGGTGTAATAAGTAATTTAGCAAAAGAATTTTGCTTCGGCTAAAATGGATGTGTGCTTGCTATGGCTTCAGCTAAGATGGGTGTGTGCTTGCTATGGCTTCAGCTAAGATAGGTATGTGCTTGCTATGCGTTTGGAAAAGGGATAGTGTTAGATAGGATATTAGATGAAAGCAACAGTTGAAAGTACCAGACCGTTGCGAAACAAAGGGTGCTGTAGTTAGCTATGATAACCACAGGAGTGTAAAGAATAAAGGAGCCACAAGGACATGGTGATAAAGACTTCAAGCCTCCCCCCGATAACCACCAAGAAGACCCCTGAGGAAGCATATTGCCTGCGCCACTAGAAAGGAGGGGGCATGTTTGGGGATGGGTTGCATTCCAAGAACTCATTGACAATGTAATGGAGGGTGGGTTGCATTCCAAGAACTCATTGACTATGTAATTGGGGGTGGGTTGCGTTCCGAAAACTCATTGATTATGCGAATTGTTTTTCGAAGAAAAATCATGAATAAGTATAAGGAATATGAAATAAAACCAAGCGTTTGTAAAGGGGAAAATGAGCCACAGGAGGAGAAATCCCCTGTGTAACTCCCAGCGCTATAATAAATATTCTTTGCTCCACCGAATTTGCCCCGACTAAAATTCAATATAGTGAGAGCGTTTCTCACAATGGGAACTTGTTAAACAGGATACAAAAAGGATTTAAAACCACTTTAAGATTCAGAAAGAGGAAAACTTCTGGGATTTCCCTTGGCTATACACCTCCTAATCATACAAAAAAAGGGAACAAAATTCACCTTAAGAATAAAGCTGAAAGCGTTTCAAATGTTCTTAATTACAAGATGATCCTGTAAGTCATTGCACAAGAAAAGCTCAAAACTTTAATCATTCTAAATGCAAAAGGCCTGCACAATAGGTATGAGAGCTTTTGCACTTGACAGGCAAGACCTCATGAAATAAAAAATAATGGAAAAGTTGATAAAAATGAGAGTATAACACCAGGATCTTCAATTCCTCTCTTTGCCCACACATACTCTTAACACCAGTTTGTGAGCAACATAATATAAATCAGTCTGATCAAACTACTTATGCTCTGCTAACAAAGACCAAGTATAAAGTGACTTAACCATGGTATGAAGTATGAAGCCAGGGAAAAAAAAGTCACTTTTTAGTGAGTTACTAAGTACTATGTACAGATTCAATTGAATGCACAATCCCAGTCATAGTATCAAAGGGTGAGGGAACAGAAGGAAACCGGTAGTTCTGGTGCAAAGATACACACCAGTGGCTTCTCTGCCTTTCCTTTTTGAAAAAACAGCTTTCAGAATCTGCTTTCACCTTCCTATAAAAGCCCCACATCAAGCTAAACACCTCTATTTAACTGGAGTAAATCACATCACTGTTTCATTAAAACAATGACAGTTTAATTCACTGACATTAAAATTTGCATCACCTGATTACAAGGGTCAATTGTAATTCAGGATATTCTAAGAAATATTATAGAACTGTTGTGTATAGCAATTTGTTTACTCTCCTGGATTTAAAAGTTAGCTGAGCAGATGCTGTTTTGTTTTGTTCATTTCTAATTCAGTTACACCACTCTGTCTCTGAACTGGCATGTGGGAAACTAGGAAGCAGTGAAGGTATGACAACTTCAAGTCATTCTCACAAATTGTGAGTAAAAACTGGTATTTGAGTTTTAAGCTATTTTTGTTGGCAAACTGGAGACGTTAATTGCAAATATAAGACCATGACAAAGAAGAGAGCTACCTGTCATCAGCTAAAATACATTACCTGATGTGTTAAACTCTAGTGTGAAATACGAATAGATTGGGTCTGCTGATTTCAGTGAAGCCATGTATGCAAAGGAAAGGAAACTTTGTCCCCTTATCCCTCTACTCAAAGTATTTACTGACACCAATGATGGTTTTGCATTTTAATGCAAAAAAAAATACCATATAATTGTTAGGCACTATCTCTGAAATCCATGCTAGCTGCCAACAGCTTCACAGATCATAAAATGCACCATAGCAATATCAATCATATGCATAAAGCACGACGAGTATTAACTGCTATTGAAATGTCTGAGGTTTTAGTCTCTGTCCTAAAAATGTTGGGATCAGCTCTATAGCAAAGCATTATTTTGAACCACAAAATCTGTAACTTACACTCGGGCATATTCCAGGTATTATTTAAACTCATAAACCAGGGAAATTCAAAATCAAGACTGGAATTCTTTCCTGAGTTAATCTAGAGACAGCCAACTGCCAACCGTTATTAGGCAGATGTTCAAAGGTTAAGGAGGTAAGGAGACAATGAAAAAAGTTCTCCTTATACCCACCTAAATAAAAGGTTTCTGAACTTTCAGGGGAACTGACACACAAATAGAGCAGAGAAGAACTGGGCCACACCTGAAAATCGGCAGAGAATTCACACTGCATCATCCTAGATGATGTAGCATATCTCGTACCTACATAAAAGAACAGGAACTAACACTGTCCCTAATAAGTTCAAAATCTCCCACTGCAGTGAATCCAGTAAGATACTTGAAAACATGTATTGCCTTTAAGAAAAAGCTATGCATCAGTATTATATGGTGACATTTCCACCATTACAATTTGGCTCACTGGAAGTCATAAATTTAACGTTCTCCTGAATTTGAAAGTGTACCCTAAAAATGAAATATTTTTAAGTATCTTGAGACATTGCTTCTCAATTCCTTGTTCAGAGTATCTCTTTCTTCACTTAAATTCTTTAAAATTGCCCCTTTATCAGAGATGGTGGAAAGTATAGTATAAAGAATAATGCACATGTGACATTAGAAGGATCACTGTCTTCTTGCAAATATGTAGTCTTAGTATTTTAGCTCAAAGACCTAAAGCATCTCTTTGAATTCTTGTCCAACTTAATGTGCTGAATGATATAGGGAAATCTGACAAATAGCCACAATGCTTTTGCTGGAACAGTTTTGTCCATAAGTGACTAAAAAGTTTAATTAGGTCTAGTACTCACAACAGTATCAGTACAACTACCAAAGAGATCTTTTCAAGGTCAAATTGGCTCCTTGTCAGTAAACACACACACACACAGAAAGGCAGATCCTTGCAGTCCCTTTAGTACTTTAGTTCTGATGCCTTAATCATTCAAACACTGCTCCAGGTATTTAACTTCAAGTTCATAAGTGAAAAAGGCTTCATGTACTTAAATGTGAAAAATTCTTTGCAGGATTAGGACCTAATTTATTGATTAAAAGCAACAGTTTAAAATATACATACAGAGGGAATGGATGAGGAAATATGGGAGAAAAGGCAATGAATACAGATGAACATCGAAGCTAGTTGGTTGAAACAGGTATTTTTTCTAAAGATTAATAAGGCATCAGGACAGAATTCCAAAGCAGAAAGAACATGAAGATTTTCAAAGTTACTTTAAAAACACCAACTATCTTGACAGCTATATCAGAGCCCAAAGAAGACATGTAATTTTTTTGTCTTTGATTTGAGTTTGACTGTTTCTCTTGTCATATCTGGCCATCACAATTCAGTAAAGAACATGAGCAAGAGAAAAAGGCAAGCAATTCTCTCTGAGATTTCCCTTTGTTTTAGAATTTATTTACTTCTGGGTCACTAAATCCCACGTTGGAAAACCTGCTCTATCCCTTTTTTACCAGGCACTTCAAATAAAAAGTGCTGAAAGAAGTGCTAGAAAGGAGTTAGTATACGAATTAGGTCCCCCGTCAATTAGGGATTTTTACCATTTTTCCATTCATGTGTCTGTTAGAATAAGATCAATGAACTACTAATGGCATCTTCATGTGTATAGTACATCAAAAAGGAACATCCAAAACACTGACTGTTTACTTTTGATATTGAAAGTGTAGAACAGAGTATTCAACTTAAATTTTCATGGTATTTAGATCTAGTTCCGCTACTCAGTTCTAAAACCCCTTTCATATACTAATAGGTCTTTCTTGTGTGGATAATTTCCATCTGCACTATCAGCTTGCAAAGATTTTTTTTTTCCTTTCAAAATTATCACTTGAAATCTCTATGATCATAATCATCATGATGGCATTTTCAGAGCATTATGGCCATGGGAGATAATATTTTTAAATGTAGACATTATTTTAAATGCATATAATTTCTTAGAGTGGATATTACCAGAGTTATACAATAATCTGTTATATAAATATATACAGTCAGAATCTTATTATTAAAAATAGGGTGGTTTTGTCAGAAACACTTGTAAGTCATGCTCACACTGATGGCACACTGATGGAATACAATACACTATATCAATTCAGAGGACTGGTAATGTCACATGAAGACTTAACTTCCTTTAACTGTTGCCTCAATTAAATGTCAACCTCTTTTTTGTAGCTATAAGGGAATCCCAACAAAAATTTTAAAACAAAAAGCAAGCAGAACACATAAAGGCAAGATTATCTACATCTTCATTACTTCCAACTGTTTGCATTTTAGAAACTGGTTTAAGAACAGAAGTGTACTGTGCAGCATGATCATCGCAGCAATGATTGCATAGATTAACAGTTTGAAGAGAAAAGAAAACAAACAAAAAAACCCATCCCACATACATGTGGAAAAGCTAGGTTTTGCACATTATTAACTTTCCAGTTTAATTTAAAATGCAGTATATCTCCAGAGGCTGTGCTATACATCATGAATTAAATACCTACAGATTTCTTTAGTCTGAAAATAAAGAGCGTGCATGGTGTGAATTTGTAAGAAAAAAGAAAAAAAAAAGGGGAGTATGCCTTGGATGTAGTGACAGGAAACAGTGCCCTTAAAGAACAGTAGTGGGAAGTGAGAACTTAAAGAGGAACAATAAAGTAAAGGCCAAAAGAGGTTTGATGATGGATCAGGAATAGAAGATCCAGTGAGCTAGTCAGCCAACTACATACAGCTTTTAAATCCTTTGCACAATGCGATCTGTCAAAGAGGCATGCCAAGAATAATATTGTATTTATCACTACAAGAATAGTAAAAATGGACTTTCTTTGTAGCTAGCCTTTAGAGAAGTGTATAGAGTAAATTCAATGATGTTTACATTGTTTTATTTGAATAATCTAATAATTAAAATATTATTAAAACTATATATTTTTAAACCACTAGATATGTTTTAAAGGTTTATTTAATTTAGTCTCAGTTGATTATTTGATGACAACCACAGCAGAATGCATTGTTTTACTACGTATTTTGGGCTGCAAGATTTTAAGTAATATTTATAAATTTATTGCATAATGGCCTAAATGTGCAGGTTTTTATTTATACTGTAAATTTCTTTGCCTTAAATACTGCACACTGGTATTGCAGCCAAAGCTTTTGATAGTACGTAGCTATTCAGTATTCTATTCAGCTATCTTCATGTTCCTCTGTTCCCATAACCAATTATTCTTCTTTTCAAAGAGAGATCTGAACAATGTGAGAAACAATAAACTCAATGCCAGCAAAAAAAAACCAAAAAACCCCAAACAGACCTGACAAATCAATACAAGTACAAAAGTAACTTCAAATTGTAGCTTTAAATTGAAAAGTTAAAGCCAACACAACAGATTTCATGTTTCAAGATTAATACAACAACATGAGCCTGATCTCATTTAACTGAAATCAGGGAAAATTCTGTAGTGCACTTTACAAGGAGCAGGATCAAGTGTTCTGGGCTTCTTTTTCTCCCTAAAATTAAAGAATGCTTCTCCAGCTCATTGTAACCTACACATTTTGGTGTACAGTGACTCAAGCAAAAGATGCAGCATAAGGATTAAAATGTACCCTTTGCTTACATATGATGGCACCGGACAGTATGCTATCAGAAATCTGTAACCCACTACTGCATCTAACTAAAGATTTATGTTATAAAGGAATATATACAAATGACTAAGCAGAACACTCAGCATAAGGATTAAGACTTCTTACCCCATATTTACATTGGCGAGATGTTGCTCCATACTGGAAGCGACACTGTTCATCAGCATCATACACCTGACCTGGGGCCACAGCTGGATAAAGAAATTCACGCTTGGGAGGCTCATTATCAAGGCAAGTACCACGGCCTGAACTGTTCAACATAAAGGACCAAAGGAATTAGGAATTCTACTGACTGTAAATCACAGTAACGATATCATGTATCTAGTTCTTACTTTAAACAGCACTGGGTGTGAAACAAATATGATTGCAGTAAACAAACAGTAAGATGGTACACCCATAGCAAAGACAAAAAATAATTAGAGGGAATTAAGAGATTAAAATAATTTCATTATTTTCCCCAACATTGGACACTTTTAAGATTCAGCTGGACAGGGTGCTGGGCCATCTTGTCGAGACCATGCTTTTACCAAGAAAAGTTGGACCAGATGATCCTTGATGTCCCTTCCAACCTGGTATTCTATTATATTAAAAAAATGCTTATTTTAGATAGTGAAATACATTTCATATATTATCCCTTTAAAAAGCACAATAACTTCTGAGCCCCACAAGACTGATTTTCATTTTTGTTTTAAGATTCCTATTTGCTTTCACTGAAGAATAGCTACATTTGGTCATAGAATAAAAAATAAACAAATTAAACAATTAAATTTACAATTCTTAATGACCCTTCTGATTCTTCAAAAAGCTAAGTACAATCTTATAGATATGAACAGCTCAACTGGTTTATATAAAATTAAAAAACATTTAAATTTCAACATGACTAAATGTTTATAGGATTAGGACCTTAACATACAAAATAGTTACAGTGGTAAAAATTCTCATGGATCTTCAAATTTACCTATACTTGGGTGAGTGACAAAATTTGTATGGGTCCAATGATCTTTTCTATTGTATTAATAATCTTTATTCTTCAAAAATTCATGTTAAAACTAAGATCATAATCTTTGAAGACTTGAATATTCTCTTCTTTTCACTGTTTTGTTTGGTGGGATTTTTGTTTTTTTGTTCAAAATATGCCCATATTCAACCACAATATTTTAGTGTAGTAGAACAAATAACAAAGAAAGCCAAAGGCACACAGAGTTCTTCTGTTTAGAAAACTTTGTAATTTGCTAAATATAATCAATTTTATTTAGTCAGTGTGCATATAAAAGAGGACAGATGTTTTTTTAGTTTAATTCCACATGTGAGGATTTTTAAAGAATTCTTATGCCAACACTTTACATTTTTTTCTGACATTCCTACAAATTTTTCCAGCCCTTTTTTTTTCAAAATCTTTTCCATGCACCTTGCCAAGGGAACATAATTTCAGAAGTGAATGTTCTACACTGTTTCTTGGAGATCTCCAATTTTCTATACTTTTTATTTGTAGATAAAAAAGAGCAAAAAAGCCCATTTTAACTATACATTTTATGTTCTCATTTTAACCCTATTTTATTCATTTCAAAGCCTTTGGAAAAACAAAGAAACAAACAACTGCTAACCATTTCAGAAGAATGCAAACAGCAACTAAGGCAATAAGCAGGTAAATACAGGAAAAAATATGATACTCAGTTACTAATCTAAATGAATTTAATGTGATTCACCTGCACGTAACACCACCCCACCCCCACCCCCAATTCAGTTGAAATCTACCTTTAAAATATCACATGTGTGGTTCTGGTATTAAAAAAAAAAGTACTTGCCCCTTTATTCCAGTTTTATTTATTGCAAGCATATATATTTTCTAGTAGCAGAAGCTGGGAAACTATCCTACGTTCTTTTGAATCTAAATATTTCAGTGTCGTATTTTGTGTGTATGAGAAGTACATGTTAATAATTCCAATATGGAAATAACTCAAATGCAATCTGATCTTTCTATATTGCTTGGATCAAACTGCAGATAGGAAATTTGCTTAAACGAGCAGTGGGAAGTTTACCATTTGACATCAGCTTGAGCTCATACTGCATATGATGGGAATATTTCCATATATTCCAATAGTGTACAGGTTGATCTGTAAACTATGATCCTGGAAACAGACAGCCAAGGGCACAGCATTTAAAAACTCTTATTACCTTTGATGACTCTCTCTATAGGCATATGGACCCCTGAACAGATTGGATTACAGAATCAGATCTAAATCTTTAAGTGCACCGAACCTGTAAATTAAAGTCTGTACCTACTCTACAAGACATATAATTGCACAAATGTAAGTCAAAATCCTTGTAGCAAATACAAAACTATGCCTGTTCTGCTCTAATGACAGGATTTTCATCATAATTCAGTCAATCTTTAACATAAAGCTTGACACACAACAACTATTATGTGCTAGAAGGAAAGTTTTCACCAGGAAAAAAATGGATTTCCTTGGCCATTTCGAAGCCTATGCTGAGAGGTCATCCTTCTTGGGAGTTCTGAATAATCTATTAGAAATACATAGCTTTGCTTTGTATTTATTCCACCCTTAAAGCCATATTCATCCTCTATCCGGCCTTCCCGCAAAATAAATTGTTTTCCCAACTAGTGTCTGACTGAATTGATACCTTCCAACTGATATTTAATGGCTGTTCCTCAGTACCATCAGTCTGGAAAATTTGGTTTTGGGTGTAGTTTTTAGAAAGTCATGAGAAAGAGGAGGGTGAAGCTGAGGCTCAACTTTGAATATCACCAGGATGACTTCTTTTTCAAAAATCTTCTGCCTGATGAGAAAGGACAGTGTGGTATCTACACTACAAAATGGCACACAGTGCAAAACTCCTGTAGCCGGTGACCCAAGTGAGTAAATTGGTAAATCCACATGAATCTACCTTACCATATAATACTATGAACACTTAATGAGGTTCTAGCCGAATGCATTCCAGCTGCATTATCTTGGTGCGATGACAAGCCTGCACAAACCTATATCCAGATCCAAGCCGATAAATTTAAAAGGTGATGTGTCATACAGACTCATGGCCTCAGCTTTCCGCTTGGGTATTTGCATTTCATCCCATCATGCTCTATCCTTCTATTAGACATAGCTAAATGAATCTTAAAATAGCCATACTCACTAAGCACAGAAAAAAACACTTATCCTCCTTGTTTGTGGTCTAGTGGGTCCTGTCCCAGCTGTTTTCCCATTCTTGAGGAAAAATGGCAAGAAAAGGGGCAAAGTCTAATCTATCTGGAATAAACATCTGCAGACACAGATAACAGCCTCTAAAGCTCTAAATCAGCATCTTCATCATCTGTTTCTAAGTTGTGAAGAAGCATTAGAAATAAAAATGGAATCATTTTTCCTGTCTGAATGCAGACTGTTCTGCTATTTATAGGAGCAGTCAGGGAATTGCTACCACACGAAACTCTGAATTTTTCTTTGCTTCTTGTTCACTGATCATTGCCTGCAACAGAAAAGCCTCTGCTCTTAAAGCTGTTCTGCCTCAAGGAAAGGTGTGAATGGGTAAAAAAGAAGTGATCTAGGCTTCTGACAGCTGTCCTTCAGGTACCTGTGTAACTCTATCTTAACAGCTTCCTGCTGCCATTGAGGAGATATCATGAAAAACTGGGGAGAAGACTAGAAACGAGAAAAAAAACTACAGTTTTACAGACTATTCTACTTTGTGAAATAATAAAACAATTATTTTAAGAAAAAAGTATCAATTCATTTATAGAATATTAGAACCACAAAAAAATAAGAAGCATGGATTTATAATGAACAGATCATGTTTGAGAAATCTGATATTTTTAATGATAGATTGCAAAATTAGTAGATGAAGAAGTTATCTTTGGCTCTTAGTATGTTATTTAACACAGTATCCTATACAATTGGAAAATCTATTCATAATTGCAATGTGTAGAAGAATGTTTATCCAAGGTGGCTTTGAAAAAAATAACATCTACATTCTAGGTTACAATAATATAGCTAAAATATTATAAAAGATAATTTATTATTGGAGCTGCTATTTCTAGGGGAATTTTTACTTAGCTCAAATATCACCTAGTATCTTCAGTCATGATTTTTTATGAAATTCACAGATGGTAGTAATTCAAGTAGAGTTGCAAACACTGGCAATGATAAAGAAGTATCTCAAAGAACCTGAAGAGATTAGAACTACGGGAATAGATTCACCAGAGTACTATTCTGGTTTTATGCTAATATAACTACAATTTCAGTGGCATTCCCCAGACTTAAAAATGAAACTTAATAGTGAATCAAGCCTGGGGAATGGAAATGAATAATGGAAATGCTAAAAGTAAAAAATAAAATTAATAAAAACATTTAAACATAAAATAGATGAGGCACAGGCTAAACATTTTTTAACTGACAGTAAAAAATTGAAAGATCACAGCATACATATCAAGTAACGAAACGAGAAAGTTTGTTCAGACTGAAATTTAAAACTGTGCGGGAACTTTGTGAACAAATATTAAGGTCTATTACATTTGCAAACAGCATAATACAAGCCACAGGATTTTAGCCCATTTCTTTCTTAAAAGCCATAAATAAGAAATGACTGCTTAGCTACCTGTGGAATTACATCTTCATCAATAGACAACTTATTTTCAGGACAATTATGAGTTCAAAATGGAGTTCAGAAGAGAGCAACAAGTAGAAGTAAGATGAGACAGAGAAGAGCAGAACTGAAACAGTAAGAAACAAACCCCCAAATGTTACAAGAAAATACCTGAACTGTAAGCTGACAGTCAGAACTACCAAGCTGCAAAATAATCTCTCAGAAGAGATGTGAAAACCCTATTCTTTGTCATAGTTAATACTAGGTTGCATGAGATATTACAAAGACTACTAATGGGAACAGTGTTGAATTAACAGAAATGATTGGCAATGATGAAACAAGTCTAGCCAGTATTTTTTTTTAATAATGCTAGGGTTAAATGAATACATATATCTCTCTCCTGAAAAAAATCAACGTATATTGTGAGAAACCTGTATCACACATACATGTAGGATGACTTATTCAGTGTGCTTTAGTTTAGACACTCATCTTAAACACTCAAGTACATAAAATCGGGTGGGTGCATAGTTCACTGGGGTGATACAAAATGTCTTAACCTGATACAGAAACTGAGAAGTATTTTCCTCTGAACAGTACCTAACACCAACATGAAATGTCTGTCTGCCCACTGACTATAGGGAGCTCAAAAACCTCTTCAGAACAATTCAGTGCTCCTGTACATTGTGTGGGAAGCTACATTTGAACCAATCTAAAGAAAGTTTATTGGTCTGGATGGGTTCCTTCAGGTAAGATTCAGAATACCTTATTCTGAGGTTAGATCCCTGAAAGAGGAGGAGAAGCCCATTTTGTTCTTAGTAGTCTAGTGGTTAGACCACTTGACTGGTTTAAGTTCATCTCCTAAAACACAGTGTCTGAATTATTGAACAACCTTTATTTCTAAAAGGAACGATTGCACTGATGACACTGAACCTACCATCCAACTGCCATTTGCTCCCATAAAGCCCATCTTACACACATCAAAAATCTTACAAAATCCTGTTATTAACATGTTCTCAGTGAACTAACAGTTCTGTGTGTCTTCCACAACTTAAAACACATGCAAAGGCTTCATTATGTATCATGTATACCAATGTATATTGATATGAGCACATTTTTGAGACTAACATATTTTGACTTTTAATTTTTTCATACAGAAGTAAAATCCAGGTAGCAATCTATTTCTGGATAAAAATCACCACAAAAGTATAGGTGTGGAATGATTACTAAAAATGATTGATAATACAGCGTTGGTCACACATTAAGGAAAGGTATAAAATCAAAAGGCTCCTAGGGTAAAATACAGCCGCAGCTGGTATGTGAAGAATCCGCTACATCTGTGACTCCCTGTACACTATTGCTTGCAAAGCAACACGGGGAGTGGAGTGGAGTGGAGACTCCAAGGCCAAACCCCATGATAATCCAGCAAACATGGGAACAAGATGGCACCACGGAAGAAAAACAGTGTGAATGATGGGACAGAGTGGAGACACTGCAGATAAAACCCTGTGATAAACTGGGGACTTGGGGACCAAATAGAGCCCTGGAAGGTCTTATAGAACTGATAAACTGTCTACTTGTTACCCTGAGCCAACAATCTGTCACTTTTTTGACAAAATGCTGTCCTTTAGTGAACTTTGCTCATTATAATGTCATTATAATACCAAAACACATAATGAAAGTATTTATGACTAGAGTCACTCAAACTCCACCTTGAAGATAAAAAATAGTATATAAATAGCACAAGAAAAGGGGGATGTGAGGGAAGACACCATCGTGGACTTCTGGGACCAGTCGACAGGCTGAGCCTCTCTTCCCCCCCATAAGGACGCTTGTGGGTAAGATTCAAACACTTGGCTATACCAAGTGCTTCCCCGGGAAACTTAGAAATCTCTATATAGAGTGGTTTTATAACTTAGGCATTTGTAACCGAGCTATATTGCTAGCATCTTTAGTATTTGCACGTGCTTTGCAGACAGTCCCTATCACTGGCAATCCAAAAGAACTTGTGTATCTGTTGTTTAAATAAACTGCACTGTGTAGGCAGCGAGTCGTTTGGGTTTTCTCATTGAACGTGACCAAAGCGAGGCCGTGTTAGTTCATGAGTACGACTGGGCTGAAGGTGCAGTCTGCTATTAGTGTATCCAGAACCATAACAGTTTAATATATTAAACGCGCCTGGACTGACAGTCAACAATAGGTTAGCACAATTTTAAGGTATTAATATAAAGATCTATGCCATCTTCTCCTATGATCTTTATATTCTTGCTAAAGGTACCAAAGAACATTGATTAAAAAAACCCCACAAGAATGCATTAAAAAATCAGGAGAACGAAATGTACAAGGAACAGGGCTAGAACCTTGTTCCTTTCATTCGATTCCATCACGTTATGTATGTATTAAAAAAAAATACTTCCCATCATTCATAGACAAATTTGCCCCTTCTGTATAATGTTTTAAATAGATTAAAAATGAGAACTGTAAGGTGGGGGAATGGAGCAGAAGAAGCTTTTGCCATTACATAGGAAAAGGACTCTACAATATAAAAGCCTTAAGTAACTTGCTATACTTCTATCTGTTCATTCTAAAAATGTAAACCAGAACAGGTCACTATCTCTCTACTGTTTATTCTGAAAGGTGTGCAGTTTTGTAACAAATAATGATTTTTCTTGAGAGATTACTTACTCTAAAAAACTGGTGATGTAATCCCGACTGCAGGCTGACCAAGAGAAAGGGTTGGTGTTTGCTGTAATATGAGCTGCCATTAGCTTTGCTGCTTCATGACCTTTGGTCCCACAGGAATTTCCAATTCCATCATGATTCATACCAAAACTGCCCAAAAGAGGAGGAGAGAAACTGCCCATTATTCTTCTGCAGCATCGGACATCTCTTAAAACTTAACATGATTTTTACAGAAATCATGCTCAGACCTAAAAGAACATACTTAGTACAGAGAAGTTTAAGTGGAGAATCAGGATCACTTAAGTTCTGTTTAGCTTATTCAGATCTCAGAATACTGCGCAACTACGTATCTTTTTTTTTTCACAGACTTTTGAAAGCATCTTTCTTATTTTCTAAAGCTTTTAAAGAAAATTTAACAATATTCTTGCAAGATAAATACAGAGCACTCAGTCCTTATTTGGGTAGTGTACCTGGATGAGGAATACACATTGTGGCATTGACACTTGGATTAGTAAACAGGGACAAACAGGGAGTAGGTGCTGTTGCTGTAACAGTACAGTATAGGCACACAGTAGCCAATGAGAGTTCAAGCAGAACATGGGGTTTGCAATTCCCAGGGCCATGCTGTATGCATGCTCCCTCTGTGTATCCACTCACAGGGTGAGTTGGAGCCCTTCTATTAGCACTCTCCTTTGTCATGGAACTTCAGAATGAAGGAGACTAAAAATCAGCAGAAAATACAGTAAGAAACCTCTAGGTGGCACTTGGCCAACAGAGATTTCCATACAACAAATTAATTACCTTTCAGCAAAGATGATATGACTCTGGAAAAAGACATACGGCAAAAAAATCCTTGTGCCCTAGAAATCCTGTGCTACTGAAAGACACCCCTGGAGCTATAGATGGCCAACATAACCATCAAATTAAACCTAGAAATTAACTCATAGAAAATGTATTTGAAAAGACTTTAATTATATGCCTAAAACTATCTTTAATTAAATTATTACTGTTATTCCTAAACAGTCAACAACATATACCTGACTGGACTGATATAAATTAAGCACTTGAAGA
The DNA here is from genome assembly GCF_000708025.1 of Charadrius vociferus. Lineage (NCBI taxonomy): Eukaryota > Metazoa > Chordata > Aves > Charadriiformes > Charadriidae > Charadrius > Charadrius vociferus. The sequence goes on along the minus strand of NW_009648554.1, from coordinate 87,430 downwards.
GAATATGCACAACAATGACCTTTCTTAATAGTATACACTTTTTTAAAACTCCATTTTCTTACTCTGCCTTTGATTAATTTCCTCTCAGTCACTTGGTGGGGGAAACTTATTTCTTTAAATATTAACCTTTGGCCAAGTTAGTTCCTCCTTCCCAAACATGGCACAAGGCTTGTGAAATCAGAGGGATGGGTAGTGAGATACTTAGGAGCCTTTGTGATCATGGGACAAAGTAATCAAAGGGAATGCCATAACTGAGCTTCTGCATACCCAAAGCAGTGAAATTGTCACTTCTTTATGTGTCATGTAAGAGGTCAGTCGTTGGAGACTTCTCTATTACAAATGCTAAAAAGTCTGACTCCCCGATTTCTTACTCATCATTCAGGAATACACTCCATTTTGATTTTCTAGAAACTTTTAGGACTGACTGCTAGAAGATATGGTGATAGATGAGAAGTTGGCCATTTATCTACTAACAAAAGGATTTCATACCACTTTATTTACTGAAAACAGTGACAATGCTGTTACATCAATCTGAACATACTGCTCCAGAATGTGGTATAAAAATACAAGACTTTCATGTGACTGAGCTTCAAACAGGGTACTGTTTCACCTCTTCAGCTGATCATAACAAACTAAAAGCACGAGGTATTGCTAACCACTACTCCCAAACCCCATTAATTGCATGGATATAAGAAAAGGAACATCAGTGAATGATGAATGTTCCATCATGTTGGGGAAGGACTTCATCATCAAAAAAGCATCACTTCCATGCCTATAGGATGTCTCCCTGTGGAATACCTACTCTGTAGCAATGTCTGCATGTATCTAGTTTAGTCTCATAAATGCAAAGTCATGTGCTATATTATACATGGGAAAGGTCTGACTGAAATCTTAGATTATTATATCATCAAATGAAGAATATCCTCAGCATATAAAAAATAAAGATTTAAAAATACTCATCTGAGCAACTTATGTACTACAATGAAACTTTCAGACCAGTGTTAATTATTATGAGTCTTCAATATTGATGTATATT
>NW_009648554.1:86155-86378 GCF_000708025.1 Charadrius vociferus | reverse complement strand
TGTCCAATGCAACAAACTGAATCAAAATTTTACAATGAAAAAAAAGTATTTTATTGGCCTAGTTCTCAATTGACATAATTTCCTAGAATTAGGGGTACCTCAAATGGAAACATTTCCTTTTGAATTACCTCTGTACAGTTTCTTAGAATAGAAAAGCTTCATTTTTAATAATCTCTACGAATGACTCCCTTTATAGAAATGGGCATTTGGGTATGTGGGAAAG
>NW_009648554.1:72870-86143 GCF_000708025.1 Charadrius vociferus | reverse complement strand
AGTTGAATTGGATCATGTTGATTAATTCTGATATCCAAGCTTATCCCTAGTTAGTATATTCCCCTTGTCAAAGAAATGACATTGACTTCAACTGTCTGGGAAATTAATATCTTTTGAGCCTATCGAAAAAAAAAAGAACAAAGTTTGTAGTTTAACAGCTTTCCTTCTTCTATCCGCTTTCCTTATGGAAAAGATGTTGATGGTGGCAGTGGTATGTCTGATAAAAAGGTTGTCTATGAAGCTGCACACAGGAACTCAATGCCTTTTCATGAGCTGATGGTATTCTCATTTTTTATAACTATTCATTCACCTAAATCATCTATTCCCTTCCAATAAGACTCTTCTACTTGCCGCTGCTTCTGAATTTAGGAGGGAACTGATCATTAGGTGCAAATAATTTTTTTCTGATGCAATGAAAGGGGTTTTGCAATTACTGCCATTTTTTTCTGAAGATGGTAGTAGCAGCATGCCATTACAGCCCAGTAATTTAGACTCCTATGAACACATTTCTGTCCAAAGTACCAGTTTTATTTCCACCAGAACATGTTGGTTATTTTTGGTCATCATTACATTAAGGCTACATCTTTTACAAAAGCATGTTTGCAATTAGATTGGGGTGGAAAGGCAGGGAAGAACGGAAGGAGCATAAAATGCTCCTCATGGAGCCACTGTTATAATTTACTTACCTTTTTCAAACTGACTAAACACATGCAGACTATATTTCTTTCACTGGCTTAAAGAGCACATCTAAAACTACCAGTATAATTCTGGCTTTAAAAAGCAAGGAGAGAGTGAGAAGTCTTCTCAGCTGACACGGGAGTTTTGCTGTGAAGTTACCTTTCTGCCTACCATCTCAAGGAAAGGTGTTTAGCCTAGCAGCTCTGAATCACTTTTTTTCCTAGCATTATGGCTCCTCTTTTCCCAAGAGAGAGCCTACATTACATTTAAGAACTGTGCAAAGCAGCAGCACCAAGGACTTGAAAATCATAATTGAAACTCTCCTGCAATGTCTCTATAGTTTGTATGCTACTTAAAAATGCTAAGGCAGTAGCAGGTCTGACCAGTGCTCTGTGTCTGTTTCATTTACTAACATCTGCAATAGAACAGTTTATGGTTTTTCTTGGAAATCTTTTTCCTTATATCTGAAAAAAATATCTGAGAGAATTATTTGCAATACACATCCAACTTAAGATCTGACCTCAAAAATCACAGGGGAGACAACTGGTCTCAACTGCACTGAATAAAACAGTAATAGATAACCAGAGATCCTGGAGTATAAACAGAGGGAAGGATAGGAATGTAAACTTCTGGTCTAACCTTCCTTTGTCTTGGGAAGGAACAATACTGCAGGTCCCTACAACTTCATTTGTATTTAAGATGAAATTTCTGATTTGTTGGGTGGTTCTGAATTATGATGGCTATAGTTGCCAAAACACTTATTGCTGATATATCTGAAATGACAGCAGTTATTTTTGTGAGACAGCCAGGATGCTTCCATCTTGATTTATTATCCAAACATTTAAGATTCAGAGAAGACAGATCCAAACCAATCTGCATGCTCCTCAGTACTGCTCACAGAGTTTTATTTTGTATACTAGGCACTTTTATAGCACTGAAGTTATCTGAAATATGCTACTCAAGTGAACTGTTTTTTTCTTTAAAATAAAATATTTTATAGAATAAAATATGTTTCTCCTACAATATCGGAGCTATGAACTACCCACACAGCAATTTCTGTGTGGACATTCATGGTGATTTTGTTAATTACTTTCATCCCTACTAGCAGTGTAATATTTATGAATTGATATGATGTTATGGTAAATTTTTGGAGAAAATACAATCTTCATGTTTTTATAGCAATAGAAGTTCAGTGCTTTTTTTTTTTTTTTTACTGTATCCCTCATACCATGTCATAAGAGAAAGCTCTCCCCTCCCTCTCTACATGGAAGAGCTCCATATATTTCTAGCCAATATTATAAAATTATTGGTTATAGCTTCATAATTGCACACAAATGGCAACTCACCCTTAAACAACATTATGAAGAGAAAAAAAAAAAGAATTAAAAAGTATGGTCTTGAAAAATCTGTATTTTCATTTGATATCACAAACATTGATAGCATATATTGAAACTACCTGATATTGCACTGTTCTCAAGGGAGGAATCATTACTTTACTTTCTATTTCCATGTCAATGTGGATTTTAACCTTAACTGCTGATTTCCTGCATTGTTATATGGTTTGGAGCATCCCTAATCCTTTATTTTGAAGTAATGTAGAATTTAAAATTTTGACTTCATATTACTTCCCTGAAAATTTGGGAAACAAACTAATTGAATAATGGTAGCTTTATAGCAAGCATACCTGCCATGAAATTAAACGTAATTTTAGCATACTTTTAGCATAACATTTTTCCCTGTTTACTTCCTAAATGTCATTCCTCTCTGAGTTATGGCTGATGATCAAACACCAAATCAAATATAATTTTGATGTATTAGCATAATTTAGTATTAAATAACATATGGAGCTCTTAAAAACACAGTAAATTCTATTTTACTGAAAAAAATGCAGCTTATTCAGAAACCTGAAACATGAGGAAATGGCAGACTTCTATGGGAATATTAGAAAAAGTAGAGCACAAATTTCTCCTCCTAGTTTACATTGTCATAGATATCCAGCTTTCATTCCACACGAGTAACATCAAATAAGGTTTGTGTGCTACACAAAGATGGAGTATGAATGAAACAGGTCTCTACACTGTAGGTCTAAGTGGAAAGTATTGCCTCTAATCAGGAAGCAAACTTCTGAGCTCAGCTTTCCTTTGGAAATTCACGATGCCCTGTAGGTTTGTATAACCTCCCTCTTCACCCCCATTTATTCTTACACTTTTGTTAAGTGTAATGTGAAATGTTGCTACATTCCTTTTCCTTGATTAGAATGCTTTAATGTTAGACAAATGATTTTAGGATTGTTAATTCTATACTTCAAATAATATTTTACAGACAGAAACCTTTTCCATATTTTAAATATAAACATATCACAGAAACCAGAATTTTCTCTAGTCCGTTTATGACATTTCACTTTATAACGCACAATACATTATTAAAGTCCCAATGAATATATTTTTTAATAGAAGTTGCCTGCTTTTATACCAGCAGTATTACAAAGGCAGACTTAAAATAATATTTCTTTAACAAAAAAGAAAATATATATAGTGTCTTATGTGGCTTGTCCAGTCAATTTACTCCCTTAAGTAAAAAATAAAGTTACTTAAACTGTCCCTAAAATTTTAAGTCGTCATTCTCAGATGATCCTAGGCATCTAGCAAGGACAAGTTTTAACTTGTTCTGGCTGGTGTTGAGGTGTTCATACAATGTAGATTTGAGACTGTGTCAGCCCTGCTATAGTTGAAGATGGAAGATATCATCATCATAGATAAAACAATGAAGACACCATCAACTGGAGATCTGTTCAAGGAAGAGCTGATGGGAAGTGATCTTAGTAAAATTCATCCTAGTTGTGCTTCATATTTTGAACTTTGGTATATGTGTCCCTATTACCTCAGATTGGAGTATTTTCCTACTAGTTGTACAATATATATATTCCTTGGAGATGCGTTTCTTCTAGAAAATATCTCACCCAGACTCAGGTCCTATAATGCAGCTGAGATTTGCCCGATCAAACATGAAGCGCTCTGATGGTTGAAGAATGAGGAAAAGAAAACCAGCTTCTGAAAGTGCCTCCAGGATAACATTTTCCTAGATAAGAAATTTCTACTCCAGCACTGAAGACCAACTTTCTCATAGGGGCAGTAGGGGTATTTATGCTATTTTTCTACTTTGCATACAGACTAAAAAAGACTTTAAAAAATGCTACAATTGCAGGCACATTTTAGCCGTATGAACTAATTCAGAACTGAATACATGCTAGGAAATATTATTTTTCTTCATCTTGCAACCAATTTACTTCATTAGACTATAATCTATTTCCTTACTATTTCTTACACCTCCTTTTCATCAAGATTTCACTGTCAAACTCCTCTGAATTTCAATTCATTACATCTTCTATAAATCAAGACAATTCTGACTTTTCAGAAGTTACTTTAGCCACCAGCCTTTTCTCCCTGCTCCTTCCATACGGCCCTCTATAGATATTTCTCACTGGTAAATTCTTTCCTTACTCAGAGTTTTATGGGCAGTTCTCTGTTCTAAGTCTAGTCCACTATCCTCATGTTCTGACATTTCAATTCCCATCCCCCTTTTATCTTACTTGTTCTTTTTCACTTTATTTAGTTTCCAGATCTCAGCTCACTCAATAGGACTGTGACAATGAATGGCACAACGCCTTTCTTTTAGGGACATACCCCTTTCAATGGAACCTGGAATTCCCTATCAATTCAACTAACTGTCCTGTACAGTGTGCATGGGGCAAGTTAGGCAGTTCAGAAAGTATTCAAATAAAAAAGCATAGAGCAGAAACCCCCTAACTCAGCTGGTAGGGAAACACAAAATAGGACTGGATCTTAAATCTTACACTTGTCTGAGCATTAAGAGCATATTCAAGCCGGCAAATAGTTCCTTTCTTCATTAAGAAGAGAAAGTCAAACTTTGTTTGGCAATGCAGGGGATACACATTAAATTCTCACTCCTGCCATGAGAAATCACTGGTTGTGATTTTTGCTTACCAGAAATCTAAGCATTTCTTCAGCATCCTTAAAGTCAAGCATCATAAATCAAATTTCTAGAGACACTATTCTGAAGGCTGAAGGGCTCACTCTGAATTTTATCTGACTCATGGAAGTTTTAAGAGCAATACAAGGCTGTTCTCAGAACCATGCATAAGGAGAAACAACCATAAAACTGTTAATCTAACACCTTCTTTAGGCCCTCAAGATCCCAGTGTATGGTCATCTTCAATGAAAATAGCTAGTTCTGAGTCTCAACTGCACACAGCTTATCCACACTAAAACTGGGTTATATATATATCAAAACTATAATAAAAGCTTACAAGTGGTAAGGAACAGAAGCCAAAAACATATTGTTAAAATTACTTATAAATATTTAACAGAAATTATGACCGACCATAATAATCACATTCACGCTCTCAGTTTCTAAGTCTTCAAGACTAAGTGCTTTTCTGGATACTGTTCTTCAAACAAATGCAAGTTACTTGGATCAATACAAGAATAAATGAGATGATAAACTTAATACACTGTGATATACAGAAAGTCAGATTGGATGATCTAATGACTTCTCATCACTTTATAATTTAATTAGCTACTAGAAACTAATAACAAGTTGAGCCATACTTCCCATCAGAGAATCTTAGAAATCCAGTTTTGGAGAAATTGTGAAGAATCTACCAGAATATACATATTACCATTAACATTCTCTTTTAATCACAAGAGAATTTTATTCCTCAGTTCAACATTTTTTAACAAAAACAGTATTCCACAGCAACTATATCATTAATAAAAACATGATCTCTAAAAATGAAATCCTCCCATTCTAATTTGAGTGCTTTTTTAGTGTATGTTATATATTCAGTGTAGACATGTCACTTAAATGCTTCTATTTTTCATTTGACAATGAAGCCAATTTCCTATTTCCCATGTATGCCTGAAGAGAAAAGCAATCATTGTGGCACAGCCAAAGAAAAAAGCTTACAATGCTCCCTGAAACCATTATTTTACTCACAAATGCAAGTATCTTCTAGTACATTCATTAATAATATGCGCTCAAGGAAGCAGGAAGTCAAGAGAAAGTAATAACTTGCTTGATTTAGTAAGAGAGGCATTCAGTCATGTTATGGGTGAATGGGGAGTGATGAGTGGATAGCACAAAATATTATAAGCCTTGAAGATTTTTTGCCCACGTACTCTTTCCAGCTTTTACTGAAGGTATCGTGGTTTAACCCCAGCCAGCAACTAAGCACCCCACAGCTGCTCACTCACTCTCTCCTGACGGGATGGGGGAGAGAATCAGAAAAGTGAGAAAACTCGTGGGTTGAGATAAAGACAGTTTAATAAGTAAAGCAAAAGCCGCATATGCAAGCAAAGCAAAACAAGGAATTCACTGCTTCCCATCGGCAGGCAAGTGTTCAGCTATCTCCAGGAAAGCAGGGCTCCATCATGCATAACAGTTACTTGGGAAGACAAACGCCATAACCACGAATGTCCCCCCCTTCCTCCTTCCTTCAGCTTTATCTACATGGTATGTTCATTTAACACCGTGCTTGCAGTGCAACTTTCTTTAATCACTGTGCATCAGATAAAATCTAATGAATATGATTTCTACTTATATTTCAAATCAGCATTTGACACGTCATGCAAGCTACAGGAGGCAGCGAAAGCCTCGAAGAGCTGAGATTTCAGAATTTTAAAAGACCTTATATAAAAGAAGCCAAAAGATAGGGATTGAAAAAAACACAGACGTTAAAAAAAAATCCTGTGATCACAGGATATATTGTTGGCTATATTGTTTTTCTCAGATTCTAATGAAAGTCTAAGCTCTTCAAATCAATTCTTGTCATCATGCCAGCTTTACATGATAAAATAGCTGCATATATTTAAATTATTTTCATGTATCTGTGGAATAACCTGCATAAAAGATGTAGTTGCATAACATACAGATTAGAATGAAGATGTGGTATTGTAGGTTTTTTGTTGTTAAACACGTGACTTAAATTCACAGCAAGGTCACATATTACTATAAGAGATGTTATTAACAAGAATTGCAGAACTATGAGTGATTTGGAGGAGCTCTTTCCTCAAATATGTTTTCCTTTATCCTATGTTTTTGAACTCATGCAAGTAAAGGAGGAAGGAAATGAAGATTATGAAAATTACATGTGTTTTAAATTATTTTTGTTCAGATCTTATACAATTGCTTTTGGATTCTAGAATTCATCTACTTCAGTGCAACTACAGTGTTTTTTTCATACATAATATAAATGAGATGATACTTGCCCAGTGATTATCTCGCATGATAGGTGGGCTGGAAATAAGTGTTTACTTCCAACTCCTGCTTTTGATCAGCAAATTGATAGCTTCCATTTCAGTCTGCATTGGAACTTTTAGCAGTTGCATCAGCTAATGATTGGAAAAACATGTCATCCACAACTCAGTGTTGGTCAACCCATGTAAACAAAGAAGGAAACTTCTTGATAATAGAAGGTGCCTAGTATTTTTAGAGTCATCACAAAGTACTAACAATGCTGTGTTTTGAAGGAAGACCTAAAATATTTCCAGACCAAACTACGTGGATTTTATCAGTCTCATAACATCATGCTCTTTAAAATGATATGCTGGTGCTTAAAATGTAACAAGTGATTCTATGACTGTTTTATATATTTCATGCTTGAGTGAAAGATGACTGAAAGTGTATGAATATTGACAACAGAATCAATGTTTTAATGAAAATAGTAAGAATTAATAAAAATGTAAGACAAAATAACAAAAATTAAAAAAAATACCTTTTAACCGCTTTTGTTTCATAAAGAAGGAGGGGGAGAGAAAATTTTCAAAGCCAAAAATTTTAAAATATGAAACAGAGTAGGAAGATTGTGAGTCAAATCTTAAAAGCACAGATTAAACTGTAATCTGAAATCAAAGGGTAAACAAGTCTTCAATACTAAAGCTAAAGCCCTTAGAGACATATACTAAATAAAATGTACTGCCACTCATGAATACTATAGACAAAAAAATGGAGCACCAAAATAGAGATTGTACAGCCATGCAGGAAAAATAATATCTATTATTAAACTAATATTAAAAAGGTGATACATTAAAACGTATTCTTTTTTTAAATTCACTCACTTGTGACCAATCTCATGTGCAATGGTAAAAGCTGAACCTAGGCCAATGTCTTCATTAATGCTGCAGCTCCTTTCAGGCTCACACATTCCAGCCACAGAGGCCAAGCCTGAATAAACAGAAGGAGACACAAAGGTCATGCCAAAGTTTTTCAATCTTAAAAGCCCTTGTTATAAATGCCTGGATTCTTTTTAATAACCTCTATACACAGAAGGAGCAGTTTGCAAAAGGTTAACTTTCTAGTCATTTGCAAAAATCACTGGGGGGAATTTCACTTTGCCAGCTAGACATTAAAATTTTTTGAACTGCAGTCAGTGCTGGAAAATGTCTAGACTAGGGGTTAGATTTATAAATTTTACTTCTGGCAACTTGGGACCACCTAGTAACTTGAGCCAGGAGAGGGAATTCAAGAAAACATTTCTATTTTAACATTCTTGAGCCTGAAGAAAGCAAAATGCATCCACATTATTTTTCTAAAGAAATATTTAAGTTGAGTGGGTTCATAAAAACATACAAGCAACTTTTTTAGCTACGACAAGCCCCACATGGTACATTAAAAAAAAATATAAAAGCAAAACTGAATGCATCAATGAAGAGAGACGAAGCATTAATAGCAAGCATTCATTTAACCATTGAAGTCTTTTCCACTTATCACCCATCATCTTCTGGAATTAAAACCTTACTGTATTACGAGTGCTTTTAAAAATTTTCTTTAGAGAGAGAAAGCTCTTCCTTATCTTATATATTCTTTGGCAAAAGAGTATCATACAACATACTGCAGACATAATTTGCTGCCACTAGAGAAAGCTCTAAACATCAGATTTATTTAATGTATTCCTCCCTAAGGTTTCTTATCTAAAAAAAAAGCAGTAATCCTTTCTTTAAGGAAATTACCTGCTCAGATTACTACACTATAACAAAACAATGACTGGAAAAAGAGCTACTTCAAATTATTCTGTTTGGACTAACAGAAGCAAGTGATAAGATGACAAGTGCTTCCTGGCTGTGTCCATATTAGCAAGTCATATGGAGTCACAGGAGTTGGTCAGCAGAGTGAAGCACTGATATTGAGGCTTCTCACATATCTTTGTATGTACACATATCTCACATATCTTTGTATGGGGAGACCCCATCTGGAGTACTGCATCCACCTCTGGAGCCCCCAACATAAGAAGGACATGGATCTGTTGAAGAGGGTCCAGAGGAGAGCCACAAAGATGACCCGAGGGCTGGAGCACCTCTCCTATGAGGGCAGGCTGAGAGAGCTGGGGCCGTTCAGCCTGGAGAAGAGAAGGCTCCGGGGAGATCTTATTGCGGCCTTCCAGTACCTAAAGGAGGCCTACAGGAGAGCTGGGGAAGGACTTTTTACTAGGTCATGCAGTGACAGGACGAGGGGGAATGGATATAAACTGGAAGAGGGCAGGTTTAGATTAAACATTAGGCAACCGGGTCTAGTGGGAGGTGTCCCTGCCTATGGCAGGGGGGTTGGAACTCGATGATCTTCAAGGTCCTTTCCAACCTAAACCATTCTATGTTTCTACGATTCTATGAATTAAGAAAAATCTGTAATTTGTTTGCGGTGTGCAACCTGTAGAAAATATAATAATTACAGTTCACCTGCCTAAACTATGCTATTCTAATTGATTAGGACATTCTGAAGACAACATGGCAATACTTACATAAAAACTGTCATGTTCCCCTGCAAAGTTCACCACATTTGAGTGATGAAGTCATCTCTATCTTCAGATCTTATAACTGAACACTTGCTTCAGTGACTTACAGGACCAGATTAATGATTTACAGTTCCTTACCATCCATGCAGAAAGTGGAAGAGATCAAGTCCAAAACCCAGTCTATGGCTCAGATTTTAAAAAGGAGTTCTTCACTGGAGCCACAGAGGTACTACAAAGACATCTGAGGTCTATCTTTTCTAAGAGTTTCCATGCAAGATTCTCTATTTTAGGAAACTGGAATAGGAGAGAGACATCTATGCCACAGTAAATCCTTTGCTTCTGTTTCTTCCTAGAACACCAACGATTTAGCTTTCTTCTGACCTTTTGAAACCTGAGACTTTTGTTCACAGACACTTTAAATATATGCTTAACTTTATTTACTGGAGGTCAGTGCGACTTAAGCGTATTATGCCTTGCAAAAGAGGGCCACAGGGCCTTGCCTCTTCTCCAATTCAGTGCCTATAATGCAAATAAAGTGTCATGGTTCTGTTGCCAAGGGTCCCATAACAGTGAGTTGGAACTGATACCATATGTGATTTTAAAAAATAAAAATAAAAATCAAGCATTTGCCAAAGTCTACCCCCTGTTATACTGGATTCAAGGGAAGTATTTGCCTTTATGCCAAAGTCTGATACAGTAAGAAATAGTTCACTAATGATCTGTGTTAAAAATATCACATACAAATATCAAATAGTTCATCAGTGAATGTACGCCCTTTAAAGCTTTCTTCTTTTAAGACTACAATTGCAAAGACAATTATATAGACAGCCTCCTCAGTTTTGTCTCTTCTACACAGATGTTAAAAGAAAATCAATTACATTTAGGAATTCATCATCACTTACCTTTTACTAAAACATGCTGTGGATTTTGTTTATATTTACAGCAGGCAAAATTCTGATGCCTTTCCCCATGTAAACTACTTCCCTGTGCCACAAGCATCATGCTGACTTGAGAAAGACTTGTAGAAAAATCACTATGAGTTAAGGCTAGCAAAGCATACAGTAATACAAGGAAAGACAAAGCAAATTAAATTATGAGCTCTGATTATGAGAAAAGTATTAATAACTTGAACTAATTGAAGTAGAATTATGTCTTGAATTCTGGGAAAGAGGCTTATATGAAAGGATCCGAACTGGAAAAAAAAAGTATATACACTGAGAATAATGTTTCTTTCATACATTAAAGCACTGCTAAAGGTAACAACTATAGTATAGTAAATAACTTTTGGTGACAAAATTAGGTATGGAGAGAACGATAGTTCTCCATCCTGCACTAAAGGTTGCTATTGTTTCTCCTTTGTCAAAGCACTATTTTAAAGCGTTCAATATTACTGTAATTTATACCACTGTGTTATTTTTCTCTAAGTCTGTGAAATTAACAGTCTGAAGCTGTACTCCTTGTGTACAACAGACCAATAGCATAAATCTCAAAGCCTGTTTCTTCTGTAGGGTGTTTTTTGGGGGGTTGAGGTTTTTGTTGGGTTTGGTGGGTGGTTTTTTTTGTTGTGGTTTTTAGTTTAAACTTTCATAAGGTCTTTTATTTGTATTTTTAAAAAATTGATTATGGAGACAGGTTAAATAGAAATAAACAGTAAGTCCTCTCCTCTAATTATTGCTTGGTAAGTTTGAGTCATCTGCTAGGTTTTATCAGCATTAAAGCTGCCAAAGAAGAAAGGCCCATCAGCAGCTCACTTAATTTAAACTTCTAGCAATCTATCAAGGCATAAAACCATCTAGGTTGCCCTTTTGCTATTGATGTTTATAAAACTGCAAAATTTTGAAAGCATAAACTTAAAAAGATCTAATAGCCAAGTATAAAGCAGGGAAATACAGCAAATACAAGCTGAAATTTCTCTTTATAATCTTACCCAGTGTTCCACAAGGCTTGTTTTTATAAGTGCAGATATCATATCTGTTAAGGAGAAAAAAGTAGATAACATATGTTAGAGAATCAAATTTGTAAGATATTTTGTATCACATATTTGTATCATAGTTCAAATTGTCAGACTGCAAACAGCTTAATTGTGTGCAGCCGGCTGGTGTCAGCATTTTCAACACTCTGGTGTAAACCACAAGCTGCAGTACACTCACAGCTGCTGGCCTCAAGCCAGTGGGACACCTGCCAGTAAGAAAAAAAAAAAAAAGGTTAATGTGGATCTTTGTAATCACTGGCTCCATAAAGCAGTCTAACATGCTGTTACGAAGTTATACCAGCATGTCTGTAGATTGCTACTGATTCAAAACACTTTTACTTTTTGAACATATTGAAATCCTTTTACAGTCTCATACTTATCAACTAAACAATATTAATTGTAACTCCTACTATTTAAACTTTGATTCAAATTAAAAACTATAACTCAATTTTTACAACAAACAATATTTTTTAAAAATCTTATGAATTGCCATTATAGTTTCCATCTCATTGTATTCTAGTGATTACATGTGTCTTAAGAGTACACTGTAACAAGCTAAAATGAAAAACATATTTCTGCCAAAAGATATATAACATCTTTAAGGGAGAATTTTCATCATTTTGGATATGATCCTTCAAATACAGAAGCTCAATAAGGTTTTTTCTGTAGTTAACATGTAAGTATCTGAAGCTGAAAATGGAATTAAAATGTTTTCTGCAGCATAGTTTGCGCTGACAAACAAAGAAGGACTAGTTAGGGATGTGAAGGTTTGGTATAGCCTTGGTTGCAGTGACCATGAGATGGTGGAGTTCAGGATCCTGCGTGGAAGAAGCAGGGCAAAAATCAGAATTACAACCCTGGACTTCAGGAGAGCTGACTTTGGCCTCTTCAAAGACCTGCTTGGAAGAATGCCATGGGCTAAGGCTCTAGAAGGAAGGGGGGTGCAAGAGAGCTGGTTAATATTCAAGCACCGCTTCCTCCAAGCTCAAGATCAGTGCATCCCTAAGAGCAAGAACTCAGGCAAAGGAGGCAGAAAACCTGTATGGATGAGCAAGGGGCTTCTGAAGAAACTCAGATGGAAGAAGGTAGTTTACAGAATGTGGAAAAAGGGACTGGCCACTTGGGAGAAGCATAGGACCGTTGTCAGAGTATGCAGGGATGCAACAAGGAAGGCTAGAGCTCATTTGGCAACGGATGTCAAGGACGATAAGAAGGGCTTCTTCAAGTACATCAGTAGCAAAAGGAAGACAAGGGAAAATGTGGGCCCACTGCTGAATGATGTAGGTGCCCTGGTGATAGAGGATACATAGGAGGCGGTGTTACTGAATACTGCCTTTGCTTCAGTCTTTACTGAAGGAACCCTAGACCTTGGAGGTAAGAGAGAGGGCCTGGAGTAAGGAAGACTCTCCCTTGATTGAGAAGGATCGGGTTAGAGAACATTTAGAAAACTTGACACCCACAAATCCATGGGTCCTGATGGGATGCACCTGCGAGTGCTGAGGGAGCTGGCAGATGTTATTCCGAAGCCACTCTCCATCATCTTTGAAAGGTCATGGAGAACAGGTGAGGTGCCTGAGGACTTGGGAAAGCCAATGTCACTCCAGTCTTCAAAAAGGGCAAGAAGGAGGACCCAGGAAACTACAGGCCGGTCAGCCTCACCTTCATCCCTGGAAAGGTGATGGAACAGCTTGTTCTGGATGTCATCTCTAAGCATGTAGAGGAAGAGAAGGTTATCAGGAGTGGTCAACATGGATTCACCAAGGGGAAATCATGCTTGACTAATCTGATAGCCTTCTATGATGGCATGACTGGCTGGG
>NW_009648554.1:65105-72727 GCF_000708025.1 Charadrius vociferus | reverse complement strand
ACAGAGTGTATCCTCAGCAAGTTTGCTGATGACACAAAACTGGGAGGAGTGGCTGACACAACAGAAGGCTGTGCTGCCATACAGTGAGACCTGGACAGTCTGGAGAGTTGGGCAGAGAGGAACCTAATAAAATTCAACAAGGGCAAGTGTAGGGTCCTGCACCTGGGGAGGAATAACCCCATACACTGGTACAGGTTAGGGGTTGACCTGCTGGAAAGCAGCTCTGCAGAGAGAGACCTGGGAATCCTGGTGGACAAGTTGACCATGAGACAGCAATGTGCCCTTGTGGCCAAGAAGGCCAATGGTCTCCTGGGATGCATTAAAAAGAGTGTGGCCAGCAAATCGAGGGACTTCATCCTCCCCCTCTACTCTGCCCTGGTGAGGCCACATCTGGAGTACTGTATCCAGTTCTCGGTCCCCCAGTTCAAGAAGGACAGGGAACTACTGGAGAGAGTCCAGTGCAGGGCTACAAAGATGATCAAGGGATTGGAGCACCTCTCATGAGGAAAGGCTGAGAAACCTGGGTCTGTTTAGCCTTAAGAAGAGAAGACTGTGAGGGGATCTTATCTACGCTTATAAATATCTAAAGGGTGGGTGTCAAGACGGTGGGACCAGACTCTTTTCAGTGGTGCCCAGCGACAGGACAAGGGGCAACGGGTACAAGCTGGAACACAGGAAATTCTATCTAAACATGAGAAAAAAACTTGTTTACTTTGAGGGTGACAGAGCACTGAAACAGGCTGCCCAGAGAGGTAGTGGAGTCTCCTCTGGAGATATTCAAAACCCGCCTGGATGCATTTCTGTCCAACCTGCTCTAGGTGAACCTGCTTTGGCAGGGGGGTAGGACTAGATGATCTCCGAAGGTCCCTTCCAACCCGTACCATTCTGTTATTCTATGATAGCTAATAATAGCAGCCGTGGTCACACAGCTGTCAATTCATTTATTACACCTTCATATTTTGAATATGCAACCCTATGATATGGCTAGGGATATGAGAACATTCTTACAATGCCTTTGATTTTTGAGGATTTATACTGATTTCCTTGCAGTATGTTTCATAATAATTTCCATTATTTTGAATGGTGAGTGAAAACAAAGATGAAAAGATACCATCTTTATGCTTTAATTTTTAACCCAAATATTTACTGATTTGAGGCCACCAGACATTTCTGTTAAAAATAACATATAAGGACTGTTTTCAAATGGATTATCAAATAGGGGTCTGATCAGGAGATATATACCTTTCAGTGCTAACAGAGTTAATGTCTGTCTGTAAGCCAAATCCTTAGACAAAATAAAAAAGCTTAAAATTCGGAACAAATGCAGTAAACTCTCTGCACATAGACTGCATATGGAATTCCTCTGATTTTTAAAGGTATTGGGTGTGGAGTAGTTTGCAGGATTAAGCTCTAATTTTGAACTCAAATGTTCATATGCATTGATCTCACTGAGGGGGCTCAAACTCTGCCATTCTATATGTACATAAAGCTCTCACTGATTTCCCATTTGCTGTTTGGAGAGGGGGAGGTAATCAAATCAGCATTCTTATAAAAATTGTGTGGGAATATAATTAGGTTTTGTATGTCACAAAGCTATAAGACAACACAGATACAGAGAAAAAGATTTTTTTTACTGAACATTTTTATGCCTTTTACATATTTAAGGAAACAAACTTCTTATTTCTTCATTTAGGACAGAGCCTGAACCTAACCATATTGAAGTTCCTGCAAAATTATTCCTCAGAGAAAGCAGACAGGGTTCAGGCTTATTTAGTGAGAAAACCCAAATTCCTTTAAAATGTAGTTTAGAACTCAACACATTGCACAATATGCAATACTAATAGGAAAAAAACCAATAAAGTCATACATTCTTAGACAAAATGGATGTTTAAGAAGAAAGCCAGTTCCACTAAACTCAAGTAAAATGCTGTCACTGATTTCATTGGAGTTGAAAATTTGCCCTTATGGCCTGAATCTGCTTACTCTCATACAGGTATGAATCTGAAGTTACTCCTCACATTTGGTTCTGTTTCACAAGGAACTGTGATAGGAGAGTGATATGAATTAAATCCTTTTTTTCTGTTACACTTTTGAAAAACAAAGACCATGGTATCCTTCTGTTTGTGCTGGGTAGCAAGTATTCTTCATTATGCATAGGCTAGTATTTGTAAGAAAATGTGATGATAATTAAACTTAAATTAGATAATAAAACCCAGGAAAATATAATTTTATTTTCCAATACACTAACTATTTTTGCAAGAACATACCCAGATAGTAATGGTATTCTAACTATGGCTTCATTAAGTATTCAAATTTTATAGGCAATAATAATTTCCTGTAAGGAGCATTCATGCATTCTACATTCCTCAGTTTAATAGGGAAAACCTCTAAGTTTTCAATGATGTCGAATGACTGACTTTACCTACATCATCTTCAAGATCTTCCCCCCCCCTCCCTTTCATATGAATGGTTTCTGTTTGTGATTTGTTTGAATATAATTTTTGTGTACTGAACTGTTCAATTCCATCATTTGCTTCTCTATATGATTTAACCAAATCAGCCTAACTTGTCTTTTTTGATTTTGACACCACTTCCTCTAACTTTTTTTTGAATTTCCAAGGAAACCATTTAACCCACAGA
Organism: Charadrius vociferus; assembly: GCF_000708025.1. Taxonomy (NCBI): domain Eukaryota; kingdom Metazoa; phylum Chordata; class Aves; order Charadriiformes; family Charadriidae; genus Charadrius; species Charadrius vociferus. The sequence continues at coordinate 70,087 of NW_009648554.1, read as the reverse complement.
TGCTGGGTTCCAAAATGCAGGATACTACAGAGTCAAATACTTGCCAGATAGTAGTTTCAAGCCAAGAAACCCCTGAAATGACAAATTATCCAGATTACCCATTAGATCTAATAGGTCTAATTGCTATAAAAAAAAAACAAACCACCAAACAAAACAACAACCAAACAAAAACACAAAAAAAACCCACCACAACCACCAAAAAAACAAACCAAACCAAAGGTCATGGGTCATAGTTGTCACCAGGACAGAAACCACAGACAACAACAATTAAAGTTCTCAAGTCAACAATGATCTCAACCAACCATTAAAAAAAGATAACAGTCACAAGGGTTCTGCAAAAATGCAGTTTGCAAGATGTGAATATATTTTCTTTTTTATTCACTGACACAATGTATAAGAAGACCATCACACAAGATTTGAATGTAAGAATACAAATATGCAGGTAAAAAAAACCTCAGGATGAGATGGCAGCCTGTTCATTTTGAGACAGCAAAGTAAATCCTTTGCCCAAGTTGGAAGAGAAGATCATATGCCTCCTGATAAAGTGGGTGAATAGGCTGGGGAAGTGAAATGCGGAGAGAGGCGAGAGGCAAGATTGTTGATTACATGTCCATTCACACCCTGAATGGATCAGAAGTCATTTGATGAGGCAGATGGGGAAGAGGTTTTTTGACTTCTGGACACACTTGCAGTGCTGATGAAGAGCCACATCAGACAGGTGGGAAGTGCATGATGGATGTACAGCTGTCACTGACAACTCCAACTGAAATATCAGCCAGAAGGAAAACTGAAGAAATAGACTATTACTAAGTCACCAGGATGGCCAAGAATTGGAGTGGTAATAGCCTCCTGTCACGCCATGAATCAAACAGGAAGTATTAGTGTGCCCCTCCAAGGGCTCTGCCAAAGGAAAAACTTCTAATCTTTTTTGACAGGATATGAGCATGCCCCATGCTAAAATATACATTTAGTTATATCTATACCACTAAATTAAACAGTGAAAGGGACCACTCCTGGAAACCGAAATTCTATTAACTGTACTATCAAACTGTTTTAAAAGTCCATCAAATTGTTAAAAGAAGAAAAAAAAAAAAAAGGTGCCTTGCACAGATTTGGCCCATGACAACTAATCTCAAAGAATTCCCAGGAAAAGTTCAGAAGGTAGCCACACACAATTATCAACAGGCAAAACATATGCAGCTACTCTGTTCTGGAGAAGTCAGCTTATTAACGTGGACACAAGAAGTTCTTTGCCAGCGGTCCTCAGTGCAATAAAACAGTCACAGACATGTTTATTTATTAGCATAGATGTAAGCTACAAACTATCTCTTGAAGAAGCCTCAATTATCTACAAATCTGACTTGCGGAAAAATCCCTTTCCTTTGCAAATCTGATGAGTAGTATGATCCCGATCACTTGAGTAGGACACTTAAGTCATATATAAGAAAGATGGGTTCTCTGTAAATACTGTAAGCACTGTTCTATCTTGTCAGATAACTTAGTTGCAGCTACAGCCAATCCCAGATGCCTTAAGGGAAGACAGATGTTTCTCTCCCATCTAGCTGTACATTTAGGGAAGGGAGAGAGGATTCTTACTGATCTCTGCAATCTGTCAGCTTGCAGGCCTAATGCATATAGTTGTGCAAGTATGAAGTTCACACAAAGTTTTGTGTAAGAAAGTGTGTTCCCTCTATCAAAAAATAAAAAAAATTAAGACACACAAATTCACAGATTTGAAGGCTAGAAAGCATCACAATGATTCAATCATGCCTCCATTCACTCCTAGCATAAAAAGGTAAGTAATTTATTCTAGAAGCTACATAGGATAAAAAGCTGTTCCTTAAAAGCTATTTAATCTCACATAAAGAGTTGTTCTCAACTTAGGAATTTGAGAACATCAGTACTAGGTCAACTGGTTCATCTGCCTTTCCCCCCAACAGTGGTCATTTATAAGTGCTTACAGGGATAACAGGACAGCAGACTGATACCTTCCCTCATACCTCCCAGCTCTGTGGCTTAGGGAACTTCAGAGGCAGAATTTACATCGTAGTTTTTAATTGATTTTTCTTATAATGTTTTCAGCACTTAGTTAATTTCTCTTCAATCTAAAAGAAATTTCAGTGTCCATCTGGGGGATGTTATTCTTTATCAGCAAAGTTGAGTCCCTCTGTCCCAGTAGAGATCTCTTTCATGCTGAAATAATTTTTTTATTTTCTCTTAAATCAGAAGAATAAATTGAACTTTTTCAGTGTCACACCACTGCAATGTGGCCTTTCTGCCACCTTCCTTTGAGCTCTAGGCCTTTTTAAACTTTCTGAAGCATATTTGTATTATAATTCAAAAAGTTGTTCTGATATTAGTATTAACAATAGTAGATACAAAGGCAAAATGAATGACCTCTTCTAACATGATAATTTGTATTTATACATTCAAGGATAACTTTGGCCTTTTCATCAGTTTGATTATGTGAAATTGCCCATTAAAAGAAAATAGACTCTATAAAGTATTGTTATTTCTAGCTATGTGTTACTGGAAATATCCACTGTGCCGGAAAGGACTATCTGCATCAAATTAACACTGAAATAGCAATACACCTGTAAAAGGATTGGAAACATATACAAATACTAGCATTGGATATACTTTAATGAATTTAACTAATCAACAGAAATAAAATATATGCTGTGGGTTATTCAAGTATGATAAATGAAGAAAGCATAAAAACTCTTTAGAAATGCAAACTGTTCAAAACCAGTAGGAAACACAAGCTGCTTATAAACACAGAAACCTACTATAAAAATCACCTGAAAGCTACCTGTCCAATATGCCTGAGTAATATTTCAGATGGATATAGACAGAAATAACCAAGGCTTTTGAAGGAATATTTTTTAATGAAAGAGTTTAGGAAACAAAAAAAAAAATATAATCACAGCAAATTGCTGAGGAAAAACCTACCACGATGGCTGGAATATAAACATAAAAAGTACATAAATGCAAGAAAATTCAGGCTAGACAAAGCCAACAAATATGTACATCTGGACATAAAGCTCTTCATAACTTTGAGATGGTTGAACACATACTTTATATATATAATACTATAGGATTTGCTGATTAACCTACTTTAAAAGGTTGTCAGAAAACAAAATAAAGTCTAAGAACTGGTTCTGTCCTGACTAAGAGGAAACAGAGCTAACTACTACAAATTATGAGGAGTTCATTTTTAGAAAACATTTCCAAATATATTATCCCTGAAAGGAAGATTTTATTTTTCACTTGTTTGAAGCCAAATCTTACTTTTTGACACTTGCTTTTTATTATCATATGCTTTGACAATAAACTATTAAAATAAGGACTGTCCCTTTCATACACCCTTGCTCAACAATAAACATAATTGGTTTATTAGAATTTGATTTTTTTTTACCTTTTTTTATTCTTCATGCTATGCAACATGATTTATGTATGCACCCAATCATATATATCTTATATTTGAATAAGTGTTAAAAGGCCAGTCCAAAAAAAAACTATTTAAAAAAATTAAGTTAACCTAGTTCTAACCCCTAGAATTATAAACTGAACTACTGCTAAATCAAACAAATCTCAGACTTCACTTAAAGAGATCAAAAACCTCAAACTATCTGACAATCCCAACTTCTATTTCTAAATTATGGAAAATAAAAATGAAAAAACAGTCAGTAGCTTGTAGTTTCACCATATTTTTTGCATATATATACTTGGCTATGATTTAAAAAAAGTTACTTTGCAAAATGCAGACAATGTCACTTATGCTAGAGAACTGTGGAAAAAAATCGTTACAAAACAAATAATGACTTTTGGTCCATTTTTATAAAAAACTTTTTATCATAATTCTTCAACAGTTCACCACTTTTAAGATAATTTCATCATTCATTAGATTTGCACAGGTTACAAACAGCAATATTCTTTATAACAACACTTTTTGATGTCTTTCTAAAAGCTTTACTACAGCATATGCTTAGCCTTACAGAAAGTGGTACACCACAACAGCAATCTGCCTTAAATAAAGTACACGTCTTATTTGGTTTCTTCCTCAAAAACCTCAAACCAAAAAGAGCTATTTAAACCAAGGAAGGAAAAGCATACTATACGTTACACATCACTCAACAGAAATAACTTTTTTTAATAGTAGTTTTCCATGTCTTTAAAACTGCCACAGACAACCAAAGTCTGGCTCTATTGGACTTCTGATACTTAACTTGGGTGGAAAAATGAAACTGAGTTATAGCTAGAAAAACTATTACTAATTCTAACTCTCTCTAATTCTAATCCTCTCTAATTCTAGTTCTAATTCCCTCAATCTATATGAAAAGAAATATTTTAAATAATTGCACTGTAGATGAAACATTTAAATACTACACTCTCTAAACTGCAAATGCAGTCAGAACAGTAAAAATAAATTCTGCTCTGAAACAAGTTTTTTTTAATGCTGTCATTTGTATAATTATATTTGTACAATATTTGTCATAGGTATAATATTATTATTCAATACTCATGGAATTACAAAAAAATGACATTTTAAAAATAAAATCACAGAATACCTTGTGTTGGAAGGGACCTTTAAAGATCATCTAGTCCAACCTCCCCTGCAATGAGCAGGGACATCATCAACTAGATCAGGTTGCTCAGAGCTCCATCCAACCTGACCTTGAATGTTTCCAGGGATGGGGCATCTACCACCTCTCTGGGCAACCTGTTCCAGTGTTTCACCACCCTCATCGTAAAAAAATTCTTCCTTATATCTAGTCTAAATCTTCCCTCTTTTAGTTTAAAACCATTACCCCCTGTCCTATCGCAACAGGCCATGCTAAAAAGTCTGTCCCCATCTTTCCTGTAGGCCCCCTTTAAGTACTGAAAGGCTGCAATAAGGTCTCTCCAGAGCTTTCTCTTCTCCAGGCTGAACAACCCCAGCTCTCTCAGCCTGTCTTCATAGGAGGGGTGTTCCATCCCTC
>NW_009648554.1:63187-64249 GCF_000708025.1 Charadrius vociferus | reverse complement strand
ATATCATGGAGAGTAGCTGGGCAATGACATCAGCCAATTCCCTCAGGACTCTGGGATGCATCTTGTCGGGTCTCATAGACCCGACATGTATGTTCAGGTTCCTCAGGTGGTCATGAACCTGATCTTCTCTTGCAGTGGGAGGTCCTTCGCTCCCCCAGTCCCTGCCTTGCAGTCCATCCACATGAGAGGTGTGGGAAGAGAGAGGTTGCCAGTGAAGACTGAGGAAAAGAAGTTGCTGAATACCTCAGCCTTCTCCTTGTCCATTCTTACCAGTTTGCCAGTCTTGCTCATTGGGGGGGGGATGCTTTCTTTGACCTTCCTTTTCTGGCTGACATACCTGTAGAAGCCCTTCTTATTATTCTTTGCGTCCCTTGCCAAGGGCAGCTCCAGCCACACCTTGGCCTTCCCTACAGAACCAGGCAGCATCCCTATACTCTTCCCAGGATACCTGTCCCTGTTTCCACTGCCTGTGCATTTCCTTCTTGCCCCTTAGTTTGACTAGCAGGTCTTGACTCAGGCATGCTGGTCTCTTGCCTTCCTTGCCTGATTTCTTACACCTGGGGATCAAGAGCTCTTGTGCTCTGTGGAAAGTGTCCTTAAAGATCTGCCAGCTCTGTTCTGCTCCCTTGTCCCCAAGTGCAGTTTGCCAGGGGGTCCCACTGATTATGGAAAGTGTCCTTAAAGATCTGCCATTCCTAAAATTCAGGGTCCTGACTTTACTCTTCGCCTGACCTACATCCCTCAGGACTGTGAACTCCACCAGTGCATGATCACTGCAGCCCAGGCTGCCTCCAGTCTTGATGTCACAAGTTAGCTCACTTGCGTTGGCGACATCGCATCCCTTCTGGTGGGGCTGTCTATTACCTGGCATAAGAAGTTCTCTTTGATGCACTCCAGGAGTCTCCTGAATTGCCTACAGCTCACTGTGCTAATTTTCCAGCAGATGTCACAGAATCACAGAATGGTCAGGGTTGGAAGGGACCTCTGGAGATCATCTAGTCCAACCCCTCAGCCAGAGCAGGGTCACCTACAGCAGGTTGCACAGGATGACATCCAGGCAGG
>NW_009648554.1:58375-62975 GCF_000708025.1 Charadrius vociferus | reverse complement strand
CTAGTCCAACCCTCCTGCCAGAGCAGGGTCACCTACAGCACGTTACACAGGACAGCGTCCAGGCGGGTTTTGAATGTCTCCAGAGTGGGAGACTACACAACCTCTCTGGGCAGCCTGTTCCAGTGCTCTGCCACCCTTAAAGTAAAGAAGCTCCTCCTCATGTTTAGATGGAACTTCCTATGTTCAAGTTTGTGCCCGTTACCTCTTGTTCTATCACTGGGCACCACTGAAAAAAGACCGGTCCCATCTACCTGGCACCCTCCCTTTAAGTATTTATAAGCATTGGTAAGATCCCCCCTCAGTCGTCTTTTCTCCAGACTAAAAAGACCCAAGTCCCTCAGCCTTTCCTCATAAGAAAGATGCTCCAGTCCCCTAATCATCTTTGTAGCCCTTTGCTGGACCCTCTCCAGCAGTTCCCTGTCCTTCTTGAACTGGGGAGCCCAGAACTGGACACAATACTCTGGGTGTGGCCTCACCAGGGCAGAGTAGAGGGGGAGGATGACCTCCCTCGACCTGCTGGCCAGAGGGTGGCTGAAGTCTCCCAGCAGGACGAGAGCCTCCAAGAATGATGCCTCCTGTAGCTGCAGTAAGAAGGTTTTTTCAATAGGCTCCCCCTGATCGGGCGGCCTGTAGTTGACACCAACCACAAGGTTCTCTTTGTTGCCTCAGTTTCTAAGTCTTACCCATAAGCTTTCAATCTGCTTGTGGCCATTCTTCAGAGACAGCTCTTCACAATGTATCCATTTCTTGATGTAGAGGGGCCTCCATCCCTCCTTCCTCGGCTGTCCCTTCTCAACAGCCTGTAGCCATTGATAGCCGCACTCCAGTCATGGGATTCGTCCCACCAAGTTTCAGTAATGGCAACTAGGTCATAGCTTTCTAGCAGCACAGTGGCTTCCAACTCCTCCTGTTTGTTGCCCATGCTGTGTGGGCAATACAACTCTTCAGAATATCCATTCTTCAGTTCTTATTGAAGAGTTGTTAATACAACTGTTCAGAATATTAATTGAAAAGGAAAGTAAAATGTATACCCAAAATGGAAGTTTCATTATAGACATAGTTATCATAGTCTAAATATTTTATCTATATAGAAAAGAGGAAAAAAGAGTCTCCCTGACCCATCCCACTGAGCTGGAACAGTCGTATATCTTACTAACAACTCCACATGAAACCTCTTGGACCACATCCCCCAATTAGTTGACTGTTAAGATTTAAAGTGCCTGATGTTGTCCTGTAAAAAACATTCTCTTCTGCAATGCCAACACAACTGCCTAAAACACTAACTGTAAGAAATCCAAGATGATCTTCAAGTTGAAAGAAGAAATGAATATGCCTTATTTTTTGCAGCTCAGTAAGTTTTGGCAATTAATGAAGTAACTACCATAAAATCTGCCAACAAGAAAAGTTAACGTCCAATAAGACATTTCTGCTCTCCATTGTGGCTGAAAAAGAGGGAGAATTTCATTGTTCTTAAATCACAAAATTATCTTATTACTTTTCATAGATCAGAGTTAGTGAATCAAAACACTAACTTCCACCTGAATTATACAGAAATGAGACTCAATATAGAAGTTTAATAAAGTAAGGATGCTTAGAAAGAGATTGGATAACATACAGACGATACTGGTATTTGATTCCCACCCCAATGTATTAACTTTAATTTCTGTTGTGCACAAAAGTCTGGTTCCTAATTCTTTCATTTTTAGTTAATTTGGTGGTTTTATTAGTGTTGTAGTGTGGTTTTATTCAATAAATACAAATAATTTACAAATATAAAAATTTTAATCAAATTCCCACTTTTGCTTGGAAGAATTTATGGGGGGAGGGTCCTGGAGCCATAGAGCATCTGGCATCCTAGCCTGTATCAGGAATAGTGTGGTGAGCAGGACTAGGGAAGCAATCAGCCCCCTGTACTCAGCACTGGTAAGGCCCCACCTTGAATACTGTGTTCAGTTTTGGGCCCCTCACTACAAAAAAGACATTGAGGTGCTGGAGAGGGTCCAGAGAAGGGCAACAAAGCTGGTGAGGGGTCTGGAGAACAAGTCCTATGAGGAGCGACTGAGGGAACTGGGGTTGTTTAGCCTGGAGAAAAGGAGGCTCAGGGGAGACATTATCGCTCTCTACAACTACTTGAAAGGAGGTTGTAGAGAGGCGGGGGTCGACCTCTTCTCCCATGTAACAAGCGATAGGACAAGAGGAAATGGCCTCAAGTTGTGCCAGGGTAGGTTTAGATTGGATATTAGGAAAAAGTTCTTCACCAAAAGGGTTGTGAAGCACTGGAACAGGCTGCCCAGGGAAGTGGTCGAGTCACTATCCCTGGAGGTATTTATAAGATGGGTAGACATGGTGCTTAGGGGCATGGTTTAGTGGTGGTTTTGGCAGTGTTAGGTTGATGGTTGGACTTGATGATCTCAAAGGTCCCTTCCAACCTAGACAATTCTATGATTCTAATACTGGCTTAGACACTAAATACAGCAGGGCACATGGTGCCTGCTTTTGTGAGGGGTTAACAGTGCTTGAAATATTAAATGCAATGAATTTGAGGGGCTCATGAGAGTCGCTTGGTTTTTGTATGTCAGCAAACAGCTTGCCATCGAGGACAATGCTTTGGTGTAAACTGGTTTAGGTTTTCCCTAGTACAACTGAATACACTGCTTACTTCAGTATGGAAGACACTATTCTGGGATCAGACACAATATCGGACTTCTTTCCTTTTTGCAATCTGTTTCTGGCTAACATCATTTGCCTTTTAAATTTTTACATCTTTGGTTTCAGCCATAGCAAAACTCCACATTTTCACTCCTTAGCAGGTGAATGCTAGAAGATAAATAATTCCTACTCTGGAATAACGTTTATTTTTTTCTTTCAGGATACAGTGATTAAAAATCATCCTGACATTAAAAAAAGATACTGTATATTTCAAGCCTGTGTTGTAGGAAAGCTCAGAAAAAGTAGTGTAGCAAGGGCTTGACAAAAAAAAATCAGTTCTGAGCTAAATGGTTATTATTTAATTCTTATTTCCGGTCCATTTAGACACCTCATTAAATAAGAAGGAACTGCATTTTTTACCAACCTGAACAGAGAGTAAGGAAAGAACCTGTATATCAGTACAGAGACATTAGAAATAGCACTGAAAACTACTTCTAAAGAGAGAAATGTTGATATTGCTGTCATAGCATTCTTGACAATTGCCTGGGTAGCATGTATGTTTACGTTTAGTCATCATACGTATTGAACCAGAGGCATTTGCACTTGCCTAGATAGGAACTTCATGCACACATTGCTGCATCTGCAATTTTGTGTGTGTAGCAATGTCTCTGTGCATAGAGTGAATTCATGATTAGTCTCACTGTACACCTTATTGAGGTTGTCCTTCATCTTGTTTGTCATCCCCATGTTGGGCTAAAATGCCAACACGTGACTACAGAGACAGCACAGAACAGAGAGAAGCTGAATTGTTGGGGTGCTCTGCTCAAACCAAGCAGCGAGCCCAGGATGGGGAGTGCAGTGCTCCCAGGGGAGGGTTCACCCTGTGCTCCTCTGTTCATCTGACAGGAGGCAGGAGGGAAGTCAGCACCTGTTCGGGGGATCTCTTTAGTCCAGAAGTTTATAAAACCCCAGAAATCAGGTTTTTTTCACTCTTTCTGAAGAATAGGTAGCTTTTTATACTCAGAGAGACATGCAGGAAACTCTCAGGGAAGGATGACCTAAGAGCAGGGGCACTGGGTGTAGAAGGCTTGCTGTTTGCCAGTGATCTATAATATCTTGGGTTTTATCTGTTAATGTAAATGCAATGATGTGCTTAGACACCCTGCATGGTGCCTGTTTATACATGAATTTGTTCACATTTGCCTCATGAGGAAGATGCAAACCCTAAACGGGGGAGCTCACAACTTTGATGAAATTTAAGGAAAAGTGGAGTTAAGCTGTAAGAGAAGCCAGAGCTGGACCATGGAGGTAGAAAGCAGAAAAGCAAAGCCCAAATTTCAGAATAGGTCTGTATCTTGGGAATGTGTGAAACTTTAGGACAGAAGAACAGCGCCTGTATTTCTGATCAGGCTGGGGAGGTTTAAGATTCAGTGCTTTGGCCATGTACCTAGTAATAAGGGTGAGAGGAATAGCGGATGCATGCCTGGCCTGTTCAAACCAGTCCATTAAAAGGCCTTTGCCATCAAGGGGAGACCTCTGTCTCTTGAGCCAAGGGAAATAGTTGGTAAGCTGTCATCATAGGGCAGGTCTGTTAAAATCGGAGAGCCCCACATTTGTCCTAACTGAAACAAAATTAGTCTTAGGCTGGGCTACTTCTTATCAGATCCCCTCAAGAAGAGTGCAAATAAACCTGGTTCTTGCTAGGAACAGATGTTGGAGCACACCTGCAATGGTCCCTGCAGCAGACAGATCTGCTTGTGAATATCTATTGGTAAATGGCTGACTGGCAACTAATGTGTGTCTGTGTAGTTCTTTGTTTCTTTGGAAGGCTACTATGCTCAATGACAACCTTTTCCTCATTATCTGTGAAATGCATATTAAAGTTGAAACCCCTGCATATGCTAATGAATATTATTGAGATCATGCTAAACATCACGCTACACATCACCGG
>NW_009648554.1:57768-58176 GCF_000708025.1 Charadrius vociferus | reverse complement strand
TGAGACCCCCCCACTGGCCAGACAAACACTGGAACCAGGACCGGTGATCTCTTTATCTCTCTCTCTTGCTCTGTCTCTTCTTCTCTATCCTTGTTTCTCTTTCTTCTCTCTTTTCTTTTGAAGTTGTTAAGTAACACAAGACATACCTTGCCACTCACCATAATTCATTGTATATCTGTTGTTAAGTACTGCTTGATATAATTTGTTGTATATCTATTGCTAAGTAACGCAAGGTGTACCTTACCACATGCCATAATTTGTTATATACGTAACCAATTATCGTGGACCTGGTTAAGACATATATTAATCACTGTGGGAATCTAATAAATGTTTTTGTATGAACCTTGAGAGTTAGAATCATAGAATGGTTTAGGTTGGAAAGGACCTTGAAGATCATCGAGTTCCAAC
>NW_009648554.1:48212-56578 GCF_000708025.1 Charadrius vociferus | reverse complement strand
CAGCAGGAACCTCACTAGACTGCCATGACTTCTCAAATATGATGGATAGTGGCTTAGCAACTTTGTCTGCCAGTTCCCTCAGGACCTGGGGATGAATCTCATCAGGTCCCACGGACTTGTGCGCCTTCAGGTTCCTCAGGTGGTCTTGCACTTGATCTTCACCTACAGTGGGTGGTTCTTCATTTTCCCAGTCCTCGCCTTTGCCTTCTGCATCATGGGTAGCGTGGCTGCAGTCTTTGCCAGTGAAGACTGAGGCAAAAAAGTCATCAAGTACCTCAGCTCTGTCTCTGTCCCAGGTAACCAGTTGTCTTGCTTTAGTTCACACCGCTGGGGATTTGCGAATCTGAGTCACTTCCTCCCCCCTCTCGAGCGGTGTGTGACAGATATTTAGGAAAAAAGAAAGAAAACAAGCAATTTTCTTCTAGTGGAAACAAAATAAGCTAAAAATATAAAAATCTAGAAATAGAACCTAAAAAAAAGTCTAGAGAAAGATAGGTCTTCTACTATCCGATCTGAAGAACAAAAGTTGTGACTGGTAGTACATTAAAAGGGCATTACAACAGCAGAGGACACAAACCAATGATTCTGCTTTCAAAGTCACCACAGAAAGAAACTTGGTTCTCAGAAGATCTACTTCTCCGTGTTCATCACCATATCACAGATCAGGTGTCACCAGCCCTGAGGGCACTGATAACTGATGGCTTTTACTAAACCAGCTATGGGTTGCTGTTAGAGAATGTATCACAGGTATCAGAACCAAAGTGCCACAAAACATCAGAGGGACACATCCAAGTTGTAAATTGCATTCTATCTGGGAAGCTGAGTAGGATTTATCTTTTCATTTTACCAGATCCTGAGGAAAAAGAACACACACTATGAATAGTTATTTCCTTAAAGAGTAAAACAAATGTAAGAGAAATATCAGAAGATGCCCGTTCAGCATAAGCTAGTATTGTTTTTTGCTTTAAGGAAGCTCTCACCAAATACTATTAAAAGCCTAAGATCGACTTCTATTTTTTTCTGTCTTCTCAAAAAAATAAAATAATATTTAGTATGTGTCAAAATATGCCATTTCAAATCCATATCATCAAACAGAATGAACTGCATTACAAGAACAGTGGATTTCAAACCCTGGAATTTATTTCCATCCAAACTAGCTAAATCCTCTTCCCATAGAAACTGAAGAAAAGGTATAAAGATTGTGTGGTTTTGTTTTTTCAGTGACCAGGCTGCATAGAACCATAAAAAGCTAGACTACCCAAATTTGCTATATAACAGGCTAAAAGAAAAAGCACATGGTGTGGAAATGGATCATATAGAAGTTCTGTGGCATAAGTAGTAAATAATGAAAGAGATCGTGAAGCCCAGTTTCCCTTGTTGCCATGGGTTCAGAGGACATAGACAACCACAGCATGGCATGGCCAAAGGTACTGACAGACAAAATTATAAGATCGTAACTTTATATGACTCAATCACGTTGGCAGTAAAATTCAATTTTCAAACGAACTGCAATAAATATGTGCTCTTCACATGTATGTTAAAGACTGTATTTTACAGTTAAAGTAGTTTTGCATTTATGTCCATAGCAGCAGAATCAGACCTTTAAGCAGATAAGACCCTTAAGCCACAGCAGGAGATCCTGTTTTGATACTATGAGTGCAGAAGATCAGCCTGCATGCCTCAAAAAGTCTCACATAAAATTTACTGAAAGTTAACTGGTGCATAAGTTTTAGACAGGGAATTTACATCTTAATATGAAAATAACCCCACTAAAGTCATAAGACTTAGTTATGTGAATATTTGACAGTCAGGCCCTGTGATCATTTGTAGCTTTCAGTATGGTTTACAACTGCCAAGTGTTAGGTTGAAATTGAGGAGTTGGGGGTGGAGGAATGTGTGTATGAAGGTGTGTTACAAGCCAAACTATTTTAACACTAACACACACGCAACAGTTCAGAGAAAAAAAAATTGTTATTCAGCAGCAATAATAACCAAGATTGAAACAAGCAAGAATATAATGCTTAAACAGAAAGTTCATCAGCATATCACAACTGATGCTCTAATGAGCAGAAGCAGTCAGGATCTATTCTATACTTTATTTAAAAAAGGGAACCTGAAATACAGATGACCCAGGCAGCTTGGTGACTCAGAGGGAAGAGTGCCACCTACTGAGTCAACAACTTAATTATAATAAAACCAACAAATCACATATTTGTCTTGAAACAGAAAATGAAGTTTTAAATAATATTTAGAAAGTTTTCTACCCCCTATTGAAAAATCTATTTTTTTTTTAAAATGTTACTGCAATTTATGCGATAGTGAGTCTATGTTTCTATAGACGTGAGCTAGTGTTTAAGCCAAATTAATACTTACACCTAAAATATTTCTGAAAGGCTTCTGATGCCTCTATTTCTAAATAATTAAAAGAGCTTTAGTTTACAAAGGGAAGATGTCACTTTCTGAATATTCTGTCTCCTTAAAATCCCTCACAGTTGGACATAGAAACATGAAGATGCTCAAAATTACACATCAAATTATGTTTGGAAAAGTAGGCCTTTACTCCTGTTCTTTTTTAAATATTCTGGAATATGGGTTCAACTATGTTGGACAACAAAATATTAAAAAAGAAAAACATGAAGAAACAGTTACTGAAAATATTCTTAATTTACTTGACCTTTGGGTTAATAAACTTGTTGATAATCAACCCTGCAACATAGGAAAGCATACCTTTGCAGAAAAAAAAAAAAATCCTAGAAATATGTACAGTGATCAAAGGAAAGTACATAACCCTTAAGGGGTTATGGGTCTCTGCCAAATACAGAAGAACATTATTTATCTATAGATTCAAAATTCTTTACCTTAATTGTAGAATGCAAATGATTCGTTCTGAATATTTGTGAACCGCCTCTGGTCCTGCGCTAGAGACCACTGGAAAGAGCCTGGCTCCACCCTCTTTGCACCCTCCCTTTGGGTATTGATACACATTGATGGGGCCCATCGATGAGACTCCACAACCTCCCTGGGCAGCCTGTTCCAGTGCTCTGTCACCCTAACTGTAAAGAAGATTTTTCGTGTGTTGGAACAGAACTTCCTATGTTCCAACTTGCACCCATTGCCCCTCGTCCTGTCCCTGGGAACCACCGAGAAGAGTGTGGCTCCATCCTCCTTCAACCCACCCGTCAGATATTTGTAAGTAGTAATAAGGTCTCCCCTCAGCCTTCTTTTCTCCAGGCTAAAGAGTCCCAGCTCTCTCAGCCTTTCTTCATAAGGGAGATGCTCCAATCCCTCAGTCATCTTGGCTGCCCTTCGCTGGACTCTCTCCAGCAGTTCCCTGTCCCTCTTGAACTGGGGAGCCCAAAACTGGACACAGTATTCCAGTTGTGGCCTCACCAGTGCCGAGTAGAGGGGGAGAATGACCTCCCTTGACCTACTGGTCACACTCTTGAATTTTGCTTTAAATTTACTCTCAGAAATTACCTCCTCTAAAAAAAAAACAAAAAAAAACAAAAAAAAAAAAAACCAAATCAAAACACCCCTCATCGATACACAAAAGCTATTTCAGTAAAGAGATTAATTAAAACAGAAAATCATCCTATCAAACAAGCTCTAAAAAAAAAAAAAAAGAACATCTCTTCCTCCATGATTTTTGTAAATGCAATATTTACAGGGAGTGAACTGATACAACAGTTCCTATTCTGAAACATTTAAGAGGATACACATAAAATATGATTTTGTCAACTGTCTCAAGCTGCTATATCACACAAAATCAAACCTTTATTTCCACACAACACTCAGCAGTGAAGAAGCAATACAGGGAAGCAAAAAAAGGGAGGGTAGAAACTCAGTCATAATTTAGATTCTGCAAGCTTCTAGACATTAAAAACCAGCTATTTCATATGAACTGTTCTTCCTTGTAGACAGTCTGCCTTCGACAAAGTACTTGTGTTACAGTAATTGGAGGATCTGAGCCATCAGCTGGATATGGAGCTTAGATATAGTCCCACACTAGTACCTCTGACATGCCCTAATTGCTTACAAAAAGTTCCTTTTGGATTTGAAAATTTTAATTAATGCATATTTGACAGAATCACAATCTTGCTTGCCTATTTCCCAATAGTGTTTCTGAGAATAATGAACACAAAATAAAAAATAAAAGAAAAAAACAAACTTTCCACATTGGCAATTTAAAAAGCAGAAAGATGCTTCAGAAGTGCTTAGCCCTAAGCAGTTTACTTTAAGTTCAATAGAGGTGGAAATGCTAAAAAAAAATAATTTACAAAGTAGTATGGTATAGAGATCCTTTATTTTTAAAAGCTTAGCTAAGAAACTTTCATATATTTACTACAAAGATAGCATAGTAAAAACAACAGAAAACTGCCTTATTGGAACCCATGCAGAACTTCACTGTGCAAAGACTATTACGGTACCTGTATAGTATTCCCTTTCCAGTCCTTCAGCTCTCCCATTATATTTTTCAACCAAATAGCTCAGCCTCACTTGTGTTTTACTAACTTAGTGGTAAAACACATTCAAATACATACAGATGACAGTTTGCTCAAGTATAATCAACAGCAGTTTTATGATGGCTATTTAAAAAAAAAAAAAAAAAAAAGATGATTTCAAATGTGGAAAGCAAACCTTCAGAGACATCTGATCTTGTTTCTAAAATTTCCTCCAAAAAGCTGTGTTTGAAAACATGAAGCAATAATGAAGCTGGCAGTCTTGGATTTGACCTCACCACACGTAACAAGAAATTACTTGGTAACTACTTGGGAAAAAGATAATGATGTGTAGAATAGGAGATTTTGTTTTGAGAGCAACTATAAAATTATGTCTTATAGTATTCAGGGAATCTATACTATTGAAAAAACAAGAGTTTCTCAAACTTGGTTTCAGCATATAAAACTGAAACAATTCCCATGAACAATACATGCTGTGACAGCTTTAAGGGCAAAATGACATTAAAAAAACCCAAGATATTTTGGTGGATTGCATGAATAAAAAAAAAATGTTATCAGATTCAGTTCTTCAAGATACATTGTCCAAATACACATTTATATAAAAATCACATAACCAATATGATCGTGGACTTTTTTTTGCCATAGTATTGATATACAACCATTCTCTCTTCCTGCTCTGCACTGACCATAGTATGATTTCCCCCCCTCCACACACAGTCACACTTGTACCCACCCACACCATTTTCTCCCATCTTCAAAACCCACGTTGTCTAGAGATTGAGGAAACAGAAAGGTGGATGGGAAAGCATGGTACATCAAGATAATAAGTTCTGACACACAGCAGATACCGTTAGTAATTGTACTTCTTTCTTGTAGTGCCATCAGTTCACATCATCTTTATTATAGAAGACTTCAATGTAGCACTAAATTGCTGGAGACCGTTTCCTGGGATCCAGGGCAACAGCAACTGCGTATCTCTATTCAGTGCAGCATCCATCCCAAGCAATCATCCAGTGCTTGCAGTTAACTCTGATGCCTGTCTTAAAGAGGTCGGGTTTAGAAATACGTTTCAACAAAACTACCACAGCAAGCATGGTAGAATGGGCTCTGAAGATTAAGGCAAGGACTTCCTTAATATACCATTATCCATTTGGTAATTTTTACTAAACTGCTGCTACTTCAGATCTTTCAGCTATAGAGGCAAGTAGCAGTGAGAAGGTTTTTTTGGTTTTTAATAAGAAGTTTAGTCATATGCAAGTGAATCTAAGTAGAAGTGGTTATAGCAAAACAGCTAGCAAGCTAGGAGAAAGGAGGTTCGACCTACAGCAAGAAGAAAATGGTCTATCTCAACCTAGGGCAACTGAGAAGAGACAGGCTGCTGTTTATGAATGGGGAGGTCATGGACATACAATACAGATAGACCCAAGGCAAAAAGTCTAGAACTGGAGTGCTTAAGACACCTACGTACTATATAAACATGCATAGGCAAGAATAATTTCCCTCCTGATTTTGCAGAGTTGCACCAGCCTTCAATGTATGATGTAGTCACAGCCTTTGCTCTGTTATGTCTTTATAACCCCTCCAAATATTACACTAAACCATCACTTCACTTCACATATACAAGTATCTTTGATATTGTGATATCACACACAAAATAAGTTATTTTTTTCATTATACTTTGTTACTTAATTTATATTCAGTTTTTAAAGTACTTCATAAGATACTACAGAAATTAAGTATTTTGTTGTAAGCTAGAAGCTGTCATTTGTTTCAGTGGCCAGTCCAGCCCAAACCATGACAACTACACACTGACACAGTAATGCTAAAAGACAACTTGGGGAACAGCTCATCTCAAGCTTATTATCATATCAAAGAGTCTTGTCTCTGAAAACACACAAAGAAATTCCATCATATGCTTACCATTTACAAGCATGAAATAAATTTACAACTGTGTACAAAATACAAAATAGAAAATTCGCATACTTGTATGAAGAAGGTTCACACTGGAAACTGTAAATTTTCTTACTAAATATGAAAATGTTATCCCTCTAAGCATTTGAACAGACTTTACAAGACAGCACAATTTCTAATTACATCCAGTCAAGGGACACCAGCGTTTCCAAAGGTGAAGATAATGGTCTAGCAGCAGAAGTGTTGAAATTCCTTAATAAAATACCTTATGAGGATGGAAAGAATTTTCAATAAGCAAAATCCCAAACAACAGAGCATGGGTCCCCATTGCAAAATCTTCCACAAGAAAGAATAGCACAGGAACTAAACTCTCAGCCAAATGGCCTTGATGAACCTTTCAGCTCTGTTCAGACTGATATATATGAAGTGACAGGCATCTTTGGAATTAATTCAAGTACTACTTATTATATATCTATTCTCTCATAACTTAAAAAAAAGTATTTCTAAAGTACACATTTATTTTGCACTGCTATGGGTCTGTGATTCCAAATAACCGTTTTAAAATAGAGCATTCTATTTATACAGATGAGGTAATTTTAGAAATAAGACACTAAAACACATCTGTATCACCAGTACCACAAAACATTTCTCCAGACCACCTTACAGAAAATACTTCCATACAGCTGCATCAGACACTTGGGGAACAAGTGATGCAAGAACTGTGTGGAAGAAGAATCTCTTTAACATGCAGCAGGGGAACAGAGGATGCACCTGAACCTCAAGGATAAACGGAAAATCTTATGGCACACATCATTTGCAACAGATAAGTAGATCAGCGACAGTGACCTTTACCAAAAGGCATAGCTCGGAGTTAATTTACTGAAGTAATAAAATAGTTCTGCAGGCTTAAAGAAAATACAGTTAACACTTATTTTCCTTCCTAGTTCTACAAAAGTCACATTACTCAAACTAAAAATAACATTAGCATGACAGGAAAAACAAGCAACTAAAGTCAGAACAAACGCCTTTTAAAAATAACACTATGACATTGTAAAAGAAGTCCTACGTACTACAGTTTTTAAAAGTGACACTGGTGTTTCAGGCTGAGGAATCCATAGGGGTTTGTTTGCTTTATTTTAAAGTGTGGAAAAAGAGGCTTTAGGTGAGTGCTGCTGTGCCAGACATGCTACAACTTCAGTGTGAACTGGAGTCAAAGGCAGCCAAAATGGTATGCTACAATTGACATTGCTAATGCCTTTTTCTCTATTCCTTTAGCAGCAGAGTGCAGGCCACAGTTTGCTTTCACCTGGAGGGGTGTCCACTACACCTGGAATCAACTGCCCCAAGGGTGGAAACACAGCCCTACTGTTTGTCACGGACTGGTCCAGACTGCACTGGAGAAGGGTGGAGCTCCAGAACACCTACAATACATCGATGACATCATTGTGTGGGGTAATTCAGCAGAAGTAGTTTTCAACAAAGGTAGGAAAATAATTAAGATTCTTCTGAAAGCAGGTTTTGCTGTAAAAAGAGGTAATGTCAAGGGACCTGCACAAGAGATTCAGTTCTTGGGAATTAAGTGGCAAGATGGCCGTCGCCAGATCCCAATGGATGTGATTAACAAAATAACATCTATGTCCACACCTACTAACAAAAAGGAAACACAAGCCTTTTTAGGTGTTGGGGGTTTCTGGAGAATGCATATTCCAGGTTATAGCCAGATTGTGAAACCTCTCTATGAAGTGACTCGAAAGAAAAATGAGTTTATGTGGGGCCCTGAGCAACGACAAGCCTTTGAGCAAATTAAACGAGAAATTGTGCATGCAGTAGCCCTTGGACCAGTCCGAGCAGGACGGGACATTAAAAATGTGCTCTACACCGCAGCCGGGGACAATGGCCCTACCTGGAGCCTTTGGCAGAAAGCACCAGGGGAGACTCGAGGTCGACCCCTAGGATTCTGGAGTCGAGGATATAAAGGCTCCGAGGCCAATTATA
>NW_009648554.1:47650-48187 GCF_000708025.1 Charadrius vociferus | reverse complement strand
GCACAGCTCCTCCTGGCGCCCCGATTACCAGTACTGGGCTGGATGTTCAAGGGTAAAGTTCCTTCTACTCATCATGCCACCAATGCTACCTGGAGTAAGTGGGTTGCCTTAATCACTCAGCGAGCTCGAATAGGAAACCCAAATCGTCCAGGAATCATAGAAATGATCACAAACTGTCCCAAAGGCAAAGACTTTGGGATGCCACCAGAGGAGGCGGTGACACATGCTGAGGAAGTCCCACCATATAATGAACTCTCAGATAATGAGAAACAGCATGCTCTGTTCACTGATAGATCTTGTCATACTGTAGGAAACCAGCAAAGGAGGAAAGCTGCAGTGTGGAATCCTACGCAACAAGTTGCAGAAGTGACTGAAAGAGAAGGTGAATCAAGTCGATTTGCAGAGGTAAAAGCCATCCAGCTGGCATTAGATGTTGCTGAACAAGAAAAGTGGCCAGTACTCGATCTCTATACTGACTCATGGATGGTGACAGATGCTCTGTGGGGATGATTAAAGCAGTGGAAGCAGAGCAACTGG
>NW_009648554.1:38948-47360 GCF_000708025.1 Charadrius vociferus | reverse complement strand
CCCCCCAAACATCCTCATGTTCCTTCCTCTCCCTCCCATATGATAAATCTAGATGTTATCACCAGTGAGCAAGAATAAGAAAGTACTCTGCCCTCTATGTGGCCTAAATCCTTCAATAGGAAGGAGAAGGTAAACGTATAGAGGTCATAGGCAAAGGAAGATAAAATTATGTTAATTCTGATGACAAAAAGGTCTTTTGGACGAGGCTGAGGAAGATCAAAATCTTTTACAAAGAAGCCCCATTGTATAATGTGTCTGATATCTAAACAGCTAAGTGGTTTTAGATTGTATTCTGGATTTTTCTAATAGAACAATCGTAATTCCTTCATTACACATATACAAACATATGTAATTTATGGAAATAAAACTGCTATATGTAACAAATAGCAACTTTCATGCAATTAGAATGCAGTGTGTTTCACTGCATTGCGCTACTGCCAAAAAAACATTTCATACTGTGGTATGAGGAAATCTTAATCTTAAGGCAGGCAAATATATTCTGAAAAGAAAGCCTCCCCTCTCTCTGAAAGAATGCAGGTTCACCACTACATACTTTCACCTTAAAACACTTGGTATATTCCATGCTCGCTTGAATAAATTGTTGCAACTGAGAGCTTCTATAAACCATTATAAACAGAGAAGGTACAAAAGGACTTCTGGTCCAAATTAAAGAACGCTTTCACTGTACGTGATGAAAAGTAGATGAGAAGAGACAGATGCAAAGGTAACAGAAAAGATTTCTGTGGTTTTAGCTGGTTAAGAATATTATTTGCAGATTACTTGTTTTGTATACTTGAGTTATTCTGAGGCTACCTATCAGGTACTTAAAAACCAATCCAAGATAATTTTTAATCATGGTTTTCAGCTTGCATCCACTAATGAGAGAAGTTTAGAAACAATTTTGACATAAAATGATATTGTGAAAATTCACTGTTGTAATGCATCCTTAAAACTTAGTGACTGCTGGTGCAATTTTGCAAGTCAAATTATAAGCAACAACATACAGGGCAATGATTTATCATCATCCAAGGGCTCCCCTCACTGAATCTAATGTTTTCTGTTATTAGTTACTATATTTCCGGAATTTACCTTCCTAACAATATATGATAATACATGTTAAAATAGAGGATGCACATCCCTACCCATTTTACAATTTGTTGCACTTACAAAAAAACTTCATATTTATATATAATACACAAAACCTAAACATAAAAAAGCTTATTTAGCATAAAAATATTTTTCATACAGGAAGAGTATTTTCCTATCTGTGATAAATAGTTGAAACTGGTCTTGACCATTCTTCAAGTCTAATTCAACGGCATTTATAATTGAGGCCACTTCTCTCTTGCTATACAATAGTTACAAGATGCAAGAGAGGCAAAGCATGTGCAGTATTCAGAACAAAGGATCTACACACAGTACTGTACCAAAGTGTTAAATATTAGAATACCTATCATTATTGAAAAACTAAGTTTGACTCACTACATCATACAAAATCGCTTGAATAAAAGTATTGCCTGTTAAAGAAGTAATCAGACATTACTCAAACCAAAACAACTGCATGTGATTTGAAAAAAAAAAAAAAAAATTAAATTCTTGATTAACTTTATTAGCTTGAGGTACCACTACCATATGTATCAGCAGTGGTAGGCTCCAGCCACACACATTCAATGGCCTTTGGTTATCTCCATAGTGTTCACTTACTACTTTGATATAGTTCTGAGATACTATAGTTGTATGTATATCAGAGTTTAAACTAGGAGCGTCCAGAACTTTGCATAACTGCATGTGTGGAAGATTACTGACTAATGGTCTGAAAAAGATATTTGATTATGCAGCATTAAAAGAGGTTGTGGGGTTTGTTTTATTATTCACACTTGGTAATGTTGTAGTTACTGATCTGTATTGGCTTAGCCAGTAGAAATACAGCTAGTAAAGGCCAAATCACCAGAAGTACGAAGAATTATTCTTTCCTACCTTTCAGAATTAACTACACAGAAGTAGACTGGACATCGGTATGACTTTTTTTTTTTTTTTAATAGAGTATTCCAATCTGACTCATAAACAAGCAAGTAATTTTATAGCTTCCCTCTCCTTTTCCTCCAGTAGGAAAAAGGATTTGGGTACCAGCATTTCAAACAGCCTGAGAAAACAGTTGCTCGTAGAGTTAATAAAAATATAACAGAGATTCTCCACTCTATTTCTTGAGACACACAAATTTGCAGAGTAAACAAAATTTTGCATTCTTATCCCTTCTACCTGGGTCTGCTATTTAATTAATAACAGAGCTGCATATATGCCATGATACACTGTTAGTTGCAGAAGCCACCCTTCCCTGCATAGTCACGTGACCTTGACTTTTCCAATATCAGATGCAACTGTTGCTTCAGATTCCACATTACAGTCTTCATGCTTCGATTAGTCTAGCTCACTAGTTAAATAATCTTTCTCTGAGATTAAAAAGAAACACAACAAACAAAAGCCACTGCACAAAAAAAACCCTTCATCAATCTCTCTGAGATACAGCTTTTCATTAGTTCCTAATACCCCCAATAACTGATGGTAATGAGCTACAGAACTTTCCTCCTCATAATTACTTTGATTTACACAGTATTGTGTATTACCATCTCTGGGCTACACCCATTCTCTGCAGACATATATCTACCCCCTCAGAATGCTCTGCAGTAGAGATCCTCAACATAGAGCAAAGGATCAAGCTTATAAATCCACAGGACATAAATGGTACTTTGATCCATCAACACACATACAGAAGCAGCCCAGCCAAATTTGGGGGTAAGCCTGTGCTCTCTTGGCAGAAGTTACTGCATCAGGTACAGTGCCATGCATGTGCTGCTAACCTCTGTCTCACCTCGAACAGACATGTAGACAGTCAGCTTATGTTACCCTTACAGATGCATCCGCTTTAGGCTGGGGTGGCCAGAGTCTGCTTTGCCATCTTGGCACCTGCAGTGCAGACTTATCCTTTGGGATGCTGGTTGTGGGATGGACCAAGTTGTTTCGGTTGGTTACTTAGGTTTAAATCAGACTCGTTAACAGTCTAGAACCCCACATTTTGGGGCAGTTGTCCAACTACTCTGATTTACATCATTCTTTCTCCGATTTTCTAGGTATCATATCACTTCCTATTTTTGTCCACCTCTTCAACTTCAATACTGACAGCCCTAACAGGCTTTTGCAGTGCAGCAATGCATCTGCAGCTTCCTCCCCAGCTCTATCACAGCTCTTTTCCCCCTTAAGCAGCTCAACTTAATGACAACCTAAGATCAGTTAAACATCAGCGATAAGTGACAAGCAAATCAATTAAATGCAATATGAAATTTTTAAGAAAAAGCTAAGGCTTTTTTAAAGGCTATTTTTTTAGTTCCATATTTTCTTCAGAACAAAAGTAGCATTATAGAATTTCTCAGAAGTGGTCACAGAATTTCTACTACAAGATTAAAAAAAAAAAGAGTTTTCAAAACACATGGAACTTCAGACATTGAGCAACAAGATCTAAAGACATTCAGCTATCCAACCAAAGCAATTAAAATTCCCTCGGGCAATTAACCCCCTCACTTCTGAGCAAGTGAAAATATTTAGCACAAAGCTGCACCTGAAGACTAAAATATTACCCCCAGGAAACTGTCTAATATCTGATATATGTCTAATATCTGAATGTATAACTCCCCCCCTCCAAAAGTTTTAATTTATATCAATTCAATTTAATATGACCTCTGGGTTTCACCAGTGCAAAACAGCCTTAGTATCACAGAGGCTCAGGCTGAAAGTGCATTATCTAGGCTATAGCAAGTGAATCAATGGAAAAAGGTATGCAAAGAATCATGAAGATACAGAAAGATAAAGAAAAGAATAAAAAAGTAAACAAAAAAGTATTAAAGAGAGGAATATTCTTATGTGCTATAGTTTTACCTGCTGATAAGTCAACGTGGCAGCAACAGAAGAGAATAGAAAATAAACAATTGTAGGAAGAATTGGAATACAGCACACGAAAGAGCAAATATACACAAGTCTTGCTAGTCATTAAACATGTTTACAGTTTCATACCTAATTCTTTACAGTTGGCCAGACCACCATTCCTTAACACGCTGTTGCAAAATAAATGGTTTGACCAGAATTTCAGTTAGTTCTCAGTTATCTAAATGTTTGTGTTTCAATCATGTTTTCCAGCGTTTACTTCATATTATAAAGACTATGAAACATATACCTTTAGAAAAGTGTCAGTTTAGAAAATAATTGAGAATGCAACACAGGTGGTAATTTAATTCTGAATATACCACACAAACAAATGTGACATTTTCTTCAAATTTCTTATTCATTACAATATTTTTACTTGACTTTAATGCAAAATTTTATCTATTGTTTAAACAGATCTGATTCCAGAATCAACTTTAGTACCAATTAACCAAGCACACACGATTAGGCCAGCATAGCAATTGCAAAATATTCAAGTATGGAATTTTAACTTTGTATTTTTATTTTACCTCTAACATCCAATTCTTTCAGAATCTTAACAGCCTTTTAAGCTACATTTCATCATACATTATAAAAGTGAAACTGAACAGCTACAATTGCAGACATGAATTACAAGGTACTTCTATACTTGGGACAATTCTGTAATATCCTCTGGTCCTGCCTACTCACATCTGCTCTTTGACTGGAAAGTTTCCAGACATTTCCTTTCAAGTGTCATTTCTTCGCTGTAAACTCACTAATAAAGCAAGAAGAAAAAAAAAAAAAAAAACCACACCTGAAAGTAGTGTTAATTACTTTGGAAAGTACTTTTAACACACTAAATACACTTTAAAATTAGTTAGGAAATTATCAATCTCCGTACATAATGGATGTTTATAAGAAGGAGTGTATTTAATACAGAAATGACACTATGTATCTAAAACATATCTACACAGAGATCCTGTATCGCTGTAATGGCTCACAGTTGTTAATGCTGTGTCTCTCAGTCACAGCTTCTCTTTTTGTCACAGCTTCTCTTTTTGTCAGTCTTAGTGTAGTCATTCCAAAGAACATTCTTTAGGATAGTGAAGATCCAAAAAATGTTTTTGACACAAGAATACAAGAACTGTGGTACTGGCTCTATATCTAGGTCAATATACTGATTCTGTCAGTAGCAGGTATCTAAAAAGGTGTATAAGGAACACATCACGTACAGAAACCCCAGTACAAATATTCCTAATTAGGCAAAGCACCATGCAAACAACATCAAATACCTTACTTTCTTCTATCTGCCATAGCAGAGTCCTAGTACATTCCAAGTTAGTTTGTGGTTTTGGGGTGGGTTTTTTTCCCCCCAAATATATAATTTTAAATATGCAGATACATTTTCACTTATTCCCCAAGAACAAAGAGGCATGGGGAATTTAGTGTTATTAGTTGGAAAGTGGGCTCCTCGCATTTTAAATATCTGCAGAAGCAGAAATTAAGGGCAACAGATACATCTCAGCTTTTCAACTCTGAGGAGTAGTCTTACACATGTGATCTCCAGAACACTAAGTCAATAGACTATCTTATGATTTTTGCACAAAAATTAGGGAAAAACAGCCTCCTGTCAGGGGCTTAAATTCACTGTAAGGAACTCCAGTAGAACAATTTGAAAGGCTGCATAACAACCAAGGGTGAAAATCACTTAATGGATTAAGAATCAAGGAAGAAAGAAGCAAATACAACTGACATCAGAATTCTTGAAAACAGAGCCTTTCTCATTAACGGAGAAAAAGACTGCAGAATGAGGATCAGAGACTGTACTTCATGGGAACAGAAACACTGGGTGTTCAGAATTATTGGACAAGGCTAGGAAATTGTCCTGACAGAGCAATGTGAGAGTGCCTTGTATAGAAAATAAATCTTTGCAACAAGTTAAGAAGTGCAGAACAAAAGTGGAAAAGTGCCTCAGAAAAGAAGCATAACAATCTTGGACCTGCAGGAGGAAAGGAATGTGCAGAATCCTGGTTGGCCCTACACCACTACCAAATGTCTTAACTAGTACAGAACCTGATAGGGAAGCGTTACTTGTTCTTTCAGAATAAAAATATATTACTGACCTCTAAGTAACTGACATGCAAAAGGGCAACTCTGCCCATAAAATACATTTCTTTTTAGGACTGCTATTGGGACAATGCAACTTCCAAATCATCCCCAGCTGCCTAAAACCCCTTAATGTTATTAAAAAAAAAAAAAAAAAAAAGCACAATTGGGGTCAGCTCTACACAGATATGCAAAATGAAACAAGAAGCCTTTTGCCCCTCTCAAAAATCTACAGCAATACCAGAAACAGTGCAGTTCTTCAGATTATGAACCAAAAGATTTACACGAGTTTAAGACTGCTGCCACATACATATACCATCTGCCCCCTTAGAAAAACTGGCAGCACTGGCCTGCACTGGGGATGCATCTCTCACAGATAAATGAGAGCATAGCTTGCCCATGAGGGCACACAAACGAGGGAATAACTGAAGCATCACGAAGTTAATCTTGTACATATACAATAAACATAAGCCAGTTCTGTAAAATTTCTCTTCTTTAAAGATTTGAAAAATCCACCAATTGTGTAATAATGCTAATGCCTCCCATATGGGCTTTAGCAGTGTTGCTAGACACATGTTGCATATTAATACTGTTTGCATACATATGGGGGTTAACAGCAGCCATACCACACTGCTTAGCAATACATTAACTGAATTACAAGTACAGTGGTACCCGGCAAAAACGCAAGAGTCTGTATTAAGAGCACTCATTCACTGTCTCAGAAAAATTAACATGTACAAACTAATTTAAAACCCAAAGAAATGGAAAAATTATACCATCTGTGGTACTGAACATTTTTTTATTGACACTGGTCTAACCTACAAATCGAGGTATATTTGGCTTAGTCAATAAAATCATCTTATGGCCCTGATTCTTTATTCAAGAAAATAAACATTCCTCCAACAACAGCGCACATCAGTGCAGTGGGGCTGCCAAATAGATTGTTGCTAAAGCAGTAAACCACTCGTAAAACTAACTCAAGTGGACTCCAATCCAAGTAAACCATTCCTGTATTTCAAGGTATTTAAGTCATTAATTTCAGAAGCTGTATCTCTGTGTTCCGGGGGGGGGGTTGGGGGGGACGACGACACGACAACACAACAGGGACGCAGGTTTACAGTCTCAAAACTAAAGTTTTATGCAAAAAAAGTTCCCAGAAGCTTTTTTTCATGGTTTGGAATCCATTATGGTTGTATGCAAAGCACTGTAACTGCAAAGAGATCTAGACGCCTTTGTCAAGCATAGTGGATTTGGTTTTCTTTTTTTAAAAAAAAAAAAACAAACACAACACAAAAACCACACACAAACAAAAGAACCAAACAAAGAAAAAAAAAATAGCCCCCCACACAACATAAAACAAACTCTTTATATGTTATGCTACCAACAGGAAATGACATTTCATGCAGTGACTTTTGAGAAGTACTATCTCTTTAAGTGAGTAAAGTTTCAACTGTTTCTCCATTTAAAACATTACATAGAATCATAGAATGGTTTAGGTTGGAAAGGACCTTGAAGGTCATCGAGTTCCACCCCCCCTGCCATGGGCAGGGACACCTCCCACTAGACCAGGTTGCCCAAGGCCACGTCCAGCCTGGCCTTGAACACCTCCAGGGATGCGGCCTCAACAACCTCTCTGGGCAACCTGTTCCTGTGCCTTACCACCCTTAAAGTGAAAAACTTCTTCCTAATATTTAATCTAAACCTGCCCTCTTCCAGTTTAAAGCCATTCCCCCTCATCCTGTCACTACATGACCTAGTAAAAAGTCCTTCCCCAGCTCTCCTGTAGGCCCCCTTTAGGTACCGGAAGGCCACAATAAGATCTCCCCGGAACCTTCTCTTCTCCAGGCTGAACAGCCCCAACTCTCTCAGCCTCTCCTCATAGGAGAGGTGCTCCAGCCCTCGGATCATCCTTGTGGCTCTCCCTCTGGACCCGCTCCAGCAGGTCCATGTCCTTCTTACGTTGGGGACTCCAGAGCTGGACGCAGTACTCCAGATGGGGTCTCACGAGAGTGGAGTAGAGGGGCAGGATCACCTCCCTTGACCTGCTGGCCACAGTATCTCAAAGATCAAGTTCTGCCCCTTTGGAGATCCACACACACATCTCAACTTCCCCCTGAAACTGTCTTTCCAATGGGCTGTTTGGTACACCTTTTACTTGGTCTACTCACACCAGGAGGCAAATGAATAGCTCTAGATCTTCCCTCCACAGCAGGATGACTC
Source organism: Charadrius vociferus (assembly GCF_000708025.1). Taxonomy (NCBI): domain Eukaryota; kingdom Metazoa; phylum Chordata; class Aves; order Charadriiformes; family Charadriidae; genus Charadrius; species Charadrius vociferus. The sequence continues at coordinate 39,080 of NW_009648554.1, read as the reverse complement.
TGTTGCTGCAAAGTTTATACAGTCAGTCACATGTCATTTGGAAAAACAGCTATATAGTACCTGGACAAAATAAACTATCTGGAGCTACAGAGAAAAAAAAAAAAAAAAAAAAAAAAAAGGAAGAATTAAGAA
>NW_009648554.1:23493-38932 GCF_000708025.1 Charadrius vociferus | reverse complement strand
GGGGGGGGGGGGAACAATTTTAATTTTGTTATCCTCTCCACCATTGCTACAAAGCGTAACCCAGAATGCAACCCTCTGGCCCTTAGCATTCTGTGCAGGTACACAGGACAAGGATTGTTTTGTTCAAAGTGTATATGGTTAACTTGCAAGCAAAGTATTGTTCAGGAATTTCATGATCTAAAAGTGCCAGGAACCCAAAGTGACATATCGTTTTAACAAATTCCCTACTTTGTGATCTTTAAGATCAAGAGAAGGAAGCAATTGATTGAAATGGAAGGAAATCTGGGTTAAGTGTTCTTCAAACAAACAAACAAAAAAAAGTAACTACCATAGCATACATTAGGACCTCAAAATTTTTTAAGGTAAACTATGTAGACTATCTTTCTTAGAGAGTTTCTGAAGAAACAAAAGTCAGCAGGCTACCAAAACCACGATACCACACAACACACACAAACCCCTGAAAAATCCGCAATCCCAGCAAACAAACAAGAACTCACTTCAAAAAAGCAAATAGATACTTCCAAGTCAGGGGTAGGATGCACAAAGGAGACTATACAGAGACTTTTAAAACTTAGAGTCCTAAAACAAAACACACACACACAAAAAAAAAAAATAAAAAAAATCGGAGAACCTGACATTAGTTGTGCTAAAAAGTAAGATTATCACATTAGTGATGCAGGAGTACAGGAACCAAATACAAAGACTATTTTTTGTCTGACAAAAGACTTGAAATAAGAGAATCATACAAGGTTTTATTCCCCCCCCCCTTTTTTTTTTTTTAATATGAAAGAATTTTAAGGATTCACTAGGTTTATCTAAAGTCAAAGTCACTTAATGGAAAAAAGACGACACTTTTGAAACAGCATTATACTATTAATCAACTTTATAAATAAAATGTAAGTGTTTTACTGTCACTCACCCCCAAGAACCCAATTTAGACAATTAGAGGACAAAATATTAAAGTCTAAGACAAATACAGTCTCCAACAGAACAAGTCTAGGTGAAATTTCAAAGAGGGTATGCTATACAAAAAAAAAAAAAAATCCAGCTGTCATTGTTTTAGAACCTTAATTCAATCACAGTCGTATCTTGAAGTAACATTAAGCACTTGATTTAAGACTCGGAAAATATGAACAAAAGTTCTGAAAGTAAATGACTAAAAGAAGACAAAGGCACAATAACACTAAAGTATTAGCAATTACCCAGAACACTGATATTCACGTTATACAGTCACCCGATATGCCAAAACTCTGTAATAAGCACCCTGTATGAGGCCTATTACCCACCCCTGGGTTCATTTTACAAGGTATCTAACTCTCACCAATTTCAGGGATGCTCAGAAGCTCCCCAGTGAAACTGAAGGAAGATGCTTCTGCTAACAATATAATCAGGAAACATTCTTGCTAATTATCATTTTTATGCCTACAGCAAAATCTGGCAGCATTAAAGAAGTTAAACCAGTCCTAATACTCACCACAGTGAGTTGAAAATGAACCTTATTTTTGTTACCATATTTGTGCAAGCAATACCATACTTCCACCACCATGATTTTGCTCTACAGATCGAGAATCAGGTTCTTACTTGGACCAGTCTCTTATCTGCCTTATTTTTTATTATCAGCTAAGAAGTTTTCTGCAATCCCCCACCATCTACTAAAATAAGTGCTTTGCAGACTGCAGGATGCCTGCAGGACCATAACAGAGAAGCCTGTACACCAGACACACTGAACATAGTTAGACTCTTGTCCAAAGACCAGTGGCTTCGCAGGCATGGTAACATCATCTCCATGGGACTTAGGAGATTAGCCTGGGCACACCTCCATGCCAGTGGTTTTTAGCACACAGCTAGTTTAAAGTACAAAAGTCTGTCTACGGTCAAGTAGACACCCCTAAGGAATTGGCACCCACAACACTGGTTTGTTTTTCTTCCAGACCAGAGCATGCTGTCTTTGAAAGTATCATGGAGGAAAGCCATCTGTTTCTAAGAAAAAAAAGTAGTCAGCTAGGACTAGGTAATATTTTCAAATAAATCAATTACTGAAAAATCTGGTTTTGATTAATGCAGAACTATTCATAATGGTGAACTGAAGCTTTCCTACTTTCCATAAAATAATAATACACACAATGACCAAAAATGGTCCCAGTGTCAGTTCTAATGAAAATGTAATTATCCCATACAAAGCAGAGCAGCATGTGTGAGAGAGATTCATGAAACTGCTTTCAAAACACTATTACAGCAGCTAAAAAATTACCTCAAGTATGGTAGTATAGGTTCAAATTAATTCATATAGAAGAGGTTACTAAAGAGCTCTTCAACACTTTAGGACTTTAAAGCACAGTAGCTACACCCTTCTCTTTTACATGTAATGCATTAACCCTGGTTCATCATGCGAGATATCCAAAACAGAATAAAACCAAGCATGTTACTATTTCAGTAAGTCATTTAGAATTACATAGAATTAATGTATTTACATTTTTATATTAACATAAATTTATCTTTACTCATTCCTTCCCCCCCCCCCAAAAAAAAAGAAAAAGAAAAATCAATTTTTCACATATGCTGTTACATCTTTTTAGTAAGAGCCAGGATAGCTAGCAGTTTCAGTAAAAGCCTGATTGATCCATTCAAATTGATTAGTGTAGCATATGTGATTATTTTCAGAAATTACAATTATTATAGTAAATAAATGAATACAAATATTCTATTGTGAAAGGATATATATCTCAACTTAAAAGTTCAGCAATGCTTTAAAGGTAGATATTACTAGCCTGCTGATACTACATTGAGGCACTTTGTTAATTTAAAATATAGGTATATACTTCAAAGTGTAAACTACTTAGAAGTAAACTTGGAAGTTACTTTTGTAACTCTTTTGTCCTTTTTAAAACATAGCATACACAAGTCCTAAAGAAACTCTGCAGCATACTTTAGTAATTACTAAGCATCAATAATGAAGAATAAAGTTAAGTCCTTAACATTTACTACTTCTTACTGAAAATCTTACTTTTCAACAGGTATTATTCATGTTCTCTGGACACTTGCTCTTTTTAAAGGCCTGCAAGTTAGCATTGGCTTAAACCTTCATCTGGAACACAGAACTGTTCATAACTATGCTAGGACTATCCTACCAGAACAGGGAAGGCAGTACAGAATATTCAGTAATAAAAGGTATTAAAGCACAACAGTGAAAAAAAATAAACAACTATGCTTTGCAGTGCCAGAATAACACTGACAAAACATCCAGTTATTCAGCCATAACAGTAAAAATGTAATGTTGCCAATGCAGCTTATACATACATACTGGGGAGCTTTGACTGACACACCCATTCCACCTTTTTCACTCACTGCCAGTAAAAGCTTGATGTGTAGCACAGCCATAAAGATGTATTTCATTTCACATGTGAGCAGCCCTAGTGAAGGAACTAATTGTATGCAAAAAAATTGAGCCTTTGTTGGAATAAAAAGAAGAAAAAAAATAAACAAGATCTTAGAATGTAACTATTTTATTTTTAATTTCATTCAATTTTTGCTTTTTAATATAAGAGACTTTAAAAAAAAAAATTCCTGGACTATAACTGGTCTCTAAATCACTTTGGCATTTAATCATTCTAATTGTTATTATGTAGTATTAATGACCGCCCATAACGATTATATTTGAAATATGAATGCAAAATACATGGGTGGTCATTACTATTACACTTTTTATGCAAAATTCCAGGAAAGAAATTATTCTAATCAACTATTTTAAAAATTTCTGCAGTGAACACAATGATTCCACAAATGGGTCACATACAGTACAGAATTTGTCCTGGGAAAGCAGAAATTATAATACAAAGATTCTAATCCAAATTAGTGCTGCTGCACCTGCTGCTATTTAAACAAAATAGAAAAGAATAAATACTGTCCTTAAAGAACAGGGAAACTGATCTAATAAAGTACAGTTGCCTACCCATAACTGCAGAGGATAAACAGGAATAGGTTTACCAGGATTGCAAGATTACAGCACAAGCTTATTTGAATCTATCACAGTAAGGGTGGAATAGAAGCAAACAAATGTGCACATATGCACACTTTGAAATTATCTATTAAAACTGACAGTTCTCATCTTAACTAAGCATAATAAATCAAGACAGCTAGAAAGCAGATTGCCTGAATCTGCATGAACCTGTTGTGTCAGCAGAAAATAGTTGAGGTTCTGGCTTGAAATTCTTATAAAAAAACCCATTATAGTTAAGAAAATGTTTCCCATACTTTTATTCTCCATAATCTTATGAATTCTTTTCAATTATAGAAGTATAAAATGTTCAACAGGATCCATCTATTCTACTGGAATACTTTGCATTGGCAATTATGAAGTGAAAATAAAAGCAGAAGCAAGTAATTTGTAGATCTTACTTTTCCAAAATCTTAATTTATAGTTTAATAGTCTGATATGTTTAAGACAAGCCATCTATTATTTTTCCTTCTCTTAAGATTACCTACCAATTATATTACTTTAAAACTAGCTATATATAAAATATATATATATATATATAGTAAGAACAAGAAAGCTACAGAAATAAAAGAAAATAAACACAATTCTTAATGACCATACCTAGTAATAAGAACCGCGTTATCATGGTGGGCAATCCCATTTTCTGGAATGGTGTTTCCATCACTTTGATGGGACAGAATGGATTTCTGCCACTTACAGAAGCTATCGAGGGACTTGTCTGCATGGTGGTTTATCTCCAAGTTTGGCTGCAATACAACACGCATACCAGAAGCGTTCCAAACAAATTACTAAAAGGTCAGTTGTTAAGCCTTTTGAAGACTAAAAACTGGACTATAATTAGAAGCAGTGGTTTCTAGGAATAAACTCTTCTTGCCGAATTTTATCTCTGTAAAATCTGACCCCAAGTTCAGCTGAACAAGCATTCTTTCTGCTCCAACTTTAATAATGATTATGTCAATTAAAAAAAAATAAAAATTCAGAATATCAAAATATAGATCTAAAAATAAAACTGACATCCCCAAAGGTGCATTAATATCCACCTGAAGTAAACAACAGATATCTTTGAGATGATACATAAGGAGTATTCATTTGAACTGTTTCATCTTGATTAAAGTAGTGAAAGATTACAAGATAGGTTTTGTACTCAGATGCAGCCATTTCAAGAAACAGTTAAACTAAACCTATATTACACAATAGCATAACTTGTATTTCAGGGATATAAAACTTAAGTGCAACAGCTCTTACCTGGTCTTCAGTGAGGACAATTAAACGTGTCACTATAATATTCACAATGTTTCCTAGACTGGAATCATGATAAAGTTTGGCAACCTGACCTCCAGAAAATAAGAAAAGGCACAAAGTCAGACAAGAAACACTACTTATTTCCTAAACGGTTAAAAATTAACCTATTTTCCTGCTCAACGTAATTTCATAATGTTAATTATCATTATCACATGAATAAGAGTTATTTTTGGACCAACAAATGACCATTCAGTAAAAATTAAACTTCTTCAGTCATACTTTTCAGTCAAAACCATTTATGCCTTGCTTCATAATCCATCCAGCATAAGGAACATTTAGACTACCAACTTAAAGAGAATAAAACTGTACATTCTAAATATAATTATATGAATGTAAAATCAAAGACAAACAATTTAAAAGCCATCACAGCATATTTCTTGACAGAAACAGTACCGCATTTTTCCCCACAATGTTAACATTTGCCCTATTTCAACTATTAAAATGTATATCAGCTTGCAGGAATTAAGGCATTATTCATGCCAATAAAGAAATACTTTACAGTTGCTTTATCATTTCAGAACATGCATTTTGATATGAATGCAGAGAGGGATGAAACTTACAATATTCATTACACTCAAAACATAGTGCTCAATGTCTTTGCGACCATGGTATCCCACCATCATTTTGTCTGCTACTACCAGCGTTTCCACAAACCGTTCAAGGCTTACTGATCTCTTCTGTCGACTATGACTATTTAACGTGTCATTGACTGGAAGTGAAGTTGGAAAAGCAGATGCATCACTCATCCACCACGGTTTACCGCTTCTTGTGAGGTCTTCTAGGAACCAAAACAATTAAACATTTCAGAGGGGTCACTAGTAAAACTCATACAAATGCAGCTGGTTTTATGTTGAGATTATAATCTTCAAGCTTCTAAAAAAGAAGTCTTTCTTGAGGCAAAAGAAAATTAAATTTGTCTAAATTTTATTTTAAAATACCTTATGTAATGGAAAAACAACTTTGAGTTCTAATATTCTCAACTCTTCTTAACCTGACTTAAGATAATAAATTATCATATTCTCTTAACAGATTTGATTCTGCGTATCTATGTTAATACTAAAGATTAGTTATAGCTAGCCACAAGCACATTTTAGAATTTTAAGGATAAGAACAAGACAGCTATAATATTTGGGGAAAAAAACCAAACTGGAAATAAAAATTTCAAAATTAAGGTAAAAGGTATCAAAATATATTAAGGAATTAAACACACTGATAAGGCACCAAAAAGCTTTTTTCCCCTCCTGTGAAACTCTAATTATTAAGCAATTATGTTTACATGCCTAATAGTTTTTGGGCTAAATAAATCACTTTTCAAGAAAGCTATCAGATTATATTTTATCTACCTTATGAATTAACTATAACAGGAAGTTTAAAATGGCCTGACATGGAATAATTTCTATAGTTATTTTTAACACTAATTTTAATTCAAATATGTTGATTCTTGTACTTGTTTTATGAAACATAGAAAAAAAAATATTTTTTGCATGCAACAGATTGATTATTAAAAATCCAAACAGCTGTAATTATCAGCAAAAGAAACACTACAAACCTATTGTAAATTTTAATTCCTGTCCTCGGGGCAAAATTGAACCCATCCTTCCCTGCAAAACTGTCATTTTTGTGTGTATTAATTATCCCTTTTCCACAAAGACCCACACAATCTCAATCTTAAATTTATTGATGTATATAATTAGGCTGACTTTACATAAGTAGGATTTCAAAATTTTTAAGGTATTCTTGATCATTATGAAGGAACATAAGAACATTAATAGTTAGATACATTTATAATTGACTGAACAGGACTGCTCAAGTGAGCAATTCCTGAGATGTATCCTTCCTCTACTAAAACAGGTACAGCTAAGGACGAGTTGAGATAGGACCAGTACCTTCTGTGAAAAAACAATGCTTTATGCAATTCAACTAAGCACACTATTTTCAAAGGGCTATAACTACACCGCAAAGAATGTATGTTCAGGTCAAAACTGATAATACAAAGCTGCTACATTCCCACTGTTGCAGTGTTTCATAATTGTTGCTTCCACAGTGTTGGCTTTAAAAGGTAAATATTTTAGAAAAATTGAAAAATTAAAATAAACCTGGTAGTTGACAAAATGCCAGTAATAAAATAATCCTCATTCTGCAATGAGTATAAGATTACACTCATTTTAAAAAATAGTACAAAGTATTAAAGCCTGATGAAGATTCTATAATTAATACTAAGCTTTTTCCTGTTTTTTTTTTCATCTCTATTCTAGGAAATTCAAAGTTGCTTTAGTTGCTCAAAGATCGTCATCTCACAAATAGTGATTTAGGAATATCTAGAATTCTCTGACAACTTCTGTAGTAAAGTTTTTACAAATTTTATGTTTATTGCCAAATAGCAAATGATGATGTCTGAGGGTTTCTGATGCTCTTAGAGTGCTAAGAGTACTTTAGAAATGCAACACTGTTTCAACATTCATTCATATTTTTTCACTCAAATATACAAATCTATTCTAAACATCTGAAAACTGATGAGCTAATGCAGAAAACTTTCAGGGGGAAAAAAAAAGATAAGATTCTGTTGGACTCATCTTGATAGCGTCTTTCAAATAAAGGTCTCCGAAGAATTCACAAAAACAAATATTACTCTTTTTCTTATCAGATGAGAAGCTTAGGCTTCAGCTGGTCTCAAAGTAATGAGTTGAAAACAATCCTGAGTACTTTGGCTCACACTCCAGTATCTATCAACGCTTATGCTGTTTTACTTAAAAAAAGACACTAAATAATTATGATAATTTCCTTTACAAAGCTAAAACCTGTCAATAAAAATTTACAATATATTTAACAAAAATAGTTCCGTGGCAAGTTATGTTATTTTTCCACCATATTCCTAGGTTTAAAAAACCCTTAAACTTGCATTAACATTGAACATAGCTATTGGAAAGTAAAAGAAAGCATCAATGAAGAAAAGTCAAACACTGTAATTAACCCCAAAGTAACAATTACAAAAACAGGAAGTTAGGTTTTAAATTGCAACTGAAAAGAAATCCAAATGTGTATAGACATGGAGTTTACAACTATGGTACCCAAGTTTTCCTAAATCACTCCTCTAAAGATCCTAGGTGGGGATGGAAGGTGCAGGAGAGGAGAGCACACAAATATTAGAAAGAGATCTCAAAACGCAACAGAAAAGTACTTATGTAAGATGCAACTGTGAGAATATTTTTGAAGTGAAGGACTATGTGCTGCTTTTTCTTACTATTAACAACATCATTTAATGTATATACAAGCATTTTTTCATTTTAGAATACACTGACTGTAAAGTCTGGCACAAGTAAAACCACTACGTGAGGCAACATGTAGCAGATCCATCCCTAAATCTGCCACTTTTTGTTGTTTCTCAATCTTATCCAAACACAGTCTGTATATTTGTAACAAGGGGTGCATGGGTGGGTGGGGTGGTTTTTTTTTTTTGTTTCAAGAGTGTGTTGTTTGTTTTTTTTAAATTCTTGCAACTCCAAAGAAAGTAAAGAAATTTTATTTCACACTTCCAACAAAACAGAATTTCAACTTTAGACACAAATACAAGCATACAGCTTTTCAGTAGAAACAGTGCAAATGCAAAAATAATGAATCATAACAAAAATTATTTTTTCAACTTTAATGTAGTGCATGCTATTAAGCATCAGACAAATAAGCATTTCAATTAACTATGCAGTCAAACAAGCATACCACAGAAAGCAATCCATAATGTAAGAAATTTGTTGCAAAATGGAGGATTTTGACATGCCCTCTCTAAATATTTAATATTAAAATTATAAGCTTTTAACCAAATTACATTGGGCATCCCATTTATACCTGTCTACTCCATGGCTTAGAGACATCCTTTCTTTGGAAAACCACCTAGATGTTGTTACTGTTTTGCACAGAATATAAATGAATAAAATCTAACTCTTCTAGAGGCTGAACCCACAAAGCATTCTGTAAAATAACCCAGTGGTCTCAAATCCCATTGAAGCAATTGGAATTTGAAGGTGCTCAACTTCTTAGCAAGGCTTTAATAATTTCAGCTATATTTCATAAAACATAGTAAGCTCGATGACAATATATACACAGACTATTAATTTTAACTTTTTTATTTAAAAAATATTCTTATGTCTAACTGCTTAAAATCTAATTTAGGTTATGAAAACCAGCCACAGTTCTATCCCATATTCTTATCTGAACCTAAACTATCTGTCAAATAGGGAAATATTATCTCTGCCTCTCCAATTCTTCTCTTGTATTTGCCACTGCAATTATACTATCTACTATGAAGTAGTCTATCACTTGCTCATACCAACCAATTCTGATCATCCTTTCTCCGAACTACCTACCCCTCTTTCTGTCAATTATTGCCATTTTTCTAAGAAAGGTCAGAAATAACACTCGTCTCTATCAACACTTCAAAATCCTGACCACTTCCCTGATACAGAACAGGTACATAATAAATTTAGGTCTAGATTACAGTAGGGGAAACTTGCCAGACTGTTAATAGTAGCACAGCTACACAAGCAGATTCCTCCCAGCGTATGTTGTACTGGCAAAAGTGTTCTGAAGGTATAGCTAAAAAAAAAAAAAAACCAACTAAAAAAAAAAAAAATCAGTCTCCCAGACAAAATAAATTATATACTGGTAAAAGTGCATTTACAGTTTTATTACAGCTGCATTTAGACTTTTTAAAATAAATAAAACAACTACAAAATCAGAGTGTTCAAAGATTCCAAAAAACAGTCAAATGCCCCAAAGATTTATTCTACTAGTAAAAAGTTATTACTGTAAACCTGGCTTTAGTCCTAGGGTCTAGAAGCTGAGAAACTGAAAATTAATATTTAATTTTACTTTTTAGATATTCTGGAGATGCTTTGGATGCCATATCTCTTTGCGATAAAGCTGAAACAGTGCTCAGAAAATGCGTTTAAAAGATTTTGGTACCCAGGAGAGCATTAAAATAGCACATCATCTGGAAAAGTAAGACTGAAGTTTTGGGGGAGAGCAAAGTTTTTCAGAAATTTTCATAGAGTGGTAGTAGTACACAGAGCAACAGAAAAAGGAGAAACTGAGATGAACGAGCATGAAAGTAGTCTTGGGCTTGTAAGAAATAGTGCTTCTGTATTTCAATAATTAAGGACTTCAGGATGTGACAGGTGTGGAAGCTCAGGAAATGCACAGGAGCTTCCAAGAATAAAGGCAGCATCAAATATGCAAAGAAATAAATGCTAAAGATTACTGCATGTTTCACAAAAAATGCACACAAGATGCATAGCTCTGATTGACCTATGATCCATATAACACATACCACCAGAACAGTTGGATGCGACATGATCTAACTAGCTGCCACTGCTTCAACCTGGCTTGGACGAGAGTGACTTCCTAAGCAATAATCTAAAAGATAACATGTGACAGAGACCAATACATTTTCTTTTTCTAGTAATATTATAATGCCAAAAGTAGCATTGGCCTGCATTTCATGACTGTCCTGGTTTGAGGACACGACAATGACCCTTCTACTTATTTCAAGAGACTTAAGTGACAGCATTCCCTACAAAATGAGAGAGATGGATGCTTCGCAGATGTCTGTTATGAAATGCATAAATTGGAGCACCCACATACATTAGTACTCTTATTTTACAATCAGTTAGCAGGCAGTAGTAGTTAGGAGACTTGTTTTGCAATCATTAAAAGCACGTAGATGGAATAACACTTCCAAACTTACATACATAAAGTTTGACATTCACTACAAGTAGAGTCTAAACACAGTTAAATGAACCATGCAGGAAAAACTGTCTCCCAAGCATGGACAATCTGCACTGTAAGTTTAGTCAGCTGGTGCCAGTAAAAGTTACAACCTCCAAAAGAAGCTGTTACATCATGAACAATGATATTTAAGATTAGTATTTGTCAGCCTGTCCTGTGCACTAAATCTTATGGAATACAACTATCCATGACTGAACTTTTAAGAACAAGCTATTTCTGAGATATAAACAAACAAGGTTAGGACATTTTTCTATTGTGTAAAAAAAGCCATTATTTTAGTGCTCTAATATAATGTTGGATTTACTCCAAGCTGCCATCAAGAAATTGGTTTTCACCTTCAGTTTAAGCAACTGAAAAGTCACGTCAAAGAATACTTGAAAAATGTTTTTGTGGAAGTTAAAACTGCTTTACAAGGAAAACATCTCAATCAAAACCATATAATCCTTCCTGTAAGGCACCTGTAAATCTCATACTCAACTAGCACGGAATAATGTTACCAACCTGAACCAAAAGCCAGTATCAAAACACCATAAACCTCCATAAATGAGAAAGATGTGGAGTCCAGTCACAAATGTATTACTAATCATAATACTAACACATATTTATTATACATCAAGTTTCCTCAAATGAGATGGAACACTTACTAAACATTGAGCTGTAATACTTCGTCACTCAGTCACACCTTTCAGTCAGAGAATGAAGTATATTTATAGCACATTTTGAGGAAGCTTGTGCTCATCATTACCACTGTACACAACACAGGAATAAAACAAAACTTACTCCCAGTATCTTAGATTTTGAAAGACACTACACTCTATCTGAATCTGAAAAAAAACAAAACCTACTTTTCAACAGTAGTCACTGCATCACCCAAAAGGAGGATTCCTACTGCTATATTCTCCATTGTACCTTACATGTGAACCAAGCAAGATATTTTAAAATAAGTCATAAGTTTGAGTTTGGGGTTTTTTGTTTGTTTTGGGTTGGGTTTTTTTGTGGTTTTTTTTTTTTTTTAAAGTAATAGCACTTAATAGCACTCATACTCACCTGAGACTCCACAGTGACCACGAGCATAGAGATGTTGCTGGTGCATGGCAGACTTTTTGTATATAACATGTGGATGACCATTTTCATAATTAAAGTTACTGGAATTTTTTGTTATATTCCTTAAAGGCTCAATAAAATACTCTTCATCTTCTGTAGCAATGACACCATGCTTAAAGGAGAAAAGAAAATAAAAACTTGCAAGAGACAATATAAAATTCCTATTAAAAAACTTAACTTTAAGTAATATTTGATTATCATTTCTGTAAAGAAATTCACAGCTATAAACAAACACAGAAAACAGTGCATGAGCCAGCTCTCCTCCACTGACTTTAGTGGGAGCAGGAGTAATGTCTATAAGCAACACAATGAGGGCAATGATATTTTAATTCTTTTCTATTTCTGGAGTTCTTTCCCATCATTTTTGGTAGATGTGGTAAGAAAGCAAGATATATTCTTGGTATATGACAAACAATCTGTTCACAGAGATATTCCCAAACTATGTGATTCCTATCCATTAAAAGTGACGCCAAGCCAAAATGGCCTTGCTCAAAGGGTGAGCACTCTGTGATGCCACACCAGTATATGCTTAATACCACACACTGTATCAAAGAAAAAACACATGAAGGATTAATTCTAGAAAATATATTTCAGGAAGCCATTCAGCATTTTACATCCAGATGCTTAATTCAAAAACTGAGCTAGTTATTAAAATCAAATTATTAATATTAACTTAGGCTACACTATCTACAAAGCATTTATTCCTTAAAAGGTCTCACCACAAATCTCTGGCAAATTCAAGTCATTGCAGACTGTGTACTAGACTTCATTCTCCATAAGAAATGAACGTTTTTACTTTTTTTTTTTTCCCCTCATACTGCAGTGCAGAGGAATAGATATTCTATGCTCATGTTTTACATTTGTGAACTCAGCTTCTTCCAATCAGGAAGTGATTTATGGAAGGAAGGGGGGGTTTCAGGCCAACTACATAATCTCCTGAACCTTCAGCAATTAAAACTGAAATTTAGCAGATGATCCAGTTTTGGGATCCTTTCAGCTATAGAAATATTAGTGAATAAGCCCAGACAGACACCTATATTTGCTAAATAAAAAATTCTGGTATCTGTATCTAGAAAACCCTGAATGTATAAACTTTCTGCACCAGGGAAAAGAGCTAATGATCAGGCAGGAAACTGGAAGCAGGAACTCCTGCATTCACAGAATCACAGAACGGTCAGGGTTGGAAGGGACCTCTGGAGATCATCTAGTCCAATCCCCCCGCCAGAGCAGGGTCACCTACAGCAGGTTGCACAGGACAGCGTCCAGGCAGGTTTTGAATGTCTCCAGAGTGGCACACTCCACAACCTCTCTGGGCAGCCTGTTCCAGTGCTCTGCCACCCTCAAAGTAAAGAAGTTCCTCCTCACGTTCAGATGGAACTTCCTATGGTCAAGTTTGTGCCCATTACCTCTTGTCCTATCACTGGGCACCACTGAAAAAAGACTGTTCCCATCCCCCTGGCACCCTCCCTTTAAGTATTTATAAGCATTGATAAGATCCCCCCTCAATCTTCTTTTCTCTAGGCTAAAGAGACCCAAGTCCCTCAGCCTTTCCTCATATGAGAGACGTTCTAATCCCCTAATCATCATTCATATCCTGATTTTAGGAATCATAAATTTCAACTACATCTTTGATCTGTAATGCAAGGACTATGCATGAGCCTTTTTTTTTTATTAAAGAGGTTTTTGTTTGGTTTAGGTTTTGGTTTTCTTTTGTTTTTTTTAACTCCTCTGATGAGGCCTCTATGATTAGGCATAAGACCACTTGCTCCATATTTTCTCTAAATATCCCAAAGCTGTTACTGAGATCAGGACTTGCCATTGTACTCTTGGTCAAAGCTCTCCTCTTGCTGCCGTTTTATACATCAGCTGCTTGCTGTTCTTCACTCCTGAAATAACCAAGTTTCAGCAGAATCATAGAATCATTTAGGTTGGAAAAGACCCTTAAGATCATCAAGTCCAACCGTTAACCTAACACTACCAAGTCCACCACTAAACCATGCCCCTAAGTCCCACATCTACCCATCTTTTAAATACCTCCAGTGATGGTGACGACCACTTCCCTGGGCAGCCTGTTCCAATATTTGACAACCCTTCTGGTGAAGTAATTTTTCTTAATATCCAATCTAAACCTCCCCTGGCACAACTTGAGGCCATTTCGTCTTGTCCTATCACTTGGTACTTGGGAAAAGAGACCAACACTCACTTCGCAACAACCTCCTTTCAGGTTGTTGTAGAGAGCGATAACATCTCCCCTGAGCCTCCTTTCCTCTCCATAGGCTAAACAACCCCAGTTCCCTCAGCCACTCCTCATAAGACTTGTTCTCCAGACCCCTCACTAGCTTCATTGCCCTTCTTTAGACACGCTCCAGTACCCCAATGTGTCTTGTAATGAGGGGCCCAAAACTAAACACAGTATTTCAGGTGCAGCCCCACCAGTGCAGAGTACAGGGGAATGATCACTTCCCTAGTCCTGCTCACCACACTATTCCTGATACAGGACAGGATGCTGTTGACCACCATGGTCACCAGGGAACATAGCTGGCTCATATTCATCTGGCTGTCAACCAACACCCCCAGGTCCTTTTCTGCCAGGCAGATTTCCAGCCACTCTTCCCCAAGCCTGTAGCATCGCATGGGGTTATTGTGACCTAAGTGCAGGACCCAGCACTTGGCCTTGTTGAACTTCATACCATTGGCCTCAGCCCATTGATCCAGCCTGTCCAAATCCCTCTGTAGAGCCTTCCTACCCTCAAGCAGATCAACACTCCCACCCAACTTGGTGTTGTCTGCAAACTTACTGATGGTGCACTCGATCCCCTCATCAAGGTCATTGATAAAGATATTAAACAGAACTAGCCCCAGTACTGAGCCTCAAGGAACACCACTTGTGACCAGCCACCAACTCGATTCAACTCCATTCACCACCACTCTTTGGGCCTGGCCATCCAGACAGGTTTTAGTTGTTTGGTTTTTTTTTAACCAGTGAGGAATACCCCTGTCCAAGCCAAGAACCGCCAGTTTCTCCAGGAGAATGCTGTAAGAAATTGTGTCAAAGGCTTTACTGAAGTCCCAGTAAACAACACCCACAGCCTTTTCACAGAATCACTGAATTTTCAGAGTTGGAAGGGACCTCTAGAGAGCATCTAGTCCAACTCCCCTGCTAAAGCAGGATTGCCTAGAGCACATTACTCAGGACTGCATCCAGGCGGGTCTTGAAAATCTCCAGAGAAGGGGACTCCACAACCTCCCTGGGCAGCCTGT
>NW_009648554.1:10347-21845 GCF_000708025.1 Charadrius vociferus | reverse complement strand
CCTTTGCCCTTCAAAACTGCCTCCCAAGGGACACTCTCAACCATGCTCCTGAACAGGCTAAAGTCTGCCCTTCGGAAGTCCAAGGTGGCAGTTCTGCTGGCTCCCCGCCTTGCTTCACCAAGAATTGAAAATTCTACCATTTCATGATCACTGTGCCCAAGACGACCTCCCCCACAAGACCTTCTCTGTTAACAAACAGTAGGTCCAGTAGGGCACTTCCCCTAATTGGTTCGTTCACCAGCTGTGTGAGGAAGTTGTCTTCCACACACTTTTCCCTCATCCACTGAGGAGGTCACCTTGTCATAGAAGGAGATCAGGTTAGTCAAGCAGGACCTGCCTTTCATAAACCCATACTGACTAGGCCCGATCACCTGGTTGTCCTGCATGTGCCACGTGATGACACTCAAAATTATCTGCTCCATAACCTTCCCTGTCACTGAGGTCAGGCTGACAGGCCTGTAGTTCCCTAGATCCTTATTCCAGCCCTTCTTGTGGATGGGTGTCACGTTTGCCAACCTCCAGTCAACTGGGACCTCCCCGGTTATCCAGGACTGCTGGTAAATGATGGAAAGTGGCTTGACGAGCACTTCTGCCAGCTCCCTCAGTACCCTTGGGTGGATCCCATCTGGCCCCATAGAGTTTTGTGTATGTCTAAGTGCTGTAGAGGTCACTCACCATTTCCCCTTGGATTATGGGGGCTTCATTCTACTCCCTGTCCCTGTCTACCAGCTCAGCAGGCTGGGTACTCAGGGAACAACTGGTCCTACTACTCAAGACTGGGGCAAAGAAGGCATGAAGTACCTCAGCCTTTTCTTCAGCCTTTGTCGCTCTGTTTCCCCCCCACATCCAATAGAGGATGGAGATTCTCCTTAGTCCTCCTTTTATTGCTGATGTATTTTATAGAAACATTTTTTATTGTCCTTAACATCAGAAGCCAGATTTAGTTCTAGGTGGGCTTTGGCCCTTCTAATTTTTTCCCTGCATAACCTCACATCATCTTTGTAGTCCCCCTTAGTTGCCTGCGCCTTCCAAAGGCCATAAATTCTCTCCCCCCACAAGTTCCAGCCAGGATGGTCATCTCCCCCACCGGCTTGTTTTTTGGCACATAAGGACAGCCTGCTCCTGCACCTTTAAGATTTCCTTCTTGAAGAATGTCCAGCCTTCCTGGACTCCTTTGCCCTTCAGGACTGCCTCCCAAGGGACTCTGTCAACCAGGCTCCTAAACAGGTCAAAGTCTGCCCTCCAGAAGTCCAAGGTGGCAATTCTGCTGACCCCCCTCCTTGCTTATCCAAGAATTGAAAACTTGATCATTTCATTATTGTTATGCCCAAGAGAGCCTCCAACCATCACATCATCCTCCTCTGTTTACAAACAACAAGCCCAGCAGAGTGCTCGCTCACTAGCTGTGTCAGGAAGTTATCTTCCATACCCTCCAGTAACCTCCTAAACTGTTTCCTCTCCACTGTATTGTATTTCCAGCAGACATCTGGTAAGTTGAAGGCCCCCATGAGAACCAGGGCTAGCAATCTTGAGACTTCTACCAGTTGATTATAGAGTATTTCATCTGTCTCTTCATCCTGGTTGGGTGGTCTGCCTTGTCAGCCTTTCCCCTGATTCTTACCCATAAACACTCAACCCTTTCATCACCATCGTCAAGCTCTAAATTGCAGCATTAATTCTCTAAACAAGTTGCATATAAAATAACAATTATGAATGTCTGCAAACTATCATCATAGTTCTTTCAGGTACCCAAAGTGGAAAAAAAGTTAGGAGAGCATCACCAATTTTTCCTATGTCTAGTCGACATACGATCTCATCTGCCCAAACACTATGATGGTTTAAAAGAGATTTTAATAACATTTAGTTGAGGAACTGCAAATAAATTTTAACTCACACCTGCCACCAGGTAGTCAGAATATACATGCAGTCAGCTGCTGCAGCTAGCCAAGTGATTTGATAAACACTGGAAACTCAACTTTCCCTGCATGTGCCTTTCACATAAGCCCTGCATATATACACACCATTTTAAACCTAACATATATTAATTTTGCTTGCAAACAAAACTGTTCTTCCAATATTAAACTGATGCAGGTGGTCTTGTTGAAGTAATTTTTAAGAAGCACTCCAAATTCTGTAGATAAGATATATCTATTTCAGTGACGACTACCATTTATTCTAATTAGGAGTTTAGAAAATTCACGTGGCTAGAGATGCTTCCATTGTATATGCATTCAGCAATGCCTGATTAATAGTGGAAATTATGCTATTATATCTGAACCAACTTTCTAAAACACACTTTTGACTTATCTATGTCTATGCCAGTATGTCTACAGCTGGCTCTACCTACACTTCAGTGTGGTTTTATGACTGAGGGAACAGACTGAATTAGCTTAGTGTGTTCTCAAATATTAAGAAAATAATGATTTGGCCTGGAACAGTACATCATGGAATCTAACAAGACATCTTAAAAGTAGGAAAGGGACAGCTTTATATATAATTTTCTGAATACTAAGTCTACACTGCAAATACATATTAGTACCAAAGAAATCCAAAGACACCAATCTAGAATACTAAATCTCTTTCAATATAATTTCTGATTTTTCTAAGTTATACATTATTTTACATATGATTCAGAAATACCATACTATATGCAATTTATGATCTACAAAAGTAGATACGCTCTTTATGGTAGAATCAGCTTTCAAATGAATAATTTATACGCATATGAATTTAGGAATACATGAAACAAACATAAAGTCTTCCAGCAAAATAATTCTTCCTTTAACCAAGTAGGGTCATGCTTTTAGCCAAAGTGTACTTCTCGGGCTTTTTTTAAAATTTCTGTTTGGATGGAAACATCTGTGGTACTTAGCACAAACGTTACTCAGTGCATGGAACTTCACATGCCATGGAAATACTTGGCATTTTACATTTTACTTTAAATATTGCCTTGGAACCATAGTAGCCCCAAAATACAAATTTAACCTCTGATTCACTTTCCTAATAATAATCACTTTCTACATGTTTTAAAGTGTTTCCCACTACTGGGCTTTTCAGCTCAAAATGAGAAAATCTGCTACTGCAGAAAACTTGTTTGAGCACTCAGTTAAGGGCTTGGACACCTGGTAGACAACAGAGGTGGGTCAGAATACAAAAAGGTTGGTTTCTGCTCAATTCCACTACTATGAGCCCCAAAACTTTTCTTCTTTAAGACTTGCTCCCCTCAGAATTAAACAAATTTCTTTCCCTTGAGGTGAATTTCTCTCTTCAGCCAGTCTACCACTGTTTCTTCTCTTCTTTCCTTCAGTATGACATGCTCAGCTGAGACTGCCTCAGTGACTTCCGCTTCAGCCTTGTTGCCTTGCACCCAACATTCAAAGGCCCCAAAATACTGCTCTTTGCAGGCTCTTTCATGAGAAGGCCAAACCTGCAATCCATCTACAAATGTAACATCCACTAAAATAAATATGAGTTTGGAAGCCTGAAAGCCTGCCAGACAAGACCTTCAATTTCCTCACATGACTGCTCACTGGATTATAGAGCTTTCCTCATAACTTCAGACAATTTATATAGCACAATCAGGGCCCAGCATATGGAAACTGCTGGAATGGAACTTCAGTAAGTAGCAGCCTGTAATTTTGAGGCACTTGGTAATAAGAAATATAGAGGGAGAGGCTGAAACAGGAAATAGTGACAGGGAAATGAACTGACTGCTGATCACTTACTATAACGAAACTGAGAGAAAGCTCTTCTTGCGCTAGAACTCTACACTACAAGTGTTCTTCATAGTCATACAACTTATGTTAATTAAACCATGACCTCACCTGCCCACCCTGAATAACTAAACAGAATAACTCAAAACATTCACTAAGGGGATGAGATTTGGCAATAGTGAAGTCTAACTGGACAATCGGTATAAATGGAATGCTTAAATTTTGCTTGCGAGCAACACTCGTGCTAAAGGCTACTACTTGTTTTAGAGTTATTGACAACTTAAAATGACTGGTTCTGGGACAGAT
The DNA here is from genome assembly GCF_000708025.1 of Charadrius vociferus. Taxonomy (NCBI): domain Eukaryota; kingdom Metazoa; phylum Chordata; class Aves; order Charadriiformes; family Charadriidae; genus Charadrius; species Charadrius vociferus. The sequence continues at coordinate 17,826 of NW_009648554.1, read as the reverse complement.
GTTAATCAAGGACTACACAGAATATGACTGGCAGTCTCTTACAGACCAATAATCAGACTGGAAAATACAAGTGTCTCGAGCATGACATTCTGATCTATCGCTAATTCTAAAACAAGTAATAGTGTCTTCAATATTCACTGCCAATTGCTTTATTAAACATGTTCTCTAACCAGCAGCTATATAACAAAATATTTGTCAGTAGGAATCATCATTTAAAAATAACTGTGATGGATTTATCTGAATGGAGTTGTAACTCTTATACTCAGTGTTCTGGAAGGCCCTGCAAACACTGTATGACAGAGGAATTTTCTGTGCAGTAGAGGATGATATTGAGTACAGTCTACCACTGAACTCCTTTGCAGGATCCCTGCCTCTCCGAGAAAGAGCCCTGTGTCACCCCTGCTGCCGCTTCCGGAACATGACAGAAGCCTCACATACTTGTGACTGGCCATTCTAGGAGATGCAGCAGACACCTGACACTTGCAGTCCCAAGTAAGAGGCATGACCAAGAAAAATTCGATAGTGCTAGTCATGGTGTGCCCAGAGAACCGAGGCTGCCTTAATACAGACCAGGAATACCTGGAATAAATACTGCAGAGCTGCCAACAGCTAAAAGAACTAAAGATGACTATTTAACTGGGAAGCACTCCACACTAAAGTTAACATACTGACACCCTGAACAACAACAGACAGCTTCACTCCAGCAAAACAGCGAGGCTGAGTGCAGAGGGAAAACACACAGCAATAGGAGTGCTAAAAGTCACTGAGGCACAGAAACAAAACCAAAAAAAAAACCACCACCACCCCCCAAAAAAAAAAAAAATTTGCTTCACCTCAAGAGGGCTTCATTTAGAAGTGACACCTACCATGTTGCTAAATTATTTAAAGAAAACAAGCACCACGAGGAGCAAGAGATGGGGAAAGATGACAGGAAAACATGGACTTTTTCCTGCTTCATCCCACTTTTGTTTTCCTAACATGAAAGGAAAACAAGAGTCAGCTAAGGCAAGAGCAGTTGTTCTTGGCTCACTCCCTGGCCAAGGTCAGAGAAGAACCGAAATAGAAGCATCGTGGCATGGACTGCAAGCTCCAAGGGGGCCAACCTGTCTGTGCCTCAACCAGCAGAAATTTTGGAGATATAGAGGTATGCAGCCTCTTTTAAACAAGTGAGTCCTGAAAGTGGGGATTTGCTCTCCATAGTATTTTTAGCTGAAAAGAACTCTAAAGCAAAATGATCTAGTATATTAAAAAGCTTAAATAACTGTGACAAAAGTGTTATTACATAGGAACTGCAAAACCAAAATGAAAATTGTACTACATTCAGACCTATCAACTGCACATCTGCATTAACCAAACTGTGATACAACACTCAATGGAATACCATTTTAACTACATTTCTTCGAAAGTGTCACTTAGCCCTGGAAATTCCCATTAAATTATTTTTCCTCAAGAGTACTACAAAATGTTAACCTAGACTGTATCAGGGACAGCACAAATAGCTGGGTATAATGCATCCTATCTACGTCTGAAGCAGCAGGCTCTTGTTTGTAAATAACATACCAAAATGCATTATTCAATAGCACTTCCAAGGACAAATAGGAATTAGTTTAGCAAGTCTGTGTAATCATTCTTTTTCCCCCCCCTTTGGCAATTAGTTAAATCTGTCTACTCCTAACAAGGAGATTGAACAGTGTTCTACTATAATTAAAACCAGAATGAATAACCACAATATATACATATATTTTTACTAGAGAAATTACTAGGCTCTTGGTTTAGTATTTTCTAGTCATACCCTTCTATTTTAGTGTTTTGTTACTCAATAGTTTGGTTTTTAATTTTTTTGCATTTGTTTTTTAAATTTCTGTTGGGAATAAAAACAGCTTTTTCCCTATGCAAGTACTACTGTCATGTGATCAACAGTCAAATAAGAGAAAATTTCTAATCCTACTTTTAAATGCAACTGTTTATGATTTGTAAACAAGGTATTTCTAAAATAAGGTAAATAATTACTTTCTGATGCTGGTACTTGCAAAGGATCTACTATCCTCTTCACTCTTTGAATTTATGGTAATGATGACTTCTACACCAAGCACTTCCTCTTCTCTGTTATTTACTCAAAGTTTTTTCTAAACCCAAATTCTCAAAAACAAGAAGCAGGTATTCAGTTCAATCAATGTCTCTCCGGAGAGATTCAGCATCATAAAGGACCCACTATTTTCCTCCCAATCCTTGAGTTTGTAACATTTTCATAACCTGTAATGATCTCGGCAAAGACCTAATCTTGCACCCTTAGCGCAGACACTGTAAACACTGAAAATGTTGCCTGCTGAAGGACTACAGAATTAGGCCTTAGTAGTTAAAATTAATCTTGAAAAACTTTTTCCCAGGACACAGACCAGGTTTTAGGGGGGGGTTGCACCTTCCCATCCACTTGCTTCTCGCAGGGACTCAAAAAGCTGAAAGATATGCCAATTAAGTAATTCTTCTGTAATTTAGAAAGGGACAAGCACACTATTATACTAGAACATGTAATGTGCACTTACCAGACCATTGCAGTTGCTTAAGGCCACTTTAGTTGTACTGTGTTGGTCTTGCAAATATCCTGTGTAATGACAGTGGTCTAAAAAATCGTGCTTCCACTGAGGTCCATCTTTCCCCCAGTATTCTACTGTAAAATGTCTAGACACCAAATCTGTGTTGAGAGTCAGGTTTAAATGAAAGTGCTTGCCATAGGCAGAAAGTTTAAAAAATAATTTAGATGATGCCAGTTCTTGGTTATAAGGGTCTGTACTCCTCCTCCTTCTTGACGGTTTAGCATTTTTCACAGTAAAGCTGAGGAAGGCTCCATTTTGATCAACCCTTATTGGGATTGTTAGTTGGTAGTGTTCAAGGTAAGACAGGAATTCCTCTTTGTAATCACAAGGTAAGACAATCCAGGGAGTGGGCATAGAAGAGAAGAAAATATAACAGGAAACAACAAGTAGTAGTATAAACATAAACCATATTTGGCTAAATCTCATCACCCTCATGAGCAAGTCATTTTCAGGTAAAAGCAAGATGGAGAGTTTTACTAAATAGAAGAAAACACTCTTTTCTTTTTAAGTCAAGAAAACATTCAGTTTTCTATTAACCTGATGTCACTGGAAATACAAAAGTTTTTAATTACATACAATTTTCCTATTTACCCTAAATATGTAAACATTTGGGGCTAAATTCTACCTAAGAGGGACATATTCTTCCCAGTGATACCATTCAAAGACAAAAGCTATTAGATCCACCTGCAAGAATAAAAACAGTAGTAATGAAAAGTATTATATTGTAAAAACATGTAAACTGCTCTTTATTTCATTAAAAACCTATAAATGTTAATGGATCAAAGTAAGATTAGATTCTTACTTCCTAGTTAAAAACACGTTAATGATGATATAGTTTAGAGAATTGCCATAACAAGTACATTTTACTAGATTTAATTTGCAAGGCTTTCCTACAGTTAAAAATAGACAAAACCAAATTAAAACAATTTAATCAGATTTGCTGTATTTAAACTTCCATGACAATGAATCATGATAAAAATAAGAGCAGAGCCCATATGATGTCATGAGCTATATAAACGCGGTTTAGAAAATTTTACCCAAATGCAATGCAAAAATTGATACTTCTTGACAGCTACAGAGGTCTGACCCCTACCTTGAGAACTATATGAAAGCCTGTTGTCACTGTGAAATTCCGATGAAACCATGACTAGGCTCAAAATCCATGTCCACATCTTCCAAAAAAAATCCATAATTTAGAAAAACAGAAAACTGCTTCCCCCCCCCCCCTCCTTGGAGGGCTACCTGTGTGCTATAGAGTTAACTCCACTCCAGAATAGCACCATAACAGATGTATGTATTTTATACTACTTCCAAATTAACTATTGGATGTTTCACTTTTTGACAGGTATTTTTTTCCAACAACCTGTATTTTCTTCTATATCTGCAGTCATTTTCTCAATTCAAAGTAAGCATTTGTAAGATTCCTTAAAACATCAGTAAGACATTAAACTGGATAGTTAACTGAACTTGCTCCATTTCTTTTCCTGAAAAATAAAAGAAAAATGAGTCAAGGCAAATTCTTTCTATTAAAATGGATCTATACTGCAAAACACTAAGTCATCATAATGAACTATACAATATAACATTTTGAAATAATATTCAACCATTATCACTTTCATGGTCCAAGGTCCAAACTTACAAAAAAACCATAAAATTACCCTTAACCTTGAACTACTAGTTCCATACAACTTAAGATGCACATATCTGCTTTACATTAAATAGGTGTAAGAATTCATAAAATTAAGATTTCTTGTTGCTCAAATACTACATTCAGACTTGTTCCAGCTATTATCAATGCTATGCACTCATTGATTTCAACAGTGAATAACTAGACCAAATACACTGGTAGACAAAGGAAGAACCTGGGAAAGAATCCAGAGTACAGTTATCTGATCTTTCTGCAGCATGTATTTTGTTATTTACCAAAGAACAAATTTCTTTATTTGAAACTATTCATCATATACATTCTAAACTTTGAAATGTTTGTTGTATACATATTAGCTACAATTTGATGTAGTAGAATATATTTTTATTTTCATTTTGCAGGTCACAGGATTGAGCAAATAACATGTTATCCCCGCCCCCGCCCCCCCCCTTTTTTTTTTTGCATTTAAAACACTGTTACAGTAATACTAAAAAGCAGCTTTAGCTGTGGCCAGGTATTAAATTGAAGGTCTACGTGGCCAAGTAACAGCCCAATATCATAGGATACCAAACCATGTGTTGTGTCAGCTGATACTAATCAGTCCTCTTAAGCACTCTCAGCACACCTGTGCATAGAACAAACTCTGCAGAAGCAAACAATGGAGAAACACAACACCCAAGAAAGGAAAACCATTTAAAAACAAATTTCCAAAAGCATACATAGTCATTTCTACATGCACCAGATAAATTTGCCTTTCTAAAATTCATTCAGATGGGTAATACCCCTGCAGCCAGCAGATTTGTAAAGGTTAAAGAATCACAGCATGTCTATGAATGGATTTAGAACAGCCCTGAGGAGAAGGACTTGGAGTGTTGGTGGATGAGAAGCTCAACATGAGCCAGCAATGTGCAATCGCAGCCCAGAAAGCCAACTGTATCCTGGGCTGCATCAGAAGTGTGGCCAGCAGGTCGAGGGAGGTGATTCTGCCCCTCTACTCTGCTCTCTTGTCACCCCACCCCTGTACTGCATCCATCTTTGGAGTCCTCAGCACAAGAAGGACATGGACCTGTTGAAGCAGGTCCAGAGGAGGGCCATGAAGATGATCAGAGGGCTGGAGCTCCTCTCCTATAAAGACAGGCTGAGAGAGTTGGTGCTGTTCAGCCTGGAGAAGAGAAGGCTCCGGGGAGACCATATAGCAGCCTTCCAGTATCTGAAGGGGGCCTACAAGAAAGATGAGGAGGGACTCTTTGCAAGGGCATGTAGTGATATGACAAGGGGGAATGGCTTCAACCTGGAAGAAGGTAGATTTAGATTAGACATAAGGATGAAATGTTTCACTGTGAGGATGATGAGGCACTGGAACAGGTTGCCCAGGGAAGTTGTGGAGACTCCATCCCTGGAAGTGTTCAAGGCCAGTTTGGATGGGGCTTTGAGCAACCTGGTCTAGTGGAATGTGTCTCTGCCCATGGCAGGGAGGTTGGAACTAGATGATCTTTAAGGTCCCTTCCAACCTAAACCATTCTATGATTTAGTGATGCCATTCACATGTGACCTCAAAGGATATTAATAAAATCTCCGGTCCGGCCTTCCATGTAACACCTTTATTTCCTACCTAATATTTGATTACAGCTTTTAGATTTTACAAATTTTGAAGAGACATAATCAATTCTATACTCTTCAGCTATATTTGTATACTAAAGAATGTGCCTTATTTGCAATCTGAGAACATCCAGTTTCAAATTCCAATCACTGAATCTTGCTTTACCCCTGTCTGCTAATGATCTGCTTTGTTCTCCTTGCATGGATAGTTATAATCTGATACAAGCACTTCTTGACAGTTCCTGATAAGCAGCTCAACCTATTTGGTTTACCTCACTCCATACAATCCAGTTTCCAGATGTCTAATTATTTCTGCAGCTTTTTTTGAACCCTTTCCAATTTGTCAGCATCACTTTTCATGCACAGACACCAGAACTGTAGTCCAGTAATGGCTTATTATTGCCATATATAGAGATAACATTGCCTCACAGGTTTTACTTAGCCAAAAAATCCTAACAGGGAGCTCATGTTCAGCCTGTTAGGCTGATTGTAAATTACCCTAACATTAATATCTGCAACTACAGCACCTAAGGTGCTAGGTAGCTCAGAATACTGAAAGTAAAGTACAGTGTCCATTATTTAGACACCACTGGCCCATTTTAAGCCTTGGTCAACAGCGTCCAAGTCACCCATGTCTAAGTATCTTTTCAGGGGTCTGTGTAAAACAGCCTCCCTCATTCTAAGCTTCACACGAGAAAAATCTCCTTTCACGTTAAGCATTTTTAGCCTCCTTTCCAAAAGTACTATATCCAGCTCGAGCACTGATACAGATAGACCACACGTAGCTGTATTAATGCTCTGAATTAAAGAGTAGTGATGGACATGAAGGATAAAGCACTCTGGTAACTCCAGATATAGTATTTCCAGTATGAAGTTAGGTAGAAACCTCAAAGCATCCACTGTCTGTACCCTTTTTCTTTCTATCTGCCTCGATAGCACATATTCAGCATTCCATTTTTGATTGTGGTGAAGATGACACATTTTGCCAACACTAAGCTTACAATAAAAAGTGTTTCTTCTGCCTCATGGCTAAACTACATGTTCACCCACAGTAAGGGCAGGTATGGTTCTATTTCCCAAACATTTACCTAAAACCACAGTTCCTGACTAATTATAAAAGCTCTGCCAATTAGCAAAGAAAAAGTACAAGATGTTTTTCAAAAATCCAGGATGCCGATGACAAAGCAGATGCACTGTACTGGCATTTCTGCAGAGGCACTGATGGCAGAGTGGCAGTCCTGTCACTGGTGCCATGTGCTTCCTACCCACCCAAACTCAACGGGGGGTGGGGGGGAAGGCCATAAACACATGCAGGAATACTACTTTAGGGCAGAAGGGGGGAGAGGAGCACTAGCCAAACTGCTCAGACCAGTCACCGTGGGAGCCTCCATCTAAGCAAAGGAATATAGTTAAGGCACCTAGGGCAACTAAAGCGTCCCTTAAACTGAAGATATCTGTATCTTAAGTTTTAGGATAGTCAAGCTGCTAAGAGACCACTATCCCCATAGCCGAGCCGAGCATCATCACACGTGCCGCCTCCCCCTCCTAGGGACAGCCACGGCTGTACCACCCCAGGGGCGTCCACCACAGAACCGCCAAGCTCCCGCGCACTTGGCGGGGACGAGGTCTCGTGGGAGGAGC
>NW_009648554.1:8054-9866 GCF_000708025.1 Charadrius vociferus | reverse complement strand
CCTCTGCCCCTGCTGTGGGAGCAGCTGTCATTTTATTGGGGGGGGGAGCAAAAAAAAGTAAAACAAAACCAACCCCAAAACAGGCTAGAAAAATGTCTACACACGCAGCCCAACACGTATACACGTGCATATTTATATACACACAAACGCGTCTGCACACACAAAAAGGGGTTAAAAAAAAAAAAACCAACGGGAAATACTAGTATTGAAGTTGGAGGTCACCAGACATATCCCTCAAAGAAAATTCAGAAAGGAAGGGAGAAGGAAAAAAAAAAAACAAACAAGCCACGCCCTCCTCCCTAAGAAGACTGAAGGGAAGAGTCTGGTCGTTGTGGTGGTGTTGATCCTAAAGTTAACTTTCAGCAGCCCATTTCCAGACAGCAGCACTGAATCTATTTGGATAAAACGCGTGTGACCCAGACACTTGGCGTTTGGCCCAAACACGTTGCACCGGCAGCCCAAACAAAAACAAGAGTTATTCTGTCTCTCTCTCTCCCCTTTTGTACGACAATGAAAGAAAATAGCAAAGACAAAATCCGCGCACACATCGCCAGAGAGCGAGAGCCCACTTACCTCCCCCCACCAAACAAAGTCCCTTTGAACCCCAGGCCGCTACAGAGACAGACATACACCGATAGATACGGCTCCACAGAGTTACGAGTCTGGCAAATCCCAAGCAGCTCGAAGTAAATCAAAACCACACGCTTCCATCTTTCTAACGAGCCCGGCGATATCCCGACATCTCCGCCAGCATCGGGCTGCGGGACCGCGGCCGCGCCGACCTTCCGAGCTCCGGTACAAAATATGCACTTGTCTGACCGCTAAAGCGGACACAGCACGACAAAACGCTGGGCTTTTTAAACTTAAAACCATCCGGATTAGCTGTGGGTTGTCGTTGGGGTTTGGGGGAGGCTTTGTTTTTGTTTTTTTGTTCTCCTCCCTCTACCAACTAAATTAGTAATACTAATTAGTATTAGTAATACTAAATTAGTATTAAAGTATGAAAAAAATTTAAAAAGTTTCACTGTTCAAGACCGTATTTCATAAATCACTACTCTTTCAGGTTGAAAATCCTTGCACCCCCTTCCCCCATCCTCAAAGGTTTCTCTCTGAAATTACCCCAAATCCACCTCGCCTAATGCAACATAAACCTCCCCCCGTTCCCCAAAGCCCTGCTCGCACCATTATTCGGGACACAAGAAAAGCAAAAGTTTCATTGAATAGTGTGAAATCTTCCTTACCGTTTTCATCTTCAATTTCTGATATAAAGTAAGTTTCAAACAATAGATTGCACAGGACGATTCATGTATTCCTCTCTGCTTTTCCCCTCTGTGCAAACAATCATCAGTTATATTCTCCAACAGAATAAAAATCTCTAGCCTTCCTAAAAGGGTTTTTAAAAAACGGTCTAGCTTGGCAGGAGAAAGGATGCCGTCAATTCACCCAACTTATCACCCTGCACATTTTGCCTTTCCAACAAAAGGAGGATGAGGAAAGAAGGAAAAATAGGCTTATATCGGGGTAGATGCCCTCCTCTGGAGCAGCCTCCTCTGTGCAAAATACCATATGAGTATCATCTGAGTTGGGGGGGAGGGGAGGAGGGGGAGGCGGCGGCTGGAGGCGGAGGAGGCGGAGGAGGAGGAGGCGGCGGCGGCAGGCGACAAACGGAGCAGAAAAGACTCAGGAAAGGTTGGTTGAAGTAGCCCTAGACTTCGTCTCCCTGCTAATTCCCGAGCGAGCCGAACGCAGCAGCAAGAAACCTTGGCAGCCTCGCCTGGGGGACGGCAACGGAGGACATTGACGTCACTCTAC
>NW_009648554.1:5042-7391 GCF_000708025.1 Charadrius vociferus | reverse complement strand
GGGAGCGGGGCGATCCGGATGCGGTCGGCGTGTCGCGGGATCGCCAGCTCAATCTGGCGTACTCGTCGGAAGCTGAAGAAAAGTGCAAATGGTACAGGGTAGCTCGGCGATCGTTTGTGTTCAGTGAAGCTAACGGTGGTGAGGGGATAGAAGCTGCTGAGGGAGGGAGAGGGTGGAATCTGAGACTTGCTCTCGCAACCACCAAGTTAATTTCCGATAGCCAAAAAAAAGAGAAAAAAAAAAAATCGTTCCTGAATCTAGATTCTAAGGTTTCAAGGTTCTGCTAACAATATTTCCCAAGTGATGTGTGTGCATGTGCACGTTTTCCTCCTGAGCTGGAGGTAGTAGGTGTATTTCTGGTGAATCTATAATAGTTGGCTGAACCGTGAAATGATTCACAGTGAAAGGTCAGAGTTCAGCTACTTTGGGACTTCTCTGAGGATTGAAAGAACAGGATCAGCCTGCAGAGTCAATAGTCCTCATAGTAATGGTCACTTAGGACTGGCTGCATGCCATGTGAGATGGAGAAATCAGATCTGTGGCTGGCATTTACCATTTCAAATAAACGCTGCACATGTTTTTTAATATGAAGAACTGCTATAGTGGAATTAGATTTCTACATATAAGTATGTGACATTTCTTTTAACAGTAGTTATGACAAAATAAGCACAACCCCTTAAAAAGGGAGTCGCGTTTGTCATCAGTCATGCTGAAACTTTCCACTAAATACAATAAATAGTTATTTGTGAAATCCTTTTGCAGTCTTTGGGCAAAGAAGTGTTACAGTGGTTCAAGGAGTAGAAGAATATAATCAGCATATTCAAAACCGGAGCTGTAAAACCAATGCTCCTTTGGAATACAGGCATTCAGAGAGAGAAACGCTTTATTTTCAAAATACGTTTTCAACCTGCCCCTCCTCCCCCCGGTTTAATTGCTCATACCGAGAGCGCCATCCTGCGTCGGCGAGCGGGGAAGGAGCGCAGGAGAGTGCCCTGGAGGGTGCAGCGCTGCTCACTGCCATGTGACACACAGGGAGCGAGTTCCTCCGTTTCCTCTTCTTAGTCATATACACGCGTGAGGAATTTCTGCTTTGATGTGTATTTCTGGGTATGTCTACTTAATTAAACAGGTATTTGTAATGTTGAGCATGGATGAGTATTTTTTATTACTATTCCAAAGTTCCTGCTTCTGCAGCAAATTCATTTATAAGATGAATAAACCACAGTCACCAAGCAAGCTCTGCAGCAGATGCAGCCAGGTGTACCTTAGCTGCATCATCTGTCTCCATGGATAGACATTGTGACAGGTTCTTTTCAACCTTTTCTGCAAATGCAGTAATATGGAGAACAGTGAGAGTGCTATCCTTTTGAAAGGACAGATTGTGAAGAGAGTTTTTTCCCCATTCTGCATCAGGACCAAAAATAACCTTTTAAACAGACAGACACATACCATAACCAATTGCCTCATGCTCGTGGTATCCTCATGGGATTTTTTAGACCTGCCTTCAAATCAGATCCTGCCTGAATCAGACTTGGGAATGCTCATGTTGCTATCTCATGGCTAGGCTGGGGACTATTCTGGTGTGGAAGACTGGCCTTTCCATGCTTGGAGCTGTTCCACTGTGTATAACTGATAAAATACTCATCAAGCTAAAAAGAAAGACAGCTTATCACTGTCTGGTTAGGGCCCTCACATGGGTTCAACTCCCTGCTCTAAATCAAGCAAAGCAAAGATATATGGGCTCTGCAAAACCCAGCTGCTTGCACAGACCAACAAGTTAGTTATTCCCTCTCCCAGACAACTACATTTTCTTGCCTACACCCGCTGTTGGACCTGAGAAAATGTTTCCAATAGTAATTTTGTCAAAACTGGTATGTTACCAGGAAATGCTTTGGCTCCAGTTAAAAAATTCCTGACCATCTGTGATTAGAATTTCTGACAGAATTCCCAATACAGTTTGTGTGGAGACATTCCTGAATGAAAAAGGGCATAACTTAATTCCGTTGAGCAACCCAGGGTTTGAACTAAGCACGGAGGCCTATGTGCAACATCCTCGGCCCCCCCTTGGCTGCCCAAAAAGGGAGGAAGAAAAGTGCTAAGCAGAATGGAATTTGGGACAAGATAAGCCGGGAGAAGAGTAAAACAAGAGGCGCATGGACAGAGTGCCTTAGCCAATCTAGTTGCAGGACGTTGCGCGTGAACAAGGGAGCTGAACCAATTATAATGTTATTGCCTATGCATGCTTTTGCTGTAAGCCTATATATACTCTGCGAAAATATTCAATAAAGGAGAATGACCATACTCACATTGAGATTACATCGTTACTCCGGGTCCAATCCCACTCCGACA
>NW_009648554.1:4556-4932 GCF_000708025.1 Charadrius vociferus | reverse complement strand
GCCTCGTGCCTTCCAGGTTTAAAGTATAGTTGCTATCAGGGAAGTTGAAGCAACACCAATGCTGCTCACAAGTATCCTCTCTAAGAGAGGGTTCGAGACAGCGCTTAAACAGCTGATCAAGCTGATTAAATTGGGACAATGTGGGGCACGGCGCAATTTCTTATTGAAATTGTCGGCTTGCAATTTAAAGAAGAAGAAGAAGAAGAAGAAACCGGCTGAGAGATGAATTGTGGCCAAAGAAAATAAGAGAAAAAGAAAATGAAGAAGAAGAAGAAAAAAAGGTGAGCAGCCGAACGCGTTTTGGGTCATGCGCTATCATGGGTAATAATTTAAGTCATAAAGAGCAAGCTATCTTGAAGCTTTTGCAACATTTCCT
>NW_009648554.1:0-1501 GCF_000708025.1 Charadrius vociferus | reverse complement strand
AAACGAGAATTAGGAAAAATAGTAAATCAAGCCTGGGTTGCTCAAAAAGAAGAAGGGGGAATTGTGGAGACATTCCTGAATGAAAAAGGGCATAACTTAATTCCGTTGAGCAACCCAGGGTTTGAACTAAGCATGGAGGCCTATGTGCAACATCCTCGGCCCCCCCTTGGCTGCCCAAAAAGGGAGGAAGAAAAGTGCTAAGCAGAATGGAATTTGGGACAAGATAAGCCGGGAGAAGAGTAAAACAAGAGGCGCATGGACAGAGTGCCTTAGCCAATCTAGTTGCAGGACGTTGCGCGTGAACAAGGGAGCTGAACCAATTATAATGTTATTGCCTATGCATGCTTTTGCTGTAAGCCTATATATACTCTGTGAAAATATTCAGTAAAGGAGAACGACCATACTCACATTGAGATTTCATCGTTACTCTGGGTCCAATCCCACTCCGACAAGTTTGAGTTACCTATTTTGCTTTATTACATAAAATATTTTTTCAGAGTGAACCTCATTCAAATAAAAATAGTGAGCTTATTTGATTACTTTCGTTTCATCAGTCTAAATAATATCTATATATGTTTTTGATCTGCAACTTTTTAGAAAAGAAACTTGCATGGAAAGTAATATGCAGATTCTTAGCATAATTTTTTCTTTGCTGCAAGTAGAAGTGCGTAGCAGAGAGGAATTCTACTGTGAATTCTGATAATAGGTATAACCCATTTGGGCAACTGTGTCTCAGAAGCTTTGGAAAGGATCACACATTTATTGAGTGCAGAGTATATTACTCCATGTCTTAAACAGTTTGTTAGTCTTTGCTGAACATGGAAGTAGTTAGCTAAAGCATTAAGCACTCTTGACTTTAGGCTGTTGAATTGTTTAGTATGTCAGTCAACAACTGATAGGATTGGCAAAGACACTTTTTTGTTTCGATAAATATTTCTATTAAACTTCAATTTAACATTGCTAGATAAATTCTGAGGTATTTGGGATTGATTCCCGGAATCTTGTTATTAACTGAAATAAATATAGAAAAGATAGCTACAAGTCTTTAGTGAGCAGTGCATTGCTGTAAGATGAGATTCTTGTTACCTTTACATTTGGATAGACATGCTTAAAAGTGTGGTGGGTTTTTTTTTTCCCCAGGATATATCTTGATCTGATTAGTGAAGACTTAAGGATAATAACCTATCATATTTAGAAATATCCCAGAAGTGTTTGGGGAGAGAATAATAATGTTTTAAAATTAAATATAAATGATGTTATAAATGACAAAAATACACTTGCTAAAATACTTTGGTTGACCATATTGTGGAAAAAAAATACATTATAACCTTGCATTTATGTGTGCTATAGGTTCTGTGCTTTATCTGTGCTTATAGGGAGAAAAGCTCTTGAAGTGCATAAGGGCTTCATTTTTAGTTCCCTGAAATAAAAAATTCTAGGGGTGCTCTGTGGGACAAGACCTGAAAGACAGGATTCCAAGTACTGTCCAATTGATAGACGG
>NW_009648553.1:0-205 GCF_000708025.1 Charadrius vociferus | reverse complement strand
TTTTGAATAAAGTGGTTGATACAACGCATTCGCCAGATAGCAGCAGTGGAATGACCCATTGTGAATCCCACTGCCATGCGCCTCGCAGAGCCCACACCATTCCCAGGAGGGAAAAATAAAAAGCCTGTAATGGCTTAACCTGGGGCTTGTGATGGGGTAAACCGGAGGGAAGGCAGAGGGGCGGCCGTGGGGCAGCCTGGTGGGG
>NW_009648552.1:66791-71791 GCF_000708025.1 Charadrius vociferus | reverse complement strand
ATGTGTACACACGCATGTGTGCATGGGGACGCACATCTGTCACCTTCTGTGTGTGCATGTGTACACACGCATGTGTGCATGGGGACGCACATCTGTCACCTTCTGTGTGTGCATGTGTACACACGCATGTGTGCATGGGGACGCACATCTGTCACCTTCTGTGTGTGCATGTGTACACACGCATGTGTGCATGGGGACGCACATCTGTCACCTTCTGTGTGTGCATGTGTACACACGCATGTGTGCATGGGGACGCACATCTGTCACCTTCTGTGTGTGCATGTGTACACACGCATGTGTGCATGGGGACGCACATCTGTCACCTTCTGTGTGTGCATGTGTACACACGCATGTGTGCATGGGGACGCACATCTGTCACCTTCTGTGTGTGCATGTGTACACACGCATGTGTGCATGGGGACGCACATCTGTCACCTTCTGTGTGTGCATGTGTACACACGCATGTGTGCATGGGGACGCACATCTGTCACCTTCTGTGTGTGCATGTGTACACACGCATGTGTGCATGGGGACGCACATCTGTCACCTTCTGTGTGTGCATGTGTACACACGCATGTGTGCATGGGGACGCACATCTGTCACCTTCTGTGTGTGCATGTGTACACACGCATGTGTGCATGGGGACGCACATCTGTCACCTTCTGTGTGTGCATGTGTACACACGCATGTGTGCATGGGGACGCACATCTGTCACCTTCTGTGTGTGCATGTGTACACACGCATGTGTGCATGGGGACGCACATCTGTCACCTTCTGTGTGTGCATGTGTACACACGCATGTGTGCATGGGGACGCACATCTGTCACCTTCTGTGTGTGCATGTGTACACACGCATGTGTGCATGGGGACGCACATCTGTCACCTTCTGTGTGTGCATGTGTACACACGCATGTGTGCATGGGGACGCACATCTGTCACCTTCTGTGTGTGCATGTGTACACACGCATGTGTGCATGGGGACGCACATCTGTCACCTTCTGTGTGTGCATGTGTACACACGCATGTGTGCATGGGGACGCACATCTGTCACCTTCTGTGTGTGCATGTGTACACACGCATGTGTGCATGGGGACGCACATCTGTCACCTTCTGTGTGTGCATGTGTACACACGCATGTGTGCATGGGGACGCACATCTGTCACCTTCTGTGTGTGCATGTGTACACACGCATGTGTGCATGGGGACGCACATCTGTCACCTTCTGTGTGTGCATGTGTACACACGCATGTGTGCATGGGGACGCACATCTGTCACCTTCTGTGTGTGCATGTGTACACACGCATGTGTGCATGGGGACGCACATCTGTCACCTTCTGTGTGTGCATGTGTACACACGCATGTGTGCATGGGGACGCACATCTGTCACCTTCTGTGTGTGCATGTGTACACACGCATGTGTGCATGGGGACGCACATCTGTCACCTTCTGTGTGTGCATGTGTACACACGCATGTGTGCATGGGGACGCACATCTGTCACCTTCTGTGTGTGCATGTGTACACACGCATGTGTGCATGGGGACGCACATCTGTCACCTTCTGTGTGTGCATGTGTACACACGCATGTGTGCATGGGGACGCACATCTGTCACCTTCTGTGTGTGCATGTGTACACACGCATGTGTGCATGGGGACGCACATCTGTCACCTTCTGTGTGTGCATGTGTACACACGCATGTGTGCATGGGGACGCACATCTGTCACCTTCTGTGTGTGCATGTGTACACACGCATGTGTGCATGGGGACGCACATCTGTCACCTTCTGTGTGTGCATGTGTACACACGCATGTGTGCATGGGGACGCACATCTGTCACCTTCTGTGTGTGCATGTGTACACACGCATGTGTGCATGGGGACGCACATCTGTCACCTTCTGTGTGTGCATGTGTACACACGCATGTGTGCATGGGGACGCACATCTGTCACCTTCTGTGTGTGCATGTGTACACACGCATGTGTGCATGGGGACGCACATCTGTCACCTTCTGTGTGTGCATGTGTACACACGCATGTGTGCATGGGGACGCACATCTGTCACCTTCTGTGTGTGCATGTGTACACACGCATGTGTGCATGGGGACGCACATCTGTCACCTTCTGTGTGTGCATGTGTACACACGCATGTGTGCATGGGGACGCACATCTGTCACCTTCTGTGTGTGCATGTGTACACACGCATGTGTGCATGGGGACGCACATCTGTCACCTTCTGTGTGTGCATGTGTACACACGCATGTGTGCATGGGGACGCACATCTGTCACCTTCTGTGTGTGCATGTGTACACACGCATGTGTGCATGGGGACGCACATCTGTCACCTTCTGTGTGTGCATGTGTACACACGCATGTGTGCATGGGGACGCACATCTGTCACCTTCTGTGTGTGCATGTGTACACACGCATGTGTGCATGGGGACGCACATCTGTCACCTTCTGTGTGTGCATGTGTACACACGCATGTGTGCATGGGGACGCACATCTGTCACCTTCTGTGTGTGCATGTGTACACACGCATGTGTGCATGGGGACGCACATCTGTCACCTTCTGTGTGTGCATGTGTACACACGCATGTGTGCATGGGGACGCACATCTGTCACCTTCTGTGTGTGCATGTGTACACACGCATGTGTGCATGGGGACGCACATCTGTCACCTTCTGTGTGTGCATGTGTACACACGCATGTGTGCATGGGGACGCACATCTGTCACCTTCTGTGTGTGCATGTGTACACACGCATGTGTGCATGGGGACGCACATCTGTCACCTTCTGTGTGTGCATGTGTACACACGCATGTGTGCATGGGGACGCACATCTGTCACCTTCTGTGTGTGCATGTGTACACACGCATGTGTGCATGGGGACGCACATCTGTCACCTTCTGTGTGTGCATGTGTACACACGCATGTGTGCATGGGGACGCACATCTGTCACCTTCTGTGTGTGCATGTGTACACACGCATGTGTGCATGGGGACGCACATCTGTCACCTTCTGTGTGTGCATGTGTACACACGCATGTGTGCATGGGGACGCACATCTGTCACCTTCTGTGTGTGCATGTGTACACACGCATGTGTGCATGGGGACGCACATCTGTCACCTTCTGTGTGTGCATGTGTACACACGCATGTGTGCATGGGGACGCACATCTGTCACCTTCTGTGTGTGCATGTGTACACACGCATGTGTGCATGGGGACGCACATCTGTCACCTTCTGTGTGTGCATGTGTACACACGCATGTGTGCATGGGGACGCACATCTGTCACCTTCTGTGTGTGCATGTGTACACACGCATGTGTGCATGGGGACGCACATCTGTCACCTTCTGTGTGTGCATGTGTACACACGCATGTGTGCATGGGGACGCACATCTGTCACCTTCTGTGTGTGCATGTGTACACACGCATGTGTGCATGGGGACGCACATCTGTCACCTTCTGTGTGTGCATGTGTACACACGCATGTGTGCATGGGGACGCACATCTGTCACCTTCTGTGTGTGCATGTGTACACACGCATGTGTGCATGGGGACGCACATCTGTCACCTTCTGTGTGTGCATGTGTACACACGCATGTGTGCATGGGGACGCACATCTGTCACCTTCTGTGTGTGCATGTGTACACACGCATGTGTGCATGGGGACGCACATCTGTCACCTTCTGTGTGTGCATGTGTACACACGCATGTGTGCATGGGGACGCACATCTGTCACCTTCTGTGTGTGCATGTGTACACACGCATGTGTGCATGGGGACGCACATCTGTCACCTTCTGTGTGTGCATGTGTACACACGCATGTGTGCATGGGGACGCACATCTGTCACCTTCTGTGTGTGCATGTGTACACACGCATGTGTGCATGGGGACGCACATCTGTCACCTTCTGTGTGTGCATGTGTACACACGCATGTGTGCATGGGGACGCACATCTGTCACCTTCTGTGTGTGCATGTGTACACACGCATGTGTGCATGGGGACGCACATCTGTCACCTTCTGTGTGTGCATGTGTACACACGCATGTGTGCATGGGGACGCACATCTGTCACCTTCTGTGTGTGCATGTGTACACACGCATGTGTGCATGGGGACGCACATCTGTCACCTTCTGTGTGTGCATGTGTACATGTGTGTGTGCATGGGGACGCACATCTGTCACCTTGTGTGTGTGCATGTGTACATGTGTGTGTGCATGGGGACGCACATCTGTCACCTTGTGTGTGTGCATGTGTACACACGCGTGTGTGCATGGGGATGCACATCTGTCACCTTCTGTGTGTGCATGTGTACATGTGTGTGTGCATGGGGACGCACATCTGTCACCTTCTGTGTGTGCATGTGTACACACGTGTGTGTGCATGGGGACGCACATCTGTGTGGCTCTGCATGTGTACACACATGTGTGTGCCTGGGTTCACACGCATGTGTGCATGGGTTCACATATATGTGACCTGTGTGTGCATGTGTCCCTGTGTGTGTGTGCATGGGGACACACATCTCTGTCACCTTCTGTGTGTGCGTGTGTACACATGTGCGTGTGCAAGGGTTCACATGTATGTGTGCATGAGTTCACACATCTCTGTGGCTCTGTGTGTGCATGTGTACACACATGTGTGTGCGTGCGTTCACACATGTGACCTTCTTTGCATGCATGTGTACACACGTGTGCGTGCATTACTTTGTGCACGAGTACACACGCACATGTGCATGAATGTGTGTGTGTACACAGATGTGTGCGCATCTGCGTGGGATGGCCACACACGCGTGTGCGTGTGCCTGCACACCCGTGTCTCCCCACACCCCCACCCGTGTGCCCGTCCGTGTGCGGGTCCGTGCGTGTCTTTGTGCACACGCAGGTGTGTGTGTGTAGGGGGGTGTGCGTGTGTGTACGTGTGTGTACACAGCCCGGGAGTGTGCACATCCGCCTGTCCCCTCGTCCGTCTGTCTCCGGCTGTTCTTCTGGCTAAATCCGAA
>NW_009648552.1:64639-65869 GCF_000708025.1 Charadrius vociferus | reverse complement strand
GGTGACACGTGTCGTGTCCCCCCACACGGTGGGGACAGGGTGTCCCCAGCTGTCCCCAGGCTGTCCCCAGCCCACAGGGGACCAAGCCTTGTCCCCACGGCTCCCCTGAGTGACCCCCCACCCGGCCCTGGGGGTCCCCTCATCCGTGCCCACCCCCTGCTTGGTGGCTTCGGTCCCTCCAGGGCTCCTCAGGTGTGTTTCAGCCCAGCTCCAGGTCCCCGTGCCATGTCCCTGTCCCCATCCCAGGTCCCCGTGCCATCACCCAGCTCCAGGTCCCTGCCCCAGGTCTGTGTCCCCATATCACGCCCCAGGTCCATGTCCCCATGCCATGTCCCCATCCCAGCTCCATGTCCCCATGCCATGTCCATGCCCTGGCTCCATGTCCCCATGCCATGTCCCTGTCCCAGTTCCATGTCCCCATGCCATGTCCTCACCCCAGCTCCACGTCCCCATGCCATGTCCCCTCTCCAGGTCCCTTCCCTGCCTCTACATCCCCATGCCATGTCCCCATCCCAGCTCCATGTCCCCATGCCATGTCCCCTCTCCAGGTTCCTGCCCTGGCTCCACGTCTCTGTGTCATGTCCCCATCCCAGCTCCAGGTCCCCATGCCATGTCCTCATGCCACATCCCCGTCCCAGCTCCATGTCCCCATGCCATGTCCCCTCTCCAGGTCCCTGCCCTGGTTCCACGTCTCTGTGTCATGTCCCTGTCCCAGCTCCAGGTCCCCATGCCATGTCCCCATGCCACATCCCTGTCCCAGTTCCATGTCCCCATGCCATGTCCTCACCCCAGCGCCACGTCCCCATGCCACGTCCTCTCTCCAGGTTCCTGCCCTGGCTCCAGGTCCCCATCCCATGTCCCTGCCCTGGCTCCCTGTCCCCATGCCACATCCTCACCCCAGCTCCACGTCCCCATGCCATGTCCCCTCTCCAGGTCCCTGCCCTGGCTCCACGTCTCTGTGTCATGTCCCCGTGCCATCTCCAGGTCCCCATGCCACGTCCCTCTCCCGTCTCCATGTCACCAGGCAGGGACCAGGGCTCAGAGCTGGTCTTCGATGAGGCTCCTGGGCCAGGGGAGGGCCACTCAGGGCAATTACAGCCTATTAGTGCCCACCGAGCCCTGTCCCATGTCCCCATGGATGTCCCCCGCCATGGGGACGGGGACGGCTGGGTGTCCCCTTGCTCGCCCCCTCTCAGCCCCTGCCCGGGCCGGGGCTCGGTGCCCCGCTCC
>NW_009648552.1:62608-64422 GCF_000708025.1 Charadrius vociferus | reverse complement strand
ACCAGGATTGGTGGCCGAGGCCACCAGGTGGCACTGCGAGGCCACCGTGGCTAGTCCTGCCTGGCCCCCGGCCGGTCCCGGGGCCAGCCCCGGTCCCCGGCGGTCCCACCCGGCCAACCCCGCGACCCGTGAGTGTCCCCTTCCCGGAGGACGATGCGGCCGGAGCCCGGGAGGAACAACCCCTCTGTCCCCAGATCTGTCCCCAGTCTGTCCCTCCACGGACACGGCCACAGTGGCAACCCCTCTGTCCCCAAATCTGCCCTTTCCGTGGATACGGCCAGAGTAAAAAACCCTCTATCCCAAACCTGTCCCCAAATCTCTTCCTCCACGGGGCATAGGCAGAGTGACAAGCTGCCTGTCCCCACATCTGTCCCCAAATCTACCTCTCGACAGGCAGAGCCACAAGTCCCGGGGCTGAGGGGACCGATGATGGAGGTGGACGGGACAGACACCGGGGTGTCCTTGTGGCTCAGGGCCTCCTGCCACCTCCTGTGCCTCAGTTTCCCCACGGGGTTGTGGCAACCACGTGCCCTAAGGGGGACAAGGTGTCCCCATGACCAGGCTGGTCACCCCGGGGGGGTAGCCCCCCTTGGGGACATCCCACCCCACGTGTGTGTGTCCCTGTCCGTGTGTCCGTGCCCCAGGGCTGGGCCACCTGTGGGTGCCACTGCCCGGTCCTGCGCTGGGGTGCCCAGTGTGGGTGCCCAGTCCCCTCTGCGCATCCCCAGTGGGGGTGCCTGGCACCAGTGTGTGTCCCCAGTACGGGTGCCCAGTCCCCTGTGCGTCCCAACTGCGTGTCCCCAGTCCCCCATGCATGTCCCTGTTGTGGTGTGGGCGCCCAGTCCCAGTACAGGCCCCCAGTGTGGATGCCTGGTCCCCTTCGTGTCCCCAGTACAGATGCCCGATCCTCTGTGTGTCCCCAGTGTGTGTCCCTGGTCCTCTATACGTGTCCCCAGTGAAGATCTGTGTGTGTCCCCAGTATGTGTGCCCAGTGTGGATGCCCGGCCCCGCTGTGGGTGCCCAGTGCCGGTACAGGTCCCCGGTGCGTGTGCCCGGTCCCCTACATGTCCCCAGTGTGGATGGCCAGTCCCCTGTGTGTGTCCCTGGCGCAGATACCCGGTCCCCAGTGCGTGTCCCCAGTGTGTGTGCTCAGTCCCAGTGCATGTCGCCGGTCCTGGTGTGTGTCACCAGCGTGTGTCCCCAGTCCCAGTGGGTGTCCCCAGTGCACATCCCCCATCCCTGTGCGTGTCCCCGGGGCATATGCCATGGTCCGGGTGGGTGTCCCCGGTCCCTGTGCGTGTCCCTGGGGCAGATGCCCGGTCCCCAGCGTGTGTCCCCAGTCCTGGTGGGTGTCCCCAGTGCATGTCCCCCATCCCTCCACCCCGGGGGGGTAGCAGATATGCCATGGTCCGGGTGGGTGTCCCCGCCTGTGTGTGTCCCCGGTGGATATGCATGGTCCGGGTGGGTGTCCCCGGCCCCGGTGCGTGTCCCCGGGGCAGATGCCCGATGCCAGTGGGTGTCCCCGGTCCCTGTGCGTGTCCCCGGGGCAGATGCCCGATGCCAGTGGGTGTCCCCGGTCCCTGTGCGTGTCCCCGGGGCAGATGTCCGGTCCCCAGCGTGTATCCCTAGTCCCGGCGGGTGTCCCCGGTGGGTGTCCCCTGTCCCTGTGTGTGTCCCCGGTGGATATGCACGGTCCGGGTGGGTGTCCCCGGTCCCTGTGCGTGTCCCCGGGGCAGATGCCCGATGCCAGTGGGTGTCCCCGGTCCCTGTGCGTGTCCCCGGGGCAGATGCCCGGTCCCCAGCGGGGATCCCTG
>NW_009648552.1:58605-61041 GCF_000708025.1 Charadrius vociferus | reverse complement strand
ACATCGAGAACGTGCTGAAGGAGGACGCCCGTGGCAGTGTGGTGCTGGGCCAGGTCGACGTCCAGCTGGCGCCCTACGTCATCGACCTCCAGTCCATGCACCAGTTCCGGCAGGACACAGGTAAGGGGCTGGCATTGAGCCGGGAACATCCATCCACCCATCCAACCTTTCATCTGTCCATCCCTCCATCCTTCCATCCGTCCCTCCACCAATCCATCCCTCCATCTCTCCATCCTTCCATCCTTCCATCCATCCATCCATCCCTCCATCTCCCCATCCTTCCATCCACCCCGGTGTGTATCTGTTTATCTGCCTGTTGTTCCATTCATCCATCTATCCAGCTGTCCGTTCATCCATGCATCTATCTCACTGCTTATCCATTTGTGTGTCATTCCACCCTTCCATCCCTCCATCCCTCCATCCATCCTTCCATCAATCCATCCATCCCTCCATCCTTCCATCCCTCCATCCATCCATCCTTCATCTCTCCATCCTTCCACCCGTCCATCCCTCTATCTCCCCATCCTTCCACCCACCCCAGTGTGGATCTATTTGTCTGCCTGTTTTTCCGCTCATCCGTCTGTCCAGCTGTCCATTCGTACATGCATCTCTCATGCATATCTGTTTGTCTGTCATTCCATCCATCCATCCATCCATCTATCCATCCATCCATCCATCCATCCTCCATCCCTCCCAGTGTCTCTCCGTACTCATCTGTCACTTCATTCCTGCACCCATCAATCCATCCATCCATCCACCCATCTGCCTGTCCATCTGTCCCTCCATCCCATTGCACACACCCTCCTCTCTGTCCATCTGTCCCTCCCGTTCCTCCTCTTGTCCCCTCTCCCTGCTGGGCTTTGTCCCCCTCCCCGTGGACCCCACGAGGCTCCTCATGGCCTTTCCTTTCCCCCTCCCCACTTTCCCCCTCCGCTGTGGACCGCTGCTCCGGAGGGACGTGTCCCAATGTCCCTCCATCCTCGAGAACGTGCTGAAGGAGGACGCCCGTGGCAGTGTGGTGCTGGGCCAGGTCGACGTCCAGCTGGCGCCCTACGTCATCGACCTCCAGTCCATGCACCAGTTCCGGCAGGACACAGGTAAGGGGCTGGCATTGAGCCGGGAACATCCATCCACCCATCCAACCTTCCATCTGTCCATCCCTCCATCCTTCCATCCGTCCCTCCACCAATCCATCCCTCCATCTCTCCATCCTTCCATCCTTCCATCCATCCATCCATCCCTCCATCTCCCCATCCTTCCATCCACCCCGGTGTGTATCTGTTTATCTGCCTGTTGTTCCATTCATCCATCTATCCAGCTGTCCGTTCATCCATGCATCTATCTCACTGCTTATCCATTTGTGTGTCATTCCACCCTTCCATCCCTCCATCCCTCCATCCATCCTTCCATCAATCCATCCATCCCTCCATCCTTCCATCCCTCCATCCATCCATCCTTATCTCTCCATCCTTCCACCTGTCCATCCCTCTATCTCCCCATCCTTCCACCCACCCCAGTGTGGATCTATTTGTCTGCCTGTTTTTCCGCTCATCCGTCTGTCCAGCTGTCCATTCGTACATGCATCTCTCATGCATATCTGTTTGTCTGTCATTCCATCCATCCATCCATCCATCTATCCATCCATCCATCCATCCATCCTCCATCCCTCCCAGTGTCTCTCCGTACTCATCTGTCACTTCATTCCTGCACCCATCAATCCATCCATCCATCCACCCATCTGCCTGTCCATCTGTCCCTCCATCCCATTGCACACACCCTCCTCTCTGTCCATCTGTCCCTCCCGTTCCTCCTCTTGTCCCCTCTCCCTGCTGGGCTTTGTCCCCCTCCCCGTGGACCCCACGAGGCTCCTCATGGCCTTTCCTTTCCCCCTCCCCACTTTCCCCCTCCGCTGTGGACCGCTGCTCCGGAGGGACGTGTCCCAATGTCCCTCCATCCCCCGTGGGGTGTTGTGGTGGATGGTGTGCCCCACACTCACACTGGCCACCCACCTACCCCGCAAAGCTGCTCCGTCTGGGGTCTCCGAGGAAATGGGGAGGCCCCAGTTTGGGCACTGGGAGCTGCCATGGGCACTGGGCTGATTGCAGCCATGCAGCGGTGCTGCGGCGCGCATCCAGGCCACGCATCCTCGGGGGAAATCAACGCCGGTCCCGTGCCGGCACCGAGTCCAGACCCCATTAAATGTGTCCCCGTCACGCTGTGACCCATTAAACCGGCGCGTGCCTGTCACCACCCTTCCCGGTCGCGGTCACGAGCGATGGCGAACGATCCGGAGGGGATGGGCTGGGGACCGAGATGGGGACCGTGCCAGGGACCTGCCAACCTGTCTCGGCCATCAAGCCTGACTCCAAATCAGTCTCCAGCCCATCACGGGCTGGGCAAGGGGCAACTTGGCACCCGCAGCCCTGAGTCAGCGTG
>NW_009648552.1:56480-58461 GCF_000708025.1 Charadrius vociferus | reverse complement strand
GTGCCACTGGGACACCCTGGCTGTCCCCATGCCAGCTCCTGCCGGCTTTGGCCAGGACCCATCCTCTGACAGCAGCCACCCGGCATCACATCCCATGGCCATGGTGCCGGGTGCTCCCGGGGACCACATTGGGATGGGGGTGACGTGTCCCCGCCAGGAGCAAAATAGCTCTTCTCCGGAATGTCCCCGCGTACCGCCGTCCCCGTGCCAGCAGGACCTGGGGACAGGGCTGCTGAGAGAGAGGCTTTGCTGTCCCCAGAGGCTATCAGCGGGGGTGGCATCGCAGGGGACGCAGCCAACCCGTAGATCATCCTCATCACTGTCACCTTTGCGTGTCCCATCCCAGTATCTGCCTCCATCCATCATCTCTGCCCTCGGATGTGGCTTGCGGGCAGGCAGGTTTGGAGGCTGTCAAATGTCTCCGGGCTCCCGTGGTGCTCGGGGACACGAGGGTCCCCTGTGCTGAGGGTGCTCCTGGTGCCCGCTATGGCACGGGGACACGGGGATGGCGGGCAGGAGGCCGGGGACGAGGTGGGGGCTTCGCTCATGCCATGCCTGGGGACAAAGAAACCCAAGCCAAAACGGCGACGGTGTGAAACGAGGTGACCCCGTTCCGAGCAGCGGGGACGCACGTCCCCTCCCTGTGGCCCTGGGGACGCCGGCCGGGCCCTGCAGCTCCGGCACAGCTGGCAGAGGGGACAGAAGTTGTGGGGCTGGGGGCGACTGGTGGCCCTTGGGGACCTAGAGATGCGTTTGCCCACAGGCACGGGCTGGGGTGTCCTCCCCTCGTCCCCCTCTGCTCTGCGGTGGTGGGATGCGGGACGTGGATGCGAGCGGGCAGCGGGATGTGGGATGCGGGATGCAGGACGTGGATGCGAGCGGGCAGCTGGATGCGGGATGTGGATGTGAGCAGGCAGCAGGATGCGGGATGTGGATGTGAACGGGCAGCGGGATGCAGGATGTGGGATGCGGGATGCAGGATGTGGATGTGAGCGGGCAGCGGGATGTGGGATGCAGGATGCAAGATGTGGATGTGGGCGGGCAGTGGGATGCGGGATGTGGGATGTGGGATGCAGGATGTGGATGTGGATGTGAGCAGGCAGCGGGATGTGGGATGTGGATGTCAGCGGGCAGTGGGATGCAGGCAGTGGGATGCAGGGGGTGGGGTGGGGGATGCAGGATGTGGCTTCCTGTTAATTGGAGATTATCACATCAGGGCTCTCCTATCACTAATAGAATAAACCCCTAAATCATGAAACATTTAATCGTTGCCAACTGAAAGGCCTCCTTCTCTTCGTGCTCGCCCTGTGGAGCTCTGTAAAACGTACAAACTGTCCCTGAGAAGGGCGCTCGGGCACTGATGCTGAGGTGGGATGCGGGATGCGGGATGTGGGATGCGGGATGCGGGATGTGGATGTGGATGCAGACGTAGATCTGAGCGGGCAGCGGGATGTGGGATGTGGATGTGAAGGGGAAGTGGGATGCAGCTGCAAGTGGGCAGCGGGACATGGGATGCAGTTGCAAGGACCAGTGGGTGCGGGATATGGATGTGAGTGGGATGCGGGATGCGGGCATGAGCGAGCAGCAGGATGGGGGACACGAATGCGAGGAAGCGGGCATGGATGTGAACACAAGCGGGATGCAGGGCAGGGATGTGAGCGGGCTGTGGACAGGAGCGGGGATGCAGCTGCAAGTGGGCAGCGGGACATGGGATGCAGTTGCAAGGACCAGTGGGTGCGGGATATGGATGTGAGTGGGATGCGGGATGCGGGCATGAGCGAGCAGCAGGATGGGGGACACGAATGCGAGGAAGCGGGCATGGATGTGAACACAAGCGGGATGCAGGGCAGGGATGTGAGCGGGCTGTGGACAGGAGCGGGCAGTGGGATGTGGACGTGAGCTGGCGGTGGGATTCGGGATGGGGGCAGGAGGAGCGGTTCTCCGCCGGCAGCCGGGGGGGGGGGGGCCTCGCCCCCTCCTC
>NW_009648552.1:55291-56356 GCF_000708025.1 Charadrius vociferus | reverse complement strand
CGTGCCCGGGTGACACCCCCTCTCCCCCCCAGGCCTGCCAGCACCGGCTGGAGCCCAGGCAGCTGTCAGGAAACCCCTCCTGACCGGGAAATGCTCCTCTCGCCCCGGGGATGGCGGGGGGACCCTGGCCGGGGAGGGAGGAGATGAGCCTGGACCAGAGGGGATGGAAAAAGGTGCTGAGGGCTCAACAGCATCGCCCTTCCCATGGCAGCCGGGGCCGTGAGCCCGACCGCCGGCAGCCCGGCCGGCGGCCAAGCCGCCACCGCTAATGGAGGGTTGTTGAGCCTCACGAGTCCCCGGGGAGGCGCAGCCCTGCAGACACGCCGATCGATCCATCCGTCGCACGCCGCGGCTGCCGCTGCTGCGCGGAGGGGAGGCGGGTGCCCCCTCTTGGGGTGAGGTGGCCGTCTACCCCTCCCGCGCCCTGGGGTGCTTTGCGGAGGGTGAGAGTTGGCTGCTTGCACCCCAAAGTGCCTCTGCATCCCCGTCGCTGCCGGGTGCTGGGCTGGGGACCGCACAGGCGCACGTGTCTGCAGGTACGGGTCCCTCCGCCGGCACCCCGGGGTGCTGGAGCCCCGCGGGTGCTCACCCCCCGCCATCTCCCCAGGGACGATGCGCCCGGTACGGAGGAACTTCTACGACCCGTCCTCGGCACCGGGGAAGGGCATCGTGTGGGAGTGGGAGAACGATAACAACTCGTGGACGCCCTACGACATGGACATCTGCATCACCATCCAGAACGCCTACGAGAAGCAGCACCCTTGGCTGGACCTCTCCTCCCTGGGCTTCTGCTACCTCATCTACTTCAGCAGCATGTCCCAAATGAACCGGCAAACCCAACGCAAGCGCCGGCTCCGGCGTCGCATGGACCTGGCGTATCCCCTCACCATGGGCTCCATCCCCAAATCGCAGTCGTGGCCGGTGGGCGCCAACACGGGGACACCCTGCTCCTGCCCGCAGTGCCTCTTGGTCAACAGCACCCGTGCCGCCTCCAACGCCATCCTGGCGTCCCAACGTCGCAAGCTCTACCCGGGTGCTGTCCGCCAGAGCAGCACCTTCGCCGGG
>NW_009648552.1:53320-54673 GCF_000708025.1 Charadrius vociferus | reverse complement strand
GTGTAGGGATGGGCCCAGAGAGTGGGGGGAAAGGGGAGATGGAGGTGCCTTGTCCCCTGCTGTCACCTTGCACAAGCAGCCCTGACCCCTTCTGGCGGTGTGTCACCCCACCCTGGGGACAGGGTGGCAGGAGGGACGGCCCCAGCAGCTAGCTCATCCTGGATGGTCCCCTGCATCCCTGCCCCGGCAGAGGGGCTGCGGTGATTTGTGCAATGTGCCCTGCCGTGCTGTGCCGTGCCATGCCACGCTGTGCCATGCCATGCCACGCTGTGCCACGCTGTGCCGTGTCATGCCACGCCGTGCCGTGCTGGCTGGAGGAGGTGGAGTGCCTGATCCCAGGTGACTCCTCGCTGGCCAGCATGTATGACCCCGCTCATGGCCTGATGCCACCAGGCAGGTCTCTGGGGAGGACACGGCCACGGGGACCACACCTGTGTCCCCTACATGGACGGGAATAACACGCCGAGGGGCTGCGGGTGGGCGGGCTGTGCCAGCATGGCTGGCAGCCAGCCGGTGTGGGAAAGCCCCAGTTCCTCTCCGTCGAGTGGGAACCGACCCGGATTCTGCCCCGGGCTATTTGGGTAGAGCCCCCTCGAGATGGGAGCAAGCGCCCCGGGCTGCAGCGAGACATCCCAGAGGACGAGGGGAGAGCCTGTCCCATCCCTCCCAGTTCCCTGCCATGGGGACAGGATCCGTCCCTGGGCTGGGAGGGTTGGGGGCAGGCAGGTTTGCTGAGCCCCCCCGGCAGGTTTCGGTGCGTTTCCTTCCCCTGCTGACGCGCTGTTTCGCTTCCGTCTGCCGGGCGCTGGGCCAAGCAGTCCCTGTCCCCATCGCTGTCCCCCGTCCCCGTCCCGACAGGCAGGACCCATCCCGTGCAGCCCCATGGAGAGGTAGGAGGGGGCCCTCCACCGCTGCCCCAAGCCTTGGCGTGGGTAAGGTTAGCTTCGGGAGCGGGAGGGAAAACACCCACAGCTCCGGCTCGTGTGGGGCTGAGCGCTGCCGAACTCATCACCGTGATGGTTGTGTGCTTTGGGGACTGGGAAGGGGGATGACACCGCCGGTGGGGGCTGCTGCCCAGGCTGCCGAGCTGGGGCAGCTGGATGTGGATGTGAGCCGACAGCGGGATTCGGGATGTGGCCAGGAGCGGGCAGCAGAGGTGAGCGGTTCTCTGTGGGTTGCCGGAACGGGGTGAGGGCAGGAGCGCACTGGGGCACCGTGCAGGGCTGCTCTGCTCTGCTTTCTTGCTTATCCTCCATCCCAGTGCATGCCCCATTCCTTCCATCCACCCATCCCTCCCTCCCTCCCTCATTCCAGCCATCCCTCCATCCCTCCCTCCATCCCTCCCTTTCCCCC
>NW_009648552.1:51682-52659 GCF_000708025.1 Charadrius vociferus | reverse complement strand
CCACACCAGCACACAAGCCCCCCCCTCCCACCCAGACCTGCCTGCGCTCCCAGCTGCACACCCAGCCTTGCACGCGTGGGTGCACACCCAGCGCCGTGCACACACGGGTGCACACACAGGTGCACACACACGCGCGCACACGGGAGGTGCCCTGGGTCAGGCAGGGAGGCACAGTGCCATCACCCCTGGGGGTCCCGGTGCTGGTGGCCCCGGAGGGGTGAGTGTCCCCCTGGGGCATGGGGGCGGTGACCAGGGCGATGGGTGAGGTGCCGAGGCGCAGGGACGGTCCCCATGGGGGATGCGGGACACGGGGCATCACCATCGGGACATCCCTGGGTCAAGGAGGAGGTGATGTCCTCAGCACCGTTGGGTCCCCAGGGATGGACACGTGGCACTGGGTGACGGCCCCATGAGACAGGATGGCAACCCACAAAGGCTGGCAAGGGGGACACCCTGCCCTGCGTGCCACGGGGACGTGGGAGGGGACGGTGGCAGCCCTGCCAGCCCTGCTGAGCCCCTTCCCCTCCCGTCTCCGTGCAGGGTGCCAGCCCTCCCGGTCAAGAACCTGAACGGCACCGGCCCCGTCCATCCCGCCCTCGCAGGTAAGGGGGATCCGGGTGTCACCGTGGGGTGACGTCACGTGGGGCTGGGGGGCAGGAGGGACAGGGAATGGGGCTGGGGCACGGCCAGGCGATGGGGAGGATGGACGGACATTGGGTGGACGGACAGACAGCACCTCTCCCCCGGCACAGGGATGACGGGCATCCTCATGTGCGCCGCCGGGCTGCCCGTCTGCCTGACCCGCGCCCCCAAACCCATCCTGCACCCGCCGCCCGTCAGCAAGAGCGACATCAAACCCGTGCCCGGCGTCAACGGCATCTGCAGGAAAACCAAAAAGAAGCATCTTAAAAAGAGTAAGGAGCCACCGGTGTCCCTGCGCGTCCCCGGCCGTGCCAGCTCCTGCCGGAGGGGAAACT
>NW_009648552.1:50783-51588 GCF_000708025.1 Charadrius vociferus | reverse complement strand
GGCTCGCGGGGGGCGGGCAGGGGACGGGCAGCCCCCGGTGGCGGGCAGAGAGCCGGGGGGTGACCTCCCCATCGCACCCATCAACCCGTGCCCGGCAGGATTGCACCATCTGCATGGAGCGGTTGGTCACCTCCTCCGGCTACGAGGGAGTCCTCAGCCACAGGGGCATCAAGCCGGAGCTGGTGGGCAAGTTGGGCAAGTGCGGGCACATGTACCACCTCCTCTGTCTCCTGGCCATGTACAACAACGGCAACAAGGTGAGCTGGGACCACCCCCACCGCCTCGGGGAGATGGTCCCCACGGTCACCCGTCCCCGTGGGTGGGTGCCGTGGGGTGGGTGCCATCCCTGACGCCCGCCCGGGTGCCCGCGCAGGACGGCAGCCTGCAGTGCCCCACCTGTAAGGCCATCTATGGGGAGAAGACGGGCACGCAGCCCCCCGGGAAGATGGAGTTTCACCTCATCCCCCACTCCCTCCCGGGTTACACCGACTCCAAAACCATCCGGATCGTCTACGACATCCCCACCGGCATCCAGGTGAGGAACCTGCGCTTGCCCCACTCCGGGATCCCCACTGGGCTGGGTGTCCCCACCCTCTGCCACCCACTCACCCCAACGGCCTCCCACCCAGGGCCCGGAGCACCCCAATCCCGGCAAGAAGTTCACGGCACGCGGCTTCCCCCGGCACTGCTACCTGCCCGACAACGAGAAGGGCAGGAAGGTGAGCGTCCCCCATGGCACTGGGTGGGGTGGGATGGGATGGGATGGGATGGGATGGGATGGGATGGGATGGAAGTGCAGTGAAAT
>NW_009648552.1:48589-48931 GCF_000708025.1 Charadrius vociferus | reverse complement strand
TGGGATGGGATAGGAAGGGATGGGAAGGGATGGAATGGGATGGGAAGGGATGGAATGGGATGGGAAGGGAAGGGATGGGGTAGGATAACATGATAGGATGGGACAACATGATAAAGGTGGGAAAGAATGGGAAGGGATGGGATAGAATGGGACGGGAAGGGATGGAGAGGATGCAGCAGTGCCGGGGTGGGGCTGGAATGTGCGACAGTGAAGGGTGGCACCATGTGGACACCGTGCTGGGGCTGAATCCTGCACCCTGGGGCGCCGGGGGCCGTGCCGGGCCGTGCCGGGTGGGAGGAGGGCTGGGGGTGCCGGGTGGGCGAGCGATGGCCGTGCCCACCC
>NW_009648552.1:48201-48504 GCF_000708025.1 Charadrius vociferus | reverse complement strand
ACCCCGTGGTGTGGAACGAGATCCACCACAAGACCGAGTTCGGCTCCAACCTGACGGGCCACGGCTACCCCGACCCCAATTATCTGGACAACGTCCTGGCCGAGCTGCTGGCCCAGGGCGTCTCTGAGGCCACCCTGAAGGACTGAAGCAAGGGGGAAGGGCTCCCCACCGACCCCCTCGCCCCTGTGTCCCTGCCCGTGCCACCGCCGCCCGCGCCGCTTCGCTGCCGACGCCGCCGCCCTGCCGGGTGGGCTCGTCCCTTCCTCCCTGGGCCACCCCTTGCCCACCGCCCCGCCTGCCTCG
>NW_009648552.1:44760-46010 GCF_000708025.1 Charadrius vociferus | reverse complement strand
GGGGGTGCCCGGCGCTGGGGCCCGCCGGCGGGGAGGAGGAGGAGGAGGAGGAGGAGGAGGAGGAGGAGGAGGGTGGAGGTGGGCATGGACGATGCCAACGGGGTCCCTGGGGGACCCCGATGCACCAGGGGTGGTGGTGGGCACCAGGGACAAGTGACAGTTTGATGGCAGAGCTGTCCAAGTAGGACCTGGTGGGAAGATGGCACGGCGGGAGCCAGGGTACCCCAGTGACCCCAGTGCACATCGGGCTGGGTGGGACACCAGTGATCCCAGCACAGCCAAGGCTGGTATCCCAGAGAACCCCCAGAACAGACATGACTGGATACCCCACTGATCCCAGTATCCCAGAGCTGGTACCACAGTGACACCAGTACAGAGAAGGCTGGATACCCCACTGATCCCAGTATCCCAGAGCTGGTACCACAGTGACACCAGTACAGAGAAGGCTGGATACCCCACTGGTCCCAGTATCCCAGAGCTGGCACCCCAGTGATACCAGTTACAGATATGGCTGCATACCCCACTGATCCCAGTATCCCAGAGCTGGTACCACAGTGACACCAGTACAGAGAAGGCTGGATACCCCACTGATCCCAGTATCCCAGAGCTGGTACCACAGTGACACCAGTACAGGTATGGCTGGATGACCCACTTAACCCCAGATCCCAGAGCTGGTACCCCAGTGACACCAGTAGAGATACGACTGGAAACCCTACTGAACCCAATACAGCCAAGGCTGGTATCCCAGTGACCCCAGTACAGCGGCAGCTGGATGCCCCACTGATCCCAGTATCCCAGAGCCAGTACCCCAGTGACACCAGTACAGGTATGGTTGGATAACCCACTTAACCCCAGATCCCAGAGCTGGTACCCCAGTGACACCAGTAGAGATACGACTGGAAACCCTACTGAACCCAGTACAGCCAAGGCTGGTATCCCAGTGACCCCAGTACAGCGGCAGCTGGATGCCCCACTGATCCCAGTATCCCAGAGCCAGTACCCCAGTGACACCAGTACAGGTATGGCTGGAAACCACACTGATCCCAGTACAGCCAGGGTAGCATACCCCAATTTTCCCAGTGCGTCCAGGGCCCAGATACCCCCTTGACCCCAGTACAGCCAGGGCTGGGCGTCCCAGTGTTCCCAGTACAGCCGATACCTGGGTATAGCTGGATTTGGGACCGGGGCCGTTCCCATTGTCCCCACGGGACCCGGGGGTGCCCCATGGCTGGGTGATGGGGAGGGGGCTC
>NW_009648552.1:40059-43695 GCF_000708025.1 Charadrius vociferus | reverse complement strand
CTGCCGTACCCCCCGTGGCGTGGGGGCTGCAGGGGGGGACACACACACTCCCCCTCTCTGGCTGCTCCCCCAAACCTCAGGGGCTCGGGAATCGGGGTGGAAAGTGGGGAAGCGGAGCAGCCCAGGGGGTGATGGGACCCAACTGATGGCCCAAACCGGTTGCTGTGTTGTGCCTGATGCGTGGTGGCACGGCCCGGTGACGGGCAGGGCTGGCCTGGAGTGGCACGGGAAGGAGCCAGCCCGTGGCATGTGGCATGGGGGCTGGAATGGCTCTGTCCTCCTTGGGGTCCCCGTCATTCCTTGGTGTCACTGTCCCTTCCCAGGTTCCTCATCTCTTCCCGGGATTCCCATCCCTCCCGGGGGTCCCAATCCCTCCTCAGTGTCCCCGTCCCTCCCCAGGTTCCCCATCCCTCCCCGGGATTCCCATCCCTCCTCTTCGTCCCCATCCCTCCCCTGGGTCTCCCTGCATTTCTGGGGTCCCCAGTCCTCTCTTGCATCCCCATCCCTTATGGGTCCCCATCCCTCCACGGGGTCCGCATTCCCCCCTGAAGTCTCTGTCCTTTCTGGGGTCCCTCTCTGGAGTCCCTGTCCCTCCCTGGGCTCCCCATCCCTCCTTGAGACCCCTGTCCCTCCCCAGGGTCCCCGCACTTCACCAGGGTCCCTGTCCTTCCCCAAGGTCCCTGTCCCTTCCCAGGGTCCCCATCTTTTCCCAAGGGTTCCATCCCCCCCAGTGGTCCCCATCCCACCCCAGTGTCCCCATACTTCTCTGGGGTCCCCATCCCTCCCCAAGGGTCCCCATCTCTCCTATTGGTCCCCATCCCTCCCCAGTGCCCCATCATTTCCCAAGGTCCCCATCCCTTCCCAGGGTCCCCATCCCTCTCCGAGGTCCCCATACCTCCCCCAGGTCCCCATCCATTCCCAAGGGTCTCCATCCCTTCCCAGGGTCCCCGTTCCTTTCTGGGCTCCCCATCCGTCCCCATCCGTCCCCATCTGTCCCCAAGGTCCCCATCCCTTCCCAGGGTGCCCATCCCTCCCTGGCCACCTCATCCCTCCCCAGGGGCCTCCATCCCTCCGCAGAGTCCCTCTCTGGGGTCCCCATCCCTCCCCAAGGTCCCCATCCCTTCCCAGGGTCCCCATCCCTCCCCAAGGTCTCCATCCCTCCCCAAGGGTCCCCATCCCTCCCCAGGGTTCCTCTCCTTCTCCAAGGTCCCCATGCCTCCCCGAGGGTCCCTGTCCCTCCCAAGGTTCCTATCCCTCCCCAGGGGTCCCCATCCCTCCCCCAGGTCCCCATCCCTCCCCGGGTTCCCCACACCTTGGCGAGCAGCAGGAGCGTGCGGCCGGTGCGGGGGTCAGCGTGCTGCTCCCGGAGGCTGAAGAGCTTTGGGGTGAGGACAGCAGGGGCGAAGAAGCGGAGGAAAAGAAACCCGCTGATGGAGAAGTACCGCACCTCCTGGCCGGGGGACGGGGACAGGGACAGCTCAGGGCTTGGGGCAGCGATCCCAGTGGCGTGTGGACCCCTGGCCCCGCCGCCTGTCCCACCTCGTGCTGCGCCGAGGGGAACCGCTCCTCCACCCGCCTGCGGAGCTGCTTGAAGGCCACCCTCATGAGGAGGGGACACTTCTCCACCGAGCCCACGATGGCGTCGACGATGTCCCCCAGGTAACCCTTCAGCAGCTCCAGGCTGCTCTCCCGCACCCGTGCCTCCGACAGGGACCCCTTCAAGGAGATCCTCCTGCAGGGACACTACTGGGTCAAGGGGCACCACATGCCCAGGAATCGGCCACCCCATGTTGCCCAAAAGCCATCGAGGTGACCCATGGGAATGGGTGACCCCTCCCGGAAGGTGACACCGGGATGGGGATGGCTCAGGACGTGACAGGCACTGTGTCCCCCCCAGCCATCCCCCAGCACTTGCCTGCTGCGGCTTAGCTCCATCTTGCCGGGGTCCAGCTCCACGTACTTCTTCTCCTCGAAGATGCGGTTCACCACGGGCTTCAGGACCTCGTGCAGGTAGGGCAGCCCCACCACCTCCAAGGGATGGGAAGTCTCCATCTTTGTCCCCAGACTGTCCCCAGATGGGACACAACCCAGCTCTATGCCCCGATGCTATCACGGGAGGGCGCAGAGGGGACCTAGCTGGTGTCCCCTCCCACGCTCACCTTCATGAACTGCTCCACGGACTTGGAGGCCAGCGAGTTGGAGCGGAAGAGGGTGTTGGGGTCCGCTGGAAGAGCGCAGAGGCCATGGCGAGGTGGCCATGGGATGATGCCCCAGCCGTCTCTGGTGTGCCCAACCCCAGGGACACGGGGCACCTTTCCTGAGTCCCTCTTGGTGGCCCCACTCTTCTCCCCATGAGGGTTTGGGGGGACCCTGGCAACCCAGTTTCCTGGCTGGGTGTGTGTGTGTGTGTGCAGGTGGTGCCCCCTGGCCCTGGCACTTACTGGTCCGGGCCAGCTCGCGGGTGGTGAGATAGTCCAGGAGGGGCACAGCCAGCCCCTGCCCCAAGAAGATCTTCACCAGCTTGGTGGCCACGTCCTGCCGGCTCTCCCCTGAGGTCACCTCCTCCAGGATGGCCAGGGCCGTGCCAGCGGTGGGCTGTGGGGAGGGCAAGGGTGGGCACGGCGAGGCCCCCACGCTGGGGTGGTCCTTGGCCACCCCCGAGGGTCCCCCCACCCCACAGCACCCACCTGGCCTGGGCAGAGGATGGGCTCGGTGAGGAGTTGGATGAGGGGCTGGTAGTAGGTGTGGGGCAGGACCCTGTCCTCCACCAGCCGCACCGCCAGCCGCAGGGCGCCCAGCTGTCCCCTGCAATGACACGGGGACATCCGTGCATCCTGCACCCACCGCCCCCTTTCCCCCCGGCTCCTTCCCGGCTGGAATGGGGGGGGAGCGGGGGGACACCCCGTGCTGCCCCCCCTGGGGACCTGCTCATGCAGGGTGCTCACCCGTGGTCCTCGGTGGCACTTGGGAAGGGCAGGAGCTGGAACCAGCCCTTGGTGGGCTCCGTGCAGATGGTATCCAGAGGGAATTCGACCTGGGGAGGGCCAGAGGCAGGGTCTGAGTCACACCCCGCGTCCCCCACCACACCTCCTCGCGCAGCCCAGTACACGCAGCGGGGCTGGAGGTGGCACTGCCCCCACGGGGCTCAGCGGGTGCACATCCCCGTGGCCACCCGGACCCCACACACGGGGTCCGGCAATGTGGGTGCGGAGGTGCCCCCGGCACCCTGCCCTGTGCCACTGCGCCCCGAGGTCCTCACCCGTCCCAAGAAGTCGTTCTTGCCCACCATGTCCCAGTCCCACACCTCCACGCTCACCACGGCCTCCCCCAGGTCACCCTCCGCCAGCTCGAACTCCAGTACCTCATCCCAGTGCGGGAAACGGGTTTTCTTAATCACCTGTTGGGGGGGTGGGGGACACGACACACAGGGACCTGTGGTGGTGGGCAACGAGTTGCCCGAACCTCTGGGTCCCAGCACCCATCACCCCGACTCACGGCCGTCTCCGAGGTGTGCCCGCAGCACGACACCCGGGCGAAGGGGTCCGAGGTGCCCGAGGGGTCCCGGGGGGCCAGGTCCCTGTGGGGAGGTGGGGGTCAGCGGGGGCGCAGCGGGAAGGGGTCCCATCCGTGCCAGCA
>NW_009648552.1:39487-39762 GCF_000708025.1 Charadrius vociferus | reverse complement strand
CCCCCAATTTTGGAAGCAAAGGGGAGAAACGTGGCACGAAAACCAACTGGTCTGATGGGGACTGTCCTCGGGTACCCCACATGGCCCTCTGGGCCACCCCGCACTGCCCCTTGTCCCCGAGCAGGGCTGGCAGTGTCCGAGGCAGCTGAGACCCCATGGCATCGTCGCACGTGTGTTGGCATCATCCATGTCCCCAAACAGGACACAGCGAAGGACACCCGGGGTGCCAAGAGGGGAGGACGAGCCCCGTGCCACCGCTGTCCCCATCCCCTCCC
>NW_009648552.1:27476-33329 GCF_000708025.1 Charadrius vociferus | reverse complement strand
GCCCCCAGCGCTACGACTGGAAATCCAGCTGCGAGACGTGGAGCGTGGCCTTCTCCCCCGACGGCGCCTGGTTCGCCTGGTCGCAGGGGCACTGCGTGGTCAAGCTCATCCCCTGGCCCCTGGAGGAGGCCGAGCTGTGAGTGGGGCTGGGGGTGTCCTCTGAGGGAGGGGGGTGTGTGTCCAGGCTGGTGTTGAGGGGATGGGTGAAGGCACAGCCCTCTCCTTTCTCCCCTCAGCAGCTGCAAAACCTCGGAGCGAAAGAGCCGGGGTGGCAAAGCGGAGGCCAGGAGCCGAGGGGTGGCCAAGGAGAAGACGCTGGAGTGCGGCCAGATCGTGTGGGGCTTGGCCTTCAGCGCCTGGCCGGCGGCAGGAGCCGGGGAGACGGACCCGGCCTGCGCCGTGGGGCTTCCCTGCCTGATCCTGGCCACCGGGCTCAACGATGGCCACATCAAGGTGTGGGAGGTGCAGACAGGTGAGCGGTCCTCGCCGACAGCGGGGGCGGTTGTAGGTTCAGGCTGGTGTCTCTCCTCTTGCTCCCCCTTGGAAGGAGATCCCGTCTTCATCCTTCCCCAAAGACTCCCCTGGGATGAGCGGGGAATACTTGCCTTGCCGTGTCCCAACCTGCGCGTGAGGAGCGCTGCCTTGTTCCTCATGGCGGGATAGCACTCAGCATGTCCCCTCTCCACAGGACACCTCCTCTTCAGCCTCTTGGGGCACCAGGACGTGGTCAGAGACCTGAGCTTCGCTCCCAATGGAAGCCTCATCCTTGTGTCGGCCTCGCGGGACAAGACCTTGCGTGTCTGGGACCTGAGCAGAGATGGTAGGAGCACGTGGGGACATCCCCGGTGCTAGGTCACCCCTGGCTGAGGCTCCGCGGTGGGAAAGAGGGGGGAGAAACCCACCTTGGTAGGGGTGAGGGTCTTTGGGGACAGCGTTCAAGGAAGAAGGGGAGAGTCTTGCGACACGGAGCAGAGCCATCCGCTTCCAGGTGGGGCCTGGGAAGTGCAAGTAGACAGAGCTTGGGTTCTGCCAAGGGCAACCCCCCAGCCCCTCTTGGGAAAGGTGTGGGGAGAGCAGGGACAGGGCCCAGCACTGCCTCTCGTGCTCCCCTCTCATGACTCACGTGTCTGCTGTCCCCAGGGCGGCAGGTCCAGGTGCTGTCGGGCCACGTGCAGTGGGTCTACTGCTGCTCCATCTCCCCAGACTGCAGCATGCTCTGCTCCGTGGCCGGAGAGAAGTCGGTGAGTCCCACTGGGTGGGAGCCATCCCATGTCCCGCTGAATCCAGCGCTCCCCTCAGCCCTCTGTGTGTCCTCCCCCC
Source organism: Charadrius vociferus (assembly GCF_000708025.1). Lineage (NCBI taxonomy): Eukaryota > Metazoa > Chordata > Aves > Charadriiformes > Charadriidae > Charadrius > Charadrius vociferus. The sequence continues at coordinate 32,009 of NW_009648552.1, read as the reverse complement.
GGTGCGAGAAGCTCCCATGTGAGAAGGGGCCAAGCCAGAGCCACCTTGGCCATCCCAGCTCTGCATGGAAGAGCTGGGACCTGTCACCAGAGCCCATAAGACTTAAACCCCGAGATGCTTCTCCTCCTCTCCAACCCCGGGGACGCTCCCAGCCTCAGCCCCTGCCCATGTTCCCGCAGGCGCTGCTGTGGAGCATGCGATCCTACACCCTCATCCGGAGGCTGGAGGGGCACCAGAGCAGTGTGGTGTCGTGCGACTTCTCGCCGGACTCGGCGCTCCTCGTCACCGCCTCCTACGATGCCTGCGTCATCATGTGGGACCCATACACCGGGGAGCAGCTGAGGACGCTGCGGTACGGGGCCGGGGGGCCGGTGGGGGACCATGGAAGGTGGACAGAGCAATGCCATAGGGAATTGTTGGGGCTGAGGGCAGCCTTCCCTTCTAGCTGGGCATGGCCAGCACCTCTCCCCGTCTCCAGCGGCTCAAAGGGGGCTCTGGCTTGCTGGGTTTGGCCCCTCTGCCAGCTCTGGAGAACTGGGATGTGGCTCACGGCAGCCTGGGGCTGACGCTGGGTTTGTTCTCCCCACCCGCAGCCACGTCCCCTTGCACTCGGCGCTGGATTACAGCAGCGAAGTCCACACCAGCTCCCTGCGCTCCGTCTGCTTCTCCCCTGAGGGCCTCTACCTGGCCACGGTGGCGGATGACAGGTGAGTGAACCCCCCTTTGGTGACCTCCGGCGGGGAAGAGGGTCCCAGGAGGAGACCACCAAAACGAACCGGGAGCTCAGGATGTGCCAGTTGGGGAGCAGACCTCACGTGCCAGTTCCCCACCAGTGCCCGGCGTTAAGGGGAAAGTGCAGGCTGCCTGGGACGCTGCGGCTTGGCCGTGGCAAGGGCTAGCGAGGTCAGGGCCCTGTCGCCCCTCTGAGCGATGAGCCCGTGTCCTCCTCCGTGCTGTGCCGCCCTCGCTGCGCCCCTCAGCGCAGTCACTAGCTCTGTCTGCATCCAGCTCAGCTCGACGGGGGACAGTGCCTCCCGCCTTGCTGCCGTGTTGTGACACTCCTGGGATGCTCTAAGCCCACGGGAAGAAAATCCTACTCCAGAGTTTGCATGCATTCAGGTGAACCCAGAGGCTTTCTTTTACATCCAGGCACTGCCTGGATGTGTGCCTGACATCGTTTCCCTTCCCTTTCTCCTTAGGCTCTTGAGGATCTGGGCGTTGGAGCTGCGGTCTCCGGTGGCGTTTGCTCCCATGACCAACGGCCTGTGCTGCATGTACTTTCCACATGGCGGTTTCATCGCCACAGGGTGCGTATGCGGGAGAGGGGAGCGGAGAAGCACGGGTAGCTTCCTCCTCCTGCAGCTCTGGGTCTGCTCAGCAAATTCTGGGCTTCCCCGGAGGTGCAGGCTGGTTTCCTGGGCTGGGGAACGCGTGGTTGCTGCAAACTTGGGATATCTGGGGGTTAACTGAGCTTTCTGGAGTCTCTCTGCCCTGTGCTCACAGCTCGTTTGGATCCTGTTGCAGGACCAGAGATGGCCACGTCCAATTTTGGACCGCTCCGAGGGTCCTCTCGTCACTAAAGCACTTGTGTCGCAAAGCTCTGCGCACCTTCCTCACAACGTACCAGGTCCTCGCGCTCCCCATTCCCAGGAAGCTGAAGGAATTCCTCACTTACCGGACCTTTTAAGGCAGAATGGAAAGCGGAGGCACGGAGGCGAAAGCCCTCTGCCCGGCAGCGGGGCTCGGCCTGGGTCAGAGGAGGCACCGCAGCAACGACGTCTCGCTGATCCGTGAGCCGTGGGGCAGGAGGATTGCTACCCGCTCTTTGTTTTGGGGCCGTGTCTGTGAATGTGGAGGGATTTTTTTGGTGTAATAATACTAGAACCCAGCCAAAACGCATGCAGCGGGCGAGGGGCACGAGCTGCCGTGGCCCCCACAGGGGCCGTGGGTCCCCCTGTCCCCCTGCTATCTGCCAGTTTTGGGTCAGGTGCTTTTGCTTCCAAGTGCAATGTTGTGGGTTGAAGGTTTAGCAGCCGCGGGCTGAGCGGGGCTTTTGTCATTTGTACGAATATGGGGCTGCAACTCTCCCCGACAAAACCGACCCTCACCGGGACCGGCTGGTGCTGTAGCTTAGTTCCTGGAGGGATGCGGGCTCTGCCGCTCTCCTGCTCTGGGCATGAGCCGGACAAACCCGAGCAGGTCTCTGTGGACTAGACGACAGCAATGACACAATTAAAAAAACATTATTCCTCACGTCTTTCCTCTTGGCTCGTAGAGGTAACCTGGGGATACCCGGCATGGCATGCCCAGGGCCTCCAGCCCTCCTGCCGCGGCGGTCGGGGCGGCAGCGAGTGCTCACGCAGCTCTGAAGTGCCGCAGAGCAGTAAACGCTCAGCGGTGGGTGCTGGGGAGGATGAGTCCACCATGAAGGTGGGACACAGGGCTTCGCGCAGCCCCCGGCTCCCGTTCCTCCCTTGCTTTCTCTCCCGCAGCCCCGTTTTCACGCTGTGCATGAAGCGGTCTCGTGTGCTCCTCTCTCTCCAGCTTAGCTGGCGTCTGGAGTGACAGCGCGTGCTCTGAGTCCCCTGCGTGCTGCAGGCTGTGACCCCAGCTGATGGAGAAGACGGGGAATGTCTCCTCTAAACTGTGCCCAGGGATATTTTCTCTTGCGAGCGGCTGAACGCAGAAGGCTGGTGTCTCCCTCACCCCGACGGGTGTCACCCACGACCGTGTTCCCTCTTGTAACAGGGGGATGTCGCTGCAAGAAATTGCGTGATGGGGTGGCACAAGCCACGGTCGTAGTGCTCGGCGTGTGAGCGCCCCGCGGCAGCTCTGCCCTGCAAGGACGGGAGGTTTTGCAGGCAGGTGACAGCAGCTGGACTTTGGCCCGTGTGGCTGCGACGCTTTTGCGATGGGACAGGGGGTTGAACCTCCACCATCTCCCTCCGGTCCTTGCAGTACGGGAGGAAAAAGAAAAGACAAGTGCAACCTGCCGGGCTTTAGAGGCATCTGTATTTCCCGGTGAAGCTTTAGAAACGACACCGCCCGACTCTCGCGCTTCAGCTGGTGGGCGCAAGGTTTTGAAAAAGGAAAGGGAAAGTTGGATGGAGCAGCTCCGGGCATGGGGCCGAGAATCCCGTCCGGCTTCTGCGAGAGCCGGCGATGCAAGGAAGGATCCACCCAGCGGGACTCAGGCTTCGGCCACGATCAGGTCCCTCGTGACTTGGAAAGCCGCGATGAGGGAACTCAGCTGAATCTTTTCACTGGTCCCAGCAGCCAGCCGGTACCTGGAGCAGGGGGCAAGGGCAGGTTTGGGTGTTTACACCAGCATCCGTGTCCCCACAAAGCGACAGCCTTGGCATGGATGGAGTAAGCCAAGCGCAGTGCCGGCGGGTTTATGTGGCAGGGACGGATGCAGCGGGACTGTGGGCATCTGCCAGCGGTGCCCCTCGGCCACCAGGACCCGGCACAGCACGGTAGCGGTGACCACCATGGGGTGGGCATGCCGGCAGCCCCCCCAGCTGGGGTGTTTTGGGGCAAGGGGCGAGCGGATGCTTACTCAATATCCGCCATTTTGATCAGCAGCTGGATACGGACCGAGGGTGGGAAATCGACTGCGGAGAGAAGGAGATGGCGTGCATCAGCGTGGGCTGGGAGGGGGGGACATGGTTGTCCCTCGCAGGGTCAGCCAGGAGCCGGCCCCATGAGAGCCCCTACCTCTGTGCACAAACAGATGGATCTCGGTGAGGATGTCCTGCAGGGCCAAACCCTTCAGCGTCTTCAGCTCCGTGATTTCTGAGATGAGAGGGAGTGAAGGGCTTTCTTCCAGGCCTTTCCCTGTGAGAACCCGCTCCTCATCCCCGCGACAACCCCGAGGACCCTCCCCAGCAAGCGGCACCCACCCCAGCCAGAGCGGGAGGTCAGAGGACGGGAAGCCCATGCGAAGCGGAGGGTTTACGGCAGCGAGGATTAAACCCCAGTGAAGGAGAAAGGATACTGCGGTAGGCAGTGGAAAAGTCCTGGTTCAGCATCCAGTCGAGGATGTTGGCGATATCAGACTTGAGGGGGTGTCCCGTGCAGGTGTAGACGCTCTCCTCCGTCACCTTCCCGAAGGCCATGGTGGTGCTCTGAGGAAGAGGAGGGTGGAGGAAGGATGAGGAGCTCCTCCCTTCTTCCACCGACCCCTCCAGGGCAGCTGCCTGCGTGGGGCCGACACGAGGGGAGAGCGGCCGCGGCCACGGCCCACCCCCCGGCTCACCCCTCCTCCTGTATGACGTGCTGCAGCCGCGGGACCATCAGCTCCGGGGTGAGGGGGCCGAAGCGGAACCGCGTGCAGCGGGACTGCAAAGCGGGGATGATCTTGGAGAGGTAGTTGCAGATGAGGCAAAAGCGGGTGTTTTCCGTGAACTTCTCGATCACTGCAAAGAGGAGGGAGGAGAGGCTGGTCCTCGTCTGCCTCCTCCTACAGGCACCCACCCCACGCCGGGCTGGGAAAGGGTGCCAGCGGTGGTGGTGGTGGTGGGGGTCCCCAGC
>NW_009648552.1:7217-8120 GCF_000708025.1 Charadrius vociferus | reverse complement strand
GACCGAGGGTGGGAAATCGACTGCGGAGAGAAGGAGATGGCGTGCATCAGCGTGGGCTGGGAGGGGGGGACATGGTTGTCCCTCGCAGGGTCAGCCAGGAGCTGGCCCCATGAGAGCCCCTACCTCTGTGCACAAACAGATGGATCTCGGTGAGGATATCCTGCAGGGCCAAACCCTTCAGCGTCTTCAGCTCCGTGATTTCTGAGATGAGAGGGAGTGAAGGGCTTTCTTCCAGGCCTTTCCCTGTGAGATCCTGCTCCTCATCCCCGCGACAACCCCGAGGACCCTCCCCAGCAAGCGGCACCCACCCCAGCCAGAGCGGGAGGTCAGAGGACGGGAAGCCCATGCGAAGCGGAGGGTTTACGGCAGCGAGGATTAAACCCCAGTGAAGGAGAAAGGATACTGCGGTAGGCAGTGGAAAAGTCCTGGTTCAGCATCCAGTCGAGGATGTTGGCGATATCAGACTTGAGGGGGTGTCCCGTGCAGGTGTAGACGCTCTCCTCCGTCACCTTCCCGAAGGCCATGGTGGTGCTCTGAGGAAGAGGAGGGTGGAGGAAGGATGAGGAGCTCCTCCCTTCTTCCACCGACCCCTCCAGGGCAGCTGCCTGCGTGGGGCCGACACGAGGGGAGAGCGGCCGCGGCCACGGTCCGTACCTGCAAGATATTGAGGGCTCTGCGCATGTCACCGCTCGAGAGGGTCACCAGAGCCTTCATCCCATCCTCAGTCACATCCACCCTGGAAAACAAGAGGGAGCCAGTGCTGCCGGAGGGAAATACAACCGTGGGAAACCCCAAGCCCGCTGCTCCTCCTCACGTAGGGGAACGGGGGAAAAAGGGGATGCGGAGGATGCTGTGGAGCACCCCTGTCTCCCCTTGCTTCCCCCCACCCCCCGGCTCACCCCT
>NW_009648552.1:6618-7072 GCF_000708025.1 Charadrius vociferus | reverse complement strand
TGGTGGTGGGGGTCCCCAGCGCCCCTCACCTCGCCTCAGGGCGTTCTGAGCATCCTGCGTCATGGCGTCGGCTTCATCCAGGATGACGAGCTTGAAGCCTTTCCTTAAAAAGGGAGGGGAAAAAAAAAAAAAAGGGGGTGGCTGCTGGCTTGGTGCTGGAAAAAGGGGGACCCGGGAGGGTGGTGGTGTACCTCTTCCCATCCTCACCCCCCTGAATGCTCCCAGGGAGCCCCGCTTTCCCCTCCGGACCAGCATCTTACCTCCCTCATCCTCCCCGCTTGCGGGGGCACCTTCCCATCTGCTCCGGCACATTTCCCACCCCAGGAGCCCCCCCCAAACCCACCTCCCAAGCTGAGGGCCGGGGCTGTGTGTGTGTGGGGGGACGATGAAGGGATGGAGAGCTTTGGGAAGCGCAGACCCACCACCTACTTAAAGATGGTCCTGGTGCTGGCGA
>NW_009648552.1:6271-6479 GCF_000708025.1 Charadrius vociferus | reverse complement strand
AACCCCCTCCCCACCATCCCATCCTCACCTCCAGCACCATGGAGCCAAACTCCCGTTCCCGGTAGAGCTGCTTGGCGCAGGCGAGGATGGTCGAGGTCTTACCGGTACCGGGAGGTCCATAGAGGAGAAGATGGGGGAGTCGATCTTCGCTGATAAACCGCTGCACTGGAGAAGGGATAACAGATTTAGGGGATGCCCGGTACCCCCC
>NW_009648552.1:2762-5306 GCF_000708025.1 Charadrius vociferus | reverse complement strand
AAAGTGAAGTTTTGGGGATGGTTTTGGGGAGAGTGCGGCACTGGGGTGTGCTAAAGCAGGGGTGTAGGCATGGTTTTGGGGGGAGTGGGGTGCTGGGAGTTGCTAAGGTAAGCTTGTGGGGATGGTTTTGGGGTGAGTGCGGCACTGGGGATTGCTAAAGTGAAGTTTTGGGGATGGTTTTGGGGGGAGCGCAGCGCTGGGAGTTGGGAAAAGTGAAGTTTTGGGGATGGTTTTGGGGGGAGCGCGGAGCTGGGGTGTGCTAATGCAGGGCTGTGGATGTGATTTTGGGGGCAGCAGGGTGCCGGGAGTTACTGAATTAAGCTTGTGGGCATGGTTTTGGGGGGAGGGCGGCACTGGGGATTGCTAAAGTGAAGTTTTGGGGATGGTTTTGGGGGGAGCGCGGAGCTGGGGTGTGCTAATGCAGGGCTGTGGATGTGATTTTGGGGGCAGCAGGGTGCCGGGAGTTACTGAATTAAGCTTGTGGGCATGGTTTTGGGGGGAGGGCGGCACTGGGGATTGCTAAAGTGAAGTTTTGGGGATGGTTTTGGGGAGAGCGCGGCGCTGGGGTGTGCTAATGCAGGGCTGTGGATGTGATTTTGGGGGCAGCAGGGTGCCGGGAGTTACTGAATTAAGCTTGTGGGGATGGTTTTGGGGGGAGGGCGGCACTGGGGATTGCTAAAGTGAAGTTTTGGGGATGGTTTTGGGGGGAGCGCGATGCTGGGAGTTGGGAAATAGACGGGGTGAGCATGGGGATGGGGAGAGAACGGTGTCGGGGTACGCCGGAGAAAGGCGATGTCTGTGATTTTGGGGAGAGTGTGGTCCCGGGAATTGTTAAAGTGAAGTTTTGGGGATGGTTTTGGGGAGAACGTGGCGCTGGGAGTTGGGAAAAGTGAAGTTTTGGGGATGGTTTTGGGGAGAGTGCGGCACTGGGGTGTGCTAAAGCAGGGGTGTAGGCATGGTTTTGGGGGGAGTGGGGTGCTGGGAGTTGCTAAGGTAAGCTTGTGGGGATGGTTTTGGGGGGAGGGCGGCACTGGGGATTGCTAAAGTGAAGTTTTGGGGATGGTTTTGGGGGGAGCACAGCGCTAGGAGTTGGGAAAAGTGAAGTTTTGGGGATGGTTTTGGGGAGAGCGCGGCGCTGGGGTGTGCTAATGCAGGGCTGTGGATGGGATTTTGGCAGCAGCAGGGTGCCGGGAGTTGCTAAGGTAAGCTTGTGGGGATGGTTTTGGGGTGAGTGCGCCACTGGGGATTGCTAAAGTGAAGTTTGGGAGATGGTTTTGGGGAGAGCACAGCAGTGGGGTGTGCTAATGCAGGGTTGCGGACGTGCTTTTGGGGGGAGCGGAGTGCTGGGAATTGCTAAAGTGCAGTTTTGGGGATGCTTTTGGGGAAAGCGTGGCACTGGGATGTGCTAAATCGGGGTTGTGGATGCGCTTTTGGGGGGAGCGGGGTGCTGGGAGCTGGGAATGGAAGGGTGTAGGTACGGGGATGGGGAGAGAACAGGGCTGGGGCTCACCGACGTAAGGTGATGGCTGGGATTTTGGGGAGAGTGCAGTACTGGGAATTGCGAAAGTGAAGTTTTGGGGAGAGCGCAGTGCTGGGAATTGCTGTGGACGCGCTTTTTGGGGTGACCCTGTCCTTGGAAAGCCCTCGGGGTGAGGGGGACACCTGAAGGCTGGGGCCAAGGGTGGCAACGCCGGGGGCTGCCCGGGAGCTGGAGGAGAGGAGACCTGCAGGGAGGGTGACACCTTTATCCCCGTCCCTGCTGCTTCCCAGTGCCCGAGAGCAGCCCAGAGAGCTGCAGGTCTCTTTTTATTTATTTTTTTTTTTGTGTGGTTGACTAAATAGAAAAATCGGCTCCGTCTTCTGCCCCTGGTGCCGCCAAAGCGCTTGGCTGAGTCTCCGCCTGGGGCCCGCCGGTTCCTGCTATTCCCGGGGGGGGGGGCTGGATGCGGCCCCTTCTCGCCAGGGTCACCCTCCAAGGAGAAGCAATTTCAGGTTGGATTTTGGGAAACGGCTGGAACGTCCTTAGAGAAGGGGCTTGGAAGGGACAAATGATGCTCGGGGATGATGCGGGGATGCTCGGGTGCTGCTTCGGTTTACGCGCCACGGATGGAGAAAAGAAAGCAGGGCGGCAGGGAGAGGATCCGGCTCGGGGAAGTGCAGGCGGGGAGATGATGGGAAGCAATCCGCTGGAAAGTAGAGGTGATGGGGAGCATATCAGAGGGGCGAAAAAAAGGTCGTGGGGAAATCCTGTCGCTGGCAAGGGAAAGGAAAACATCAAGAGCTCCAGGTTGAATCCTACAGAAATCTCAAAAGCTGCCAGAGGACAGCTGCTTTCCTAATTTTTATCCTCCCTTTTTTTTTTTCCCCCCCCTATTTCCCTCCTCCCAGCCCCGTAAGGGAAAGCAGGAGCTGGAAGCTGAGCGCAGCACGCCTCGGCTGTTCCTGTGGGCGCGTGACGGCCGTGACAGATGGCCCTTCCGATGGCAGGGTGAGGAGCTGCGAGGTCCTTTCCCGGCACCTGGGAACCGGCTGGGGGGGGGGGCC
>NW_009648552.1:1390-2732 GCF_000708025.1 Charadrius vociferus | reverse complement strand
ACGCAGTGGGGCCGGAGCTGCTTGCCCCCTCCTCGTGCCCGCCTCCACCCGCAGCAGGCTCTTGTCCTTCCAAATTGCTTCTTCCAGGGGTTTCTTACCCCCTCCTCCCCCCCCATGCCCTATCATTAATAAATCTTGAGTTGAACTTCATAAGGTTTCTTTCTGCCCAACTCTCCAGCCTGGCGAGGTCACACTGTAAGGCAGCACAGCCTTCTGGCGTGTCAGCCACTCCTCCCAGTTTTGTGTCATCAGCAAACTTGCTGATGGTACACTCTATCCCTTCATTACAGCTCTTGGAAAGGGGACTGGTGGGTCACGTCCCGCTTGGGAAACAGCCCCATAAGGTTATAGCACCATCCATGGGTGCGTCAACAGCCCCGAGGCATCGCGCGCGTCCCTTCGGAAGAGGACGAGGGAATTTCAGGTCGCTGGTGGCAGAGATGGTGGTGGCAGAGACGGCAGTGGCAGACATGATGGCAGCGGCGGCAGAGATGATGGCAGCAGGGATGATGGTGGTGACAGTGGTGGCAGAGATGACAACGGTGGCAGAGGCGGTGGTGGTGGCAGAGATGGTGGTGGTGGTGGCAGAGGTGATGGCGGCAGTAGGGATGGCGATGGCGGTGGCAGAGATGATGGTGGAGATGTTGGCAGTGGTGGTAGAGATGTTGGCAGAGATGGCAGTAGTGGCAGAGATGGCAATGTTGGCAGAGGTGATGGTGGTGGTAGAGGTGATGGTGGCAGAGATGATGATGATGGCAGAGACAACGATGATGGCAGAGGTGGTGGTGGCAGCAGAGACGACGATGACAGCAGAGATGGTGGTGGCAGCAGAAATGGTGGTGGCGGAAGAGATAGGGGTGGCAGAGATGATGATGATGGCAGAGATAGTGGTGGCAGAGATGATGATGACGGCAGAGATGATGGTGGTGGCAGAGATGGCTGTGTTGGCAGAGATGCTCTTTCACAGGAAAGAAAGACGGAGGCTCCTGGAGAGGTGAAGTCTGAAGGATGGACCTGTCCATCACAGAGGCAGAGATGCTGTTCGCCATAATAATAATGATGATGATGATGATAGTAACAAAGAACTAAACCCATTGCCATCAGAAAGGCCCTGTGCCTGCGGAGCGGCACCCAACCTGTCAGGCGAACCGAGACAACCCCGAATTTAAGGGGTCAGCAAGAAGCTGGGGCAGCGATTTAGCACTCGTGGCCGATGGCCGACGGCCCGATAAAGCCTCGTGGGGTAATTTGACGGGGGATTTGGTGGGAAAAGCCCTGTGTGACGCCACGGGGGCTCTCCAGCCAGTGGGGTTCCCCCGGGTGGGGTGGGTTGGGGGTGTCC
>NW_009648552.1:0-1181 GCF_000708025.1 Charadrius vociferus | reverse complement strand
CGGCAGAGATAGGGGTGGCAGAGATGATGATGATGGCAGAGATAGTGGTGGCAGAGATGATGATGACGGCAGAGATGATGGTGGTGGCAGAGATGGCTGTGTTGGCAGAGATGCTCTTTCACAGGAAAGAAAGACGGAGGCTCCTGGAGAGGTGAAGTCTGAAGGATGGACCTGTCCATCACAGAGGCAGAGATGCTGTTCGCCATAATAATAATGATGATGATGATGATAGTAACAAAGAACTAAACCCATTGCCATCAGAAAGGCCCTGTGCCTGTGGAGCGGCACCCAACCTGTCAGGCGAACCGAGACAACCCCGAATTTAAGGGGTCAGCAAGAAGCTGGGGCAGCGATTTAGCACTCGTGGCCGATGGCCGACGGCCCGATAAAGCCTCGTGGGGTAATTTGACGGGGGATTTGGTGGGACAAGCCCTGTGTGACGCCACGGGGGCTCTCCAGCCAGCTTTACTTTTATTTTTACTTTACTTTACCTTTACTTTTATTTTTACTTTACTTTTCCTTTACTTTTATTTTTACTTTACTTTTCCTTTACTTTTATTTTTACTTTACTTTTCCTTTACTTTTACTTTTACTTTACTTTTACTTTACTTTTATTTTTACTTTTATTTTTGCTTTGCTTTTACTTTTTGCTTTGCTTTTACTTTTTGCTTTGCTTTTACTTTTTGCTTTGCTTTTACTTTTTGCTTTGCTTTTACTTTTTGCTTTGCTTTTACTTTTTGCTTTGCTTTTACTTTACTTTTATTTTTTACTTTTATTTTTGCTTTACTTTTATTTTTGCTTTTACTTTTGCTTTGCTTTTACTTTTGCTTTGCTTTTGCTTTACTTTTATTTTTTGCTTTACTTTTGCTTTACTTTTATTTTTTGCTTTACTTTTCCCCTACTTTTATTTTTTGCTTTACTTTTCCCCTACTTTTATTTTTTGCTTTACTTTTCCCCTACTTTTATTTTTTGCTTTATTTGATGTATTTATTTTGAGGGCCGATAATGGGCTTGTGGGGTGTTTTTTGGGGCTGGAAGCTGTGGGAGCGCAGAGGAGGGGGAGGCACAGCGTGGGCAAAGGGCGCCGAAGGGGACTCCGCTGCCCCCCAGCGCCCCCGTTTCCAGGTGGGGCGCTCAGCACCCTCCCTCCGCCGCATCCCGTCCCGTCCCGTCCTGTCCCG
>NW_009648551.1:0-444 GCF_000708025.1 Charadrius vociferus | reverse complement strand
GGAACTGGGAGCACTGGGAATGAGGCACTGGGGGCGCTGGGAGTGAGAAGCGGTGGGAATGGGAAGTGGTGGGAATGGGGACTGGGGGGCACTGGGAGTGGGGAGCACTGGGAATGGGGACTGGGAGCACTGGGAAGGGGGAGCACTGGGAATGGGAAGTACTCGGAATGGGAAGTACTGGGTACGGGGCACTGGGAGTACTGGGAGTGGGGAGCAGCGGGGATGGGAACTGGGAGCACTGGGAATGAGTCACTGGGAGCACTGGGAGTGAGTCACTGGGAGCACTGGGAGTGAGAAGCAGTGGGAATGGGAAGTAGTGGGAATGGGGACTGGAGGGCACTGGGAGTGGGGAGCACCGGGAATGGGAAGTACTAGGTACGGGGCACTGGGAGCACTGGGAGTGAGGAGCACCACGGGTGGGAACTGGGAGCACTGGGAATGAGG
>NW_009648550.1:7418072-7433655 GCF_000708025.1 Charadrius vociferus | reverse complement strand
GCAAGGAATCTACGAATGCAATGTAAAAACACCCAACGCAGAAAGGCTACAGATGAAATTCAAAACGAATAGATGTTTTGCCATGGAGGTTGACAAATCTAGGATTTCCTTAACTTCCTGGAAACAAAAAGCACAATCAGAATATGCAACTTCAGTGCGTTGAGTCTCTGCTTAGCTTATTAGATGATGCTGTCTTGTACTCTCTTGATACCAAAGGCCACACTGGCAGCTCAGCCTCATAACTCTGTAGCACACAGTCATGGAGAACCCCGTCATCAGATTTGGCAGCAGCCTTAAACCATGGCTGCAAATTAGTTTCCAACAGGACACTCACAGCAAGGGAATTCCTGCGCAAGTTTTTGATGCCAAGGAAGGCAACAGGAGGGATGTCAATGCAATAAAGTCAGCTTTAAGTACAATACCTCTTAGATCTCCATACTTTGTAGTTACCCAAAATATTCTGACACTCTCCCCTAATGAAGAACTCTTTCCTGCAAGGAATCTACGAATGCAATGTAAAGACACCCAACACTCTTTTGACACTCTCCCCTAATGAAGAATTCTTTCCTAAACATCTTCAGTTTTTAAAATGGAAAAATTATCACTAACAATAACAAAAAATCTAACAGTGCTATTAGAACGGGCATACGCATAAAATACTGAATATAATAGACACACAATCTTAATCAAAATAGCTCGCTCTAATAATATGTAAACTAACCTCGAAGTTTATTAAGCACACTCCTGGCAACACCTTTATAAGGAATAATTACAAAACATGATATTTGCATTAGCAAAGAAAAATAAAAGATAGCTAAACAGTAGCATGAATAATATTTAAATATTTGCTCCTATTACCCTTAAAGCGAGGAGAAAAATTTTCACTGCATTTAGGTCCTGCACCCTCTGGAATATTGCTAATTGGCATGAGCCAGATTTGAATCAAGGGAGAGCTAAGAATTGAACAGCATGGACACAGTGTCACAGTACTAAACCTGTGTGCCGGCCTTGATTAATTTACTAGCAAAGAGTTAACCACTTATGCTGGAGTAAGTCAGGAGTAAACCTGTGCAAGCGGAGTTGCATCAAGGAAACTGAGACTTGAGAATTTACGCAAGTCTTTTCTGTAAAGACAACATAACGTCTAAAGAAATCCAGAAATCCCAATCTGCTTTTTGAAACCTCTCCTTAATTAAGTATTTTTTGAGCTATTATGGCCACCTCCAATACAGCAGGAGTAGCTGCAGACAGCTATATTCTTGAAATAAAACTACTGTGAGAATAATAAAGTCTTTGTCTTTAAATATCAGCTCCCCGCTAGGAATAAAAAAAAAATCTGATCCAGAAGCAGATGAAACTTAAATTTTACTCTCCCTCAGTTTAAGAAGAAAGTTTCTTCTGTTTCTGGAACAGATTTTATCCTGTTGTTGCATACAACCTATTAAAAAGGTAATGCAAGCTGACTGATGTACATAAAGTTTCCAAGACAGATATGTATATGAAGAGATAGGTGTTGAAAACTGATAGATATAATAGACATGTTTGCTCAATATCTGCCAGATTTCAAGACAACACTGAAATCTTAAGCAAATTAGGACAGTGCATTGCTACAGCTAAAACCAGACTGATAATCACTGATGCAACATTTGACTGATTTCAGATGGTTTGGTTCTACACAGATGTTTCCTTCCTAACATTAGAGGAAAAGCATCTGGGACAAGGCCCTAAATGTAGGTGAGTTTAGATGTCCTAGGATGTGTGACAGCCACATGGGCACGACAGGACCTGTAGAGGCCTGTACCCTTCTGGAGCAGAAGCTGAAGATGGGGTACTACAGCGTCCCATTTTAGCCATGAGAAGGGTATGGTCCAGCTGAATCCCACCCAGAGCTTGCCACTGGATAGTCGCAGTTTGAAGTGGCTGGTGTGCAATTCTGTCCCGTATGGATCATTGTCACCAGAAGGCTGGGCCTAAAAGAATAAAACTGTCGGGTTCTGTGCAAACCCACCAGGTTGACTGCCATAATCATTACGTTTTCCCAAAACCACCATACCTAGGTATCCATTAGACACTGGGGGATTCTTAATGATTGTATGCAGTCCCCAGGAAAAGAAAAAAGGAAACAAATTATGAAAATCAGAATTTTCCTATAATGAATATACTATTGACACAAATGGAGATTGCTTCACAAATCTCTTCACTTCCTGGCAATAATATCCTTATGTGTTTTTTTTTCTGTTACAACACATTTCAGATCTTGCAGGCTCAAGTTTCTAAAATGTAAACCAAAAATGGCTACATGGGGAATTCATAGCTTACTGAGCTATACAGACAAGACTTAAATTAAAAATAGTTGTGAAACTTATACGTCTAGAAGGTGCTACATGAAGGTCGCAGCCTCTTGCAATGTGACAAAGCCATGAGAAAGTACAATCTTCACATAACACAAACTATAAATAGCAACCAAGCCAAAAAAACTTTCGTTCTTATTACTGTGTTATCTGCAGAATCCTTATTTAGGTTGATTATTGATTTCTGCTGAACTTTCAAGAAAAAAATATATACCTGGTAGTAAAGCAATCAATAAGGGCTAAGAGTAAAATTTCCAAGACTGTCCAGAAGAGGTTTAGGAAATATAAGACACCTTCAGAATAACTTAGGAACCCATGTGCTGTTGAACTTGCCAGAGATTTAGAATTTAACGACTCAGGAACTCTGAAAAGTTTGCTCCCTGTAAACAGTATTAACTGCTGCTTGTTCTGTTCTGCTACTTGAGGTTTGTAGGAAGACTGGGTCCTTGCACCATACTTTTCACAAGCACCAGGAACAGGATTTTGATTTGTTAATCAACTGTCATCCAATCAGTGATTAAAAACTTCCAACTAGCGTGCTACAGGCAAGTACTAACAAAGGTATGAAAAGACAGGATCTTCACCTTCCAGACTTGCGTCATTTTTTCAGTGGAGCACAAGTGAAACTCTAACATATTCACCATTTCAGCACCAAATAAACAAGTCCTGCAATGCTTTGACACCAATACTATGAAAATACAGAAGTGAATGACAAGCACATTAGAAATATATTGCTAAACAGAAAACTTTGTTATATAATTAGGAGAACAATACCCTTACTATATAATTTTCAGACTAACACTTTAATGCTAAAATGATACTTCTGAGTGCAACATTGGAGGTTGGAAGGATGCAGAAGACTTACTCATAAATAACGTTCAGGAAGAAAAGAAGTTGGCAAAAGTCTAGAGACAGAAGTAGTAAAAGGTCCAAACTAGAATAAAGATGAACTTGGAAGATGCACGTTTCATTGTCTTAGTTTTGCAAGTTTTAATGCAGATATTTGTATTCATTCAAGAAGTTTCTTAGCCTGGTAAGTCAGGATGTGAATTTCTAGCCCTGCACACTACAAGCAATGCGCATTCTGGCATCAATGAATGTTTATTTGCAATTGTTAAGTAGACTGTCTACTGTGCGCAATTTTTGCAAAACCTATAGATCAGCACATGTTTTAATCTGGTATGAACTTAGTGCAGCAAGTAGAAGTGCACATTGCAGAATGGTCATACTACAGTGTTTGTCAAAAGAAAAGCCACATACATCTCTTTACAGCACCGAAGCTTAGAGTCATGCACACAGACTCACCAAACCATGAAAATGCAATATGATGATGGGCACAAAAATCTAAAAAACCACTACTTTGAACTGTAAGTTTCAGAAATTGCAATATAAACCATAACAGATACTATCCAATACCAACTAAGGCACTTACATCAAACAGTACAAGGGAGATAAAAAAACCTGCATAGTAAACTCTTCTCCCAACGGCTTTACATCTGCACATTGCAAGCGATAGCACGGAACACTACAAAAAAAAAAAAGGAATGTGTGTGCCTCATACAGCTATTATTTCATTTGCCATCACTCCCAGAAAATTCAAAGTGGACTCCACACAACATAACTGGGAAGGCATGAGGGCAAAGATGGAGCTTAATATTTCAAATTATTAGAGATGAAACAGTTAAGTTCACTACCCAGAGAGATACGTACAAACACCAGAAGGTATTTCCTAACCTTACAGCAACTACAGAGTAGAAAGCCAGGCACACTGAATCAGACAAAAGAACTGGATGAAATGCCTAGGTTACAGCAATCTGGACATAGTTCATGGCGTGAAGTTGCAGCAAGTGTTTGCTATTATTTCCAAAGCTTATAGTAAGCTACAAGATTTGCACTGCCTGGCCACATCAGAGTACCTCATGATCATTCAAATCCTATGGCTTTGGCTTTAAGAATAAACAAACAAACAAAAAAGATGATGATCAAGTGGAATCACTTCAAAGGCGATCAGTTTCTGCACATCACTGGTGATGATCTACTAGTACAGGAAATTTCTTCCAGAAGTGATTTAGCACTTAGAAATCCATTCTACGCATCTCACATACATTTTTGATAAGAAACTGCTATTTGTTGCGATCAAGACTGTAACTGAATGGAAAGATACTTGACATGATCTAACCAGACTGTTAGCGATTTGGTGCAGTGTGGATGCTGAGCTAAAATCTACATGAAGCAATCCACCAACTCCATTTCCCACACCGTGACTTTGCAAAGAACACCAGAAAATGCTTTAACTAAAATCAAATTGCTCTCCCAGCAAAATTCCCTTGTGAAGAAAATGCCATAGGTGAACAGACATCTTGGGCACTAATCCAGAGCTTTTTCCATTCTATAGTACAACAGATTCAAACAGAGCCAGGACTGGAAAATAAATGGAACCAGTTTAAATAATGAGAGTAATGAGTTTAATAATGAGACACATTTAATACTCATTTAATAATGAGTAATAAGTTTAATAATGAGGTACATATACCCTATGAGAATGGATGTGACTGGACTTTCCTGGATCATGCGAAGTGCATCACAAGCTGCAATTTAACGTGTTAAACCTTCAGAAACAGTCTCAGGCCATCATTGGTTCCTGAGATGTCAGCACTGGTTTTGAAGACGACTTCCAGAAGGCATAATACCTCTGGTCCCTTGCTAAAGGATCACAAATGTAATTCACAGCATTCACACTTCCTACCTGAAAGTTGCGTATCATTAGAATAATTTGCATGTTATTCTAATTATTCTGAGAGTTATGCACGAGTTAAGTTGAAACAGTGAGCCCTCCAAGACATTCCTATTATTGCAAGGAGTAATGTACCATATTTCAGAAAGGTGATGACAGAGAAAATCATTACCAATTTTGTTAATGCAATCAGAATCTTAGCTGGATTTATGCTACCCCTTCCCAGGTAATCAACTACTTTTAAATGATATTTAAATACAGATCTCTTGGCATACCACGGATGCAAAAAGAGAGGTATGAAATACTTCACAGCACATCACAGTGGGAATAAAGTTGAGAAAATTAATAGCTTGACACCTGCAAAGACAAGAGAAGCTGTCTTAAGCAAGACGACAGGAATTCATATAAATAATAGTTAGGCAACTTGGCAGCAGTGTCCACGGCATAATTAAAGTCAGATGGACAATGCCAAAGCCCACACCAGAACTGGCATACACGGTCAAATCAGGACACCATTTAACAACATGACAACGCAGCAACCCACCTATCCTCAGATTATCTTGTGAGAACCTCAGAAAGTTTACAGAGTAACCTGCATTCACCAATTTCTGCTCGAGTGTAGAAAGGCTGTATATTTTAACACATGACACCCAATTAATTACTTTAGATTTTTTTTTTTTCCATCTAAAACTCTACAGAAAAAGTAATATTCTTCTCTAGCTATTTTTTGTTTGGAAAATATCATGAAAAGGTGGTTTCAATCTGTTATGATTAAGTAATGCCCACCTCTATATCTATGAGGAACTCAAAGGTGGACTCCTCCAGGATCCCAGAGGTGGTACAACAGTTCTCCAAGAGGCTGTCTCTTCCCACCGATTTCAATTTCTGCCTTGTACAATTGGAAAAGATGATCTGGGCCTTGATGATTTCTTAATGTCTATTTAATTGTAATGATATTCATTAACCATTATTAAATTGGTTAATTCAATCTTAGAGCTAAAACCAAAATAGTTGTATTCTACTTCAACTGCTTGAAGATTAATAAAAAATAATCTAGAAATAAATTGTTACATTTTTTTTAGTACATCATACATTAAAATACATTTTATAATTTGTTCTAGTAATTATGTAAGTCCTAACACTGAAGATGAGAATGGCTGGCATTCTCTCATCTGAACCTTCTGTAACTAGCAGGTTTGCAGAAATCACCCTGAAATAAATGCTCTCCTCAGGTTTTATAGCAGTCTAGATATAGACAAAAAGGAAATTCCTCACCCCACCATGAACTAATTTTCATCAGTAGATCCACATCTACCTAGAGGCAAACACCTAGAGGCTGTGGTTCTTGGCTGGAAAGATAAGGATTAGGAAAAAGCAGCACACCAGAAATCCAAGAGACAGAAATCAGGTGCAAGAATACGGAGGGAAAGGGGTAACGGAAGCAAGTTTTTTTGTTCAGCAAAGGAAGGCATCTTTTCAAATTCATAGCAAGAAGCAAAATGTTGGTTGAACTAGCTTTTGGATGGGAACAACTGTAACCCGTTTTCTAAGAAAGCAATGCCTTATACCCTCATGTTACCCCTCTGCCTGCAAGTACCCCTCTAGTAGCTTTTGAGCTCATAGACCAATTTCAATCAAATCTGATGGAAGAACAGAGGTCTTCAAGGTAAGAGCTTTCCTGAAAACTTTAGGAAAATCTGACCTTGACAGTGCAAAGAGATCCAAATCCACGTGCTGAAGGAAAGTTTATCAATATTTTGGCTCTTTAGCCATTCTTGGAGTGAATTACACAAGTACAAGTGTAATGACCCACAAGGCAGCATTTAAATAGCTCTGAACAAGGTTCAGCACGTTCTGTCTCTTGCCCATCCGGAAAGTCAGAATGTGGTAGGCAAGCTGGGACGTTTTAGGGTGGCAGAATATGCTGGATACAAAACAAGGTGATACCAAGCTTCATTAGACCAATTGCTCATGGAAAAAGCAGTTGTGGACATTTCACAAGCCTTTTTCTTACCTCCAATGTTATTTCTTCCCATATGGCTATGGGGCAAAGTAAAAAACAATACTCAAAACATTGCTGCACCTTGGAAGTAGATTAAGTAAACATTAGGGTATGTCAACTCAAAGTTTTAATTTATACTGATCATAAAATGGTAGAAATGAAGGGACTTAGGAAAAGCAGGAAATGGAACAACAGAATAACAGATTTCAGGAGAGCACAACTGTACTCAGAAATAGCAAGCATGTGTATAGGAAGTAATATTAAATCTAAAAGGAGTTAGAAATAAAACAGCCATCTCTTAAGAAAATAACATTGAGGGCAAAAGGACAAACCACTCTAGTGCTACTAAGCAGTATGCAGGTCTTGGCTGAAGTACTCCGTCTTGCTTTGGGCAATGCTTTTTAGAAAGAAGTGAACCAAATGGAGGGAGCTTAGAAGAGAAGCATAAAATCTGGTCAAGTAACTTATGAGGAAAGAATGAAAATTTGAATTGTCTAGTCTAAAGAGAAGAGAAAACCCTAATGATTGGTAGCCTAAGAGTCTTCAAAAGGTAACTGCAAGAGAAAGAGAATAATCTATGTTCTGGAAAGCATCAACATGCATAAGTCACAGACAAAGTGATCTAAATCACAGAATGATAGAATGATTAGAGCTGAAAGGGACCTTAAAGATCATCAAGTTCCAACCCCCCTGCCATGGGCAGGGACACCTCCCACTAGACCAGGTTGCTCAAAGTCCCAACCAGCCTAGCCTTGAGCACCTCCAGAGTCTCACCACCCTCAGAATAAATAATTTCTTCCTAGTATCTAATCTAAATCTCCCCTCTTTTAGTTTAAAACCGTTACCCCTCATCCTATCACTACACTGCCTGATAAAAGAGACCCTCCCATCTTTTCTGTAGGCCCCTTTTAGGTACTGGAAAGCTGCTATAATGTCTCCCCAGAGCTTTCTCTCCTCCAGGCTGAACAACCCCAACTCTCTCAGCATGTCTTCAGAGGAGAGGTGCTTCTTCCCTCTGATCATCTTTGTGGCCCTCCTCTGGACCTGCTCCAACAGGTCCATGTCCTTCTGATGCTGGGGTCTCCAGAGCCGGATGCAGTATTCTATGCTGGGTCTCACGAGAGCGGATTAGAAGGGCAGAATCACCTCCCTTGACCTGCTGGCCATGCTTCTTCTGAGTCAGACACTACAAAGAATTTTCTACTGATAAAACCAGCTCAACATGAAGCTAGAGCAATGGAGGTGTTTAAGATGAGTATAAAACCTCTGTCAGGAACTTTTTACATATAGTCAAAGCTAATATTGTCAAGCAAAAGGTATCAAAAAGCAGTGCTGTGAGTCTCTTAACAAAATCCCAAAACAGAGTGGCACAGCTTATGGGCTCATAGACTCCAGAATAGCCTTCAAGATATTCTAGCAAAGAACAAGCCCGGGATAAAACTGAGTCTGCCTTGTTGTAGAGAAATGGACTAGATGACATCTCAAAATACTTCTAAGCTTTATTACCTATTTTTCCCATTTACCTTATGTTCTGAAACCATGACATGAAATACGGAACAGAAAAGACTGAGGACTCCAAAAATAGCTGATATTCATTTTGCACAGACTGAAATGCAGATAGAGAACCTCTAAATCATGGATGCCAGAAGAAGGAAGTAGATATATAGAGTTTGTGTTTAAAACTAAAATAAAATTAACACGACATTGGCTTTTAACAACTGCCCGTATTTGGAGAACTTAAATCTGTTTAGCACACCTTACAAATCAGCGAACAAAATTCTGGCTAACAAAGACTGTACAGACTTTTTTTTTTGTTCTTTTGTGGCCACACAACCCCCCCTATTATCTCTAGGTCATTAACACCTTTATGTAGCACCATTCTAGTATACCAATCCTCTAAGAGATATGATAATGTTTTTCTGACTTTTCCATTAGGATAACGCTTCTGTTCACAGATCTGTGCCCATGCTCCTAAATTTGGGAAGTACTGAGGATAGACCAAGAGTAGTTGGTAAAGCATAGACTAGGCAGGATCATCTAGAAGGGATGTGCTGAAGTTCTGACCAACCATATGCTCTCCTGAGCTACCTGACACATTTCAAGAGGGACAGAAAATGACTATACAACAATCTTATTTCTCAAATATGACCACTGCCAACAAAACCCAAAAGGAGGGTGTTCTCTCTCAGAAAGGAATGTATTTTTAAAGCTCGTTAAAATGCAAAGATTTTAAAATACTAGTAAAACAAATAGTCTCATAGTTCTGAAAAAAAACCCAACAGTTGTTGTTTAAAGTTACACATAAGTAAAACTTCACGTGAAAGATAAATAAACCTTTTTCAGAAGACCTCATGTTTCACCTCTACCCTTCCACATGTGCAAAAAAAAGGAAAAAATTACAAACCTGAACATAAGATTAACGTTGGGCTCATCTATATGGACCTGCTACAAATATATCTGTGCAAAGAGACAAATAATGAACAATGACAAAAGGTGCGGGTGTCTCTCTTAACTGCAGTGGAGAGAGGTCTCTAATCTGTTCTGACAACTTTAGTTCATCCAGTAACTACTCTGAGAGTGGGAACTACATACTTACATCCTACCATCTGGCAGAGAAAAATATCTTTTACTTCTGAGGAATGTCCACATGTGTGAAGCAATATGATCTCACTAGCAAGTCCCATGGTACAAATCAGTTGTTAAAAAATTAATAAAGCTTGGTTACAGTGGGGAAAAAACCAAACCCACTACATGAGGTCTCATGCACATAAAGTCCTCACAAAATCTGTCTAAGAAGACACTCCTGTAGGTAAATATTCAGGTGTTTCAGACATAATGCTTCACAGTGAATTCTGAAACAATACTAGTATAGTCTGATAACTCCTTGGTTTACATTCTTTCCCATTCGACAGGGAAGCTCTGCGCTTCCCTCATTCTCATATAGGAAATTAATCATCCTAAACTGAATTAAGACATTTTATGCGTCCATCCTGACAGCTCCCTTATGGACTAATGGAATAACTTCAGCCTATGTAAAAAAATCAGTTGCTACAAAATCAAGAATGACAAGAGGGACATGCAGAACCACCATCATAATTCAAGAACACCCTCCTTTGTGGACCAAATTCATACCAGATAGTATGGTTGTGTCTTTTTTTCTCCCCCTTTTTTCTCAGTTTTCATGGATCAAAGCTAATCTCTAAGAGCATAGCACCTGCTGGAAGATAAAACGTATAGAAACCACTACCTGCAGTTCCTACATCCTAATTTTTTTTCTGCATTCTGCTCAGGACAAAGAAAGTGGAAGCTCTTAGAACAAAACTCAGATAGAGCTGCCCAACAGCAGGAACTCATGAGGCAGAATCCAGCGTATGTCAGTGGGGGAATACGGCTAAGGTACTGTCAGATCCAAAGAAAGCATAACTCAATTCTCGGGAAACACAGCTTGAGCACCAGCACAAGGGCCTAGAGAAACTTCTATATAAGATGAATCTTGCTTCCAGAAAAACAGAACTGCCAGCTGCAAAGGCTAAACTGTGTAATTAGCTTGAATTACCTGTTTAAATAATTGCTTGAATTATGGGAGGACCTGACGTTTCCAACGATGTCTCTTACTCTTCTCTTTAACCAGCAGTCCTTCCACTCCAGGCTGGCAGGAGATCACACATAATGCCCTCCGCTGCCAAGCTACGCTCCTTATTTTGCACTAAGTCAGTCCATGTGGCAGGTTATTTCTACAATGCCAGAAGGCAAGGTCTTGCCTCAGTGACATGCAGGGGCTCCTGGCTCACAGCTTGCCAACCGCTTCCTGACGCTGAGTTTTACGAAAGCAAGATACCTTGGCAGTACCTTCCCTCTGCAAGAGGTAGGAGCTCTGGAATTGGACTCAGCTCAATCAGAGCAGTGGTCTGGCTTGGGTCTTGCCTACATCCACACAGAAAGAGATGGCAGTTCATATCCCCATCCAGTCGTAGACTCGAATCCCCAAAGTGTACTATGAGCTCTACCTTTGAGTCAAGTTAGAAATAAATGAGAGATTTCTCCTTTTGGATGAAAGGAGGGTTAAGGCAGTTCATAGCGAAGTGCTCAGGATAGCCATGTCCCTTGGAGCTGTTGTGTGGAAATGATACAGAAACAGTGAAAGGCACTGGCTTCCCCAAGGGACTTCGAAATGTACCAACAAAAAGTTATGCCCATTTCAGAGGAGTCAGAGAAAAGCGTGCAGAGAGATTATATCACTTCACATCAAGTACTCTAAAACTCTAAATTTTGTGTTCAGGTAGTTTACTTACAGGTCTCCCTTACCAAATACATTGCTGCTTCATCCTCACAGAATCACTATAAGCCAAAGCAAAGGGGTAAAATCCAGTATCCTGTTATTTGTTAATGAACAAAACAGATTAGAAGCTTTTCTGGAAAGAAAAAACTCTGAGTATCCAAACTGGGATTCTACCATACCACTGCCCAAAAATGTAGGCTTGGCTAGATCTATTCACCGTATGCCAAAATTGCTTGAGGACATCCAAGTAGTAAGACTGCGTCCTACACCATGTCTAGAGAATTGAAAATGCAACTGTCAGACAGTGCAGTGCTAAGTGAAGATATATAAGAAGGTATAGAATATAAAAATATTATGCTTAAGGTTCAGATTATCACTTATGTCTTGACTGGCATGGAATGTCAAGTCTTTAAAGTACCCTCACTCGGGTGCATCACACCATGTAGATTATTGGCACTAAAACAGAATATAACCTCTGGGGGAGTAAATTCATACCAAGAATGGAAAATATTTGACATGGGCATTCCAGAGCTGCCAGGAGAAAGGATCACAGACCACAGAATTTTGAAAGATTTTTATTTTTTGTGGGAGCCATTCCAACAATCTGACCGCTTAGTTCGCAAAGCAGAGATAAATTATTTTGAAATTCCATATATGTCCCTGTGTCTCTGTAGCGAACAAGAACTAAGCGCTACTGACTTTTACTCTGTTACAAACCTCAGTAGAATAAAGTGGAAGACTTACCTTCCTGCACAAAAAACTGCAACTCTGCCCTCACTTCCTAAGACCTATCTCAGTCCAACACAGCCCTCAAATCTGCTTGTGGTATCTTGAGAGACATACTGCAGGGGAGACCACATTTCCCCAGAAATACTACAGCCCAATTTTGGATTGGGAAAGGAAACTGTAGAATTCAAGTTTATTCTTGAAAAACATATGACAAAACGGATTAAAGCATTCTTACTAGCCCAGATGAAGAGAACAAGCAGGTTGCAAACAGTTACAAAAGTGGTTATGCTAGAATTCTCCTAATGGGAGTACGGTAAAAAGCTGGTGGTAGCCACAGCAAGCACTGCTGCTTTTGTTTTAACTAAACTTTCAGTCAACACTGAAGTATTTCATATCAGAGCACTACGTGTTAGTCAATACACATGCTGGCTGCGAAGTGATTCATGTTTCTGCGGCTATCCACTTGCCAGTCCTACTTCTTTGCTATTTCCAAAAAAAAAAAAGAATGAAAAAACCCCCCACAACAACTCTCTTCCTTTGAGATTGCAGTAGCTTACAGATCTAAATCTTCCCTTCCTTGCGCCATTCCTTCCCCTCGGTTCCTTGCCTTCATCCTGGCTGAGATCACCTGCCACCGACTCAACCCATCCACCTTTCACCTCCTCTTGGCTTTCCCTCTCTAGCCTCCGGCTACGCGGGCACCCCCAGCGAGGCGAGCTCGGCACTCCCCTGACCTAGTTCTCACAGTGCATTTTGCTCCCTCGGGCAGCTCCACCTCACTCCACCCGAGCACTACCTCACTGCTGAACGCAGCTTGCTCCTCGGGACAACCAAGCGAGCCAGACTCTCCAGTTCAACCACTGCTGTATCTCACTCCCCCTTTTCCACCCTGACTAGCCAATTGTGGCTTGTGAGAGCGCTCTTTGTCTCTTCCATTGACTGATACAGATTTTACTGACCCCGACTTGAAAGTGAGGAGTTAACAAAAGTTCAAGTATGATTCCTTGTCCTTGATTTTGCCACTTGAATAATTAGAAATTGTGCCAGGCAGGTATGTCTTATCCACAAGTATGCTTTTCTCATAACAGATGTGAAAGTGGGACCTAAACCAAACTGTTTATAATTGTAACCTGCTTGGCTTACGACATATATGGCTTTGTATCTAGCTGATGAGTAATCTGAATATACGAAATGACAAAATATTAGATCAATTACATATTACGCAGCTTGAGAATTAATTTTCCTATTCCAAAAGTGCCCAGTATCCATATATAAGGATCTATTTCTGGCAGCTTTAGGGATATCCTTCCCTTCCAATGTCTTGCACGTGTGTGCAGTTTTGACTATTTTTTTTTTTCCAGTTTTATTTTCTTTTCATAACACAGAAAGTTTCAAAGTCCTGGCAATGTTCTTACCTACTCAATTGTTAAGACAGTGTTGTTTATGAGCTCTGCTAAATCTTACATGTTGAACAATATGGGCTGAAAAAAACCCAAAATCACAAACTCCCGTTGAGTTTTGCAATAATCTGCCAGAACATGTGAATAGATAAAGCACAGGTAAGTCTGCTTGTTTTAACCATGGCTAAATGAAGAAACAAGACTTCAGCAGTTGTTTCAAATTAAGAAAAAAGTTGTTTGTCCAATAACATAGAAAGTAATACTGGTTTCCATTTGCCTCTACCACATGTTTCAAGAAATAGTGCCAGAAGATTTATCATCAGACTTGGTAACTCTGTTTATCAACATGATCTCATATACAAAGCTGTTTCCTATTCCAAGAATGTATAGTCGGCAACTATGATCACCTACACATGATTGATGCCCATCTCTCATACCTCTGCTGAAATACTGCACTGCAAACCCTGTGTCAGTCCTGTGAAAAAAGGCTGGGTTTTTTGGCCACACAGCTAAGCGGGCATGTAGCACAGCCAAGAATGCAACACACTGTGCAATATGACTAAATGTAGCCCTGGTTTATGGCTAACATTTCAAGAAAATGTACAGGGTTGGGAAAAAAGGAAGATAGGAATAAGCAACAAACAGTGAAGTCTGCAAGCAAACTACTGTCAGTCAACAATGGTGGTTACTTACTGAGAAGTGTCAGGTTGTGGAGATATTTTATTAGCTTCCCCAGCAAAACATCACTCAAAATAACAAGAAAACTAAAGAACCCTCAAACCTTTCTTGGCTATCTGGTTAAAAGCTCTTTAACAGGTTTTCCACACTATTCAGGTTATTCTATGGGTAGCCCTGAAAAACAAAATACTTGAATTATGATCACCTAAATCTCAAGGAAGAAGTAGTCAGAGCTCTCTAAAATGCCTAACCATCAACCTCCAGCCCGAGCTTACAGAAACTACCTGTCACCAAGTGAGAAGTCTGCATCCATTCCATTTCTGTCTTTATGCTGATATGTCCTGAAGCACAGCTCCCACTAGAATGCCGTTGAGGAGTAGGTGAGGTACTTGATCAACAGGAGGGGAACTGAAATCATGTAGCCTTTGTGAAATGGGTAAACACCATCCAGATGACAATGATGAGTTTGAATTTGCTCACCTGTGGATTATTCTCCTCTAAAGATGAAGAACTGATGCATGACTGAATTAGAATTGAATTACTGCAAAACAATAACATCTAACTTGAACTCAAGTTTCATCTGTAGATAGGCTGGTAGAGGAGAAACGTCCCATGAGAGATGAGACCAAGATACACTTTTCTGTTCCGACTTACTAGTGGCAACTAGAACAGGAGATAGGTCAACTGCTTTACACAATACTGATAACAAATCACTGGTATTTGAAAAAGTGGGAAGACTTTGGTGAAAACCCCTGTGAATGAACGCACACCTAATAGATACTGCTCCTACGTGTACCAAGTATTTTACAAGAAAAGGACAAAAAAATAAAGGCTTTATCTCAGAAAGTTTACAGACTAAATAAATTCCAGAGAAATGCAACGATAAGATATGCACAATGCAGAAATGAGTTAGAGCAGAAGTAAACAGAGCACTGTGAACTCTGGGAATAATAAATCCTGGGTTTCTACGTGTGTCTCATGTTGACTAACTTTGGTGTCAAATAAAGGAACACACTCGCAGAAACTTCCTTCTTATTTGGGACATGGATCAAATCGCCTTTCTACTGTAGATTCTCCAGAGTACTGGAGGAATGAGTTCACACTGCAGCTTCCCTTTCAACAGGAAATGTGCAGGACCTCTCTCTTGTGCCCAGCTGCAAAATTTAACGAAAGAGTGGATGATATACCTTTGTCAAATCTGACTGAAAATGGCTGACTAGTTCACAAGTTGTTAAAGAGATAATATCACCAAATACATCTTGTTTCTACAGGAAATGATGCCAAAACCTACCAAGATGGTATAACACTACCATGTGGGAAGAACAAACTATGTAGGTGGGTTTTTTTTTTCCCCACTCATACAACACTCCCCTTCCCCAACCACACATG
This sequence comes from Charadrius vociferus, assembly GCF_000708025.1. Lineage (NCBI taxonomy): Eukaryota > Metazoa > Chordata > Aves > Charadriiformes > Charadriidae > Charadrius > Charadrius vociferus. The sequence goes on along the minus strand of NW_009648550.1, from coordinate 7,418,093 downwards.
TTTTTGATACCTATTAAGTGT
>NW_009648550.1:7412160-7418058 GCF_000708025.1 Charadrius vociferus | reverse complement strand
GGTATAAAAATAAGCATGCCTACCTGATGTTTTAAGAATTTGCGTAACTTGTCATTGAATGATTTTTTTTTTCCTGTAAATGTTAACATCTTTATAACAAAATCACAGGACGACAATGCTTTGTTTCTCATCAGATACATACTGAAACAGCCAAAAAAGCCAAAGTCTCTGATAATACTACTGACAAAATCAAATTAAAACATGCTTCACTTCACTTGAATAAACCCATGTAATTCTCAGCCCACATGCGAGAAAATTTTTCAAAGGTCTCCAGTTATACTGAATCACATAAAAAACTAGTAATAGCACCTTATCTCTGCAAATTTTAAAATATTTTCCACCTATTGATGGGTAAAGCTTATTTTTACCCTCTGATTTGCTTGATTTAATTATGCTGTGCTGAAAGCATGAAGGAGTTCATGCCAACATTTTCAAAAGCATCAATTAATTGATACTTTGGGTTAGGGGTGAGGTGAAAGATCAGAGCGCTCCATTTTTGATCTGTCATGCTTTGTAACGCTGTCTTGTTCATTACTAGCAGAGTCTGTTGACTTTCACTCTTGCATAACCTCCAGAAATGGATCTCTAATGCCAAAGCCACAGTGATTTCTTTACCAAATCAAGGCGGTGATGAGAGGATTTCCTTGATAGAATAAGACAATAAAGAGAAGAGATTTCTCTTGTCACAAAAGAAATTTAGGAAGAGCCAAGATGCTAATGAAGTGCAGAGAAAAGCTTGTTGGAAACGGGACAGGTGAACCTGTGTGCGTGGGAAAATATTGTACATGCAGGGAGATGGAAGGATCTTGTAGACATTATTTTATGTTGAAAACTGCTGCTGTAACAAGTCCTCTGCTAGGTTTCTACACTGAGCACCAACACCCAAGGGCCAGGACTTTGGTGCCAGCCTGCTGAGCTATCCATCCTTAGAACAGACACATGAAAAGAGGACAGCCTCCTTGCAGCCCTCCTCGATCCTGTCTATCTCTGGTTAAAGACGGTAATCTTTTGCAGAATTTTATTTCTTTAGCTTTCATTGGTGAGCAAGAGATGTGAGGACGCCAATTCCTTTTCAGGGATACAATAAATTACACCTCTCCTGGGACAGAGGTTTAACCCAAGGTGAAACTGAATTTTATTAAAGCTGCTATTCAGTTCCCAAAGCACGTCTCCTGTCTCAGGACACAAACTTACTCAGAATTACTTTGACAAGTCTCACTAATGTACACAGCATATCCAAGATGTCACACTACTGCACATCAACATACTGGTTCCATTAATATACATTCAAAAATAAAGACAGATTACGGAACTGATAAGCTTTCTATCCCTTGAAAACGTGTAGATTTTAAGAACAAGCAAGTAGACTTAGCATATATCAACAGCACACTTCTCAGAATGAAAAACAAAAATCTCAACTTTTTTCTTTAAAAGGTATAGTTTTTGCAAATGCTTATTTTTGTTTTGGAATCTGTACTTGTTCCTTCTTAGTTATGGGTAAGAATTAGATTTTTAGAAACAAGGTTCTGAGTTCAACTTGAAGAGACAGTGTTAAGAAATCTATTGAAAACCAAAAATTACTAATAGACAAGTTTCACCCACGTGGGATTGATTCTTCATAGATTATTTCACAGAATCACAGAATAGTAGGGGTTGGAAGGGACCTCTGGAGATCATCTAAGTCCAACCCCCCTGCTAAAGCAGGTTCACCTAGAGTAGGTTAGACGGGATGGCGTGCAGGCAGGTTTTAAATATCTCCAGAGAAGGATATTGATAAAGTAATTTTGTATTTTATAACCTAGGGTGAAACTGGGCTGTACGTACACAGAAAATAGAATCTACTTTGTAACACTCCTCATATATTCTGCCACAGAGGCACCAACCCAATACTTAATGGCGTATGAAAATCTCACTGTTGGTTCTTCTATAACGTAAAGCAAGTGAAAAGAAACTGAGGATGACGGCCCATAGGTGAAGGATGATTGTGATTAGAAGAAAGGAAAAGGGGTGGAGATTGCATCAAAACAGTTTGAACAGAGTTTGTTTCCTTTGTGATCAAAACAAAACAACAAAAACCCAAGAAGATTTCCCCCTTTGGGATTAACACACCCTGGTACCTGCTCGAACCTCTCAAGCAACTTTACCACCCACATATGCAAACAAAAAAGCTGTTTATATAACAATGATGCAAGGGGAAAAATTGCACAGGAGAGCAATGCCTTATATAAAGAAGATACAACATCAAGAGACACGCAGACACATTTTTGTGCCAGAGACAAAGTAACATGTTCCCTTTGAGCATGCCTGATGTCAAGAGATTGCCGGACGTTCAAAAGCTCAAACTCATGAACTTACATGAATATGATGTTAAAAAGCTGGGAAGCCATATTGATTTTTTAAATGCTTTCTTGGACCATGAAATGCTTTCAACAAATGCTCATTCACTTTGAATTGTTTGGTGTTGGTATCCATGTAGCACCTGAAACTTTGAGGCTGATCAGCTGGTGGTCCAAGTAGGAGATGTATTTGATCAGATCATAGGGCTGGGATTCTTACAGGGAACTGCTGACAATGAGGTACAACGTGACAAGCACGAGTGGTCTTAAATTTATTTCTCAAGTTATATTCCCTGGCCTCCAAGGTTCCCATCTAAACCACTACAGCCACTGACACATAGCTGCTAGGACTGGGTGGAAACATCTGTATCCTGCCCCCTCCAGGCAGTGGCTTGGGTGATCTTTACAGATCTCCCCTACAACAGTGTGCACAAATGCCTGATCGCAGCTACCTTTACCTTCAGGAAGCACAGCCACAGAGGGGGAAATGTTCCTTTCAGAAGACAAGCACAAAGTTTTGTGGAGACACAAGAAATGGACAGGAAATTGAAATACAGGGACAGACTGAGGCACTCTCTTGCAGAACAGCCCCAAGAAGCTCAAGAATACACAAATGGCTGCTGCGATTCCACGTGTAGGCTGACAGCTTTGTGACTGTGAGAAGATTAGCCAGGTTGAAGTCTCAGACAGCTATGTGTGAGTCACAGAGGAGGATGTACGGCAGCTCTGCGGAGCACATGAATCAGCAGCAGCGACAGGGAAGCAGAAACTCAAATGGAAGTTCCTGGAGGAAGCAGCATGATGTCAGCTGAAATGGCTACGAGTCTCAGCTCCTCGCCACAAATTTCTTTCCATATTCCTGTTGCTAAGTGAATAAATCCTCACTTCTTCGTAGGCTGAGGGGGAAAAGCAGATTTTTTGGAAGAGGGGGAAATGATAGACCACATGCCAAAGTCTGTGCTTGGCCAAATGAACAAAGGAAAGGATACAGATGAGTAATTTCCGAAAAGACTGAGATGATCAGAGAACAGACAAGGCTTTGCTGCATTACATTTACACTGGGTGTTCTCACAGAAATTCAAAATACTTTGGGAGGGAGAAAGTCACCTGGCCAGAACAGGTTAAACATCACTTTGTGCTGAAGACATGGATGCAGATAGATGGCATCTACCCTGGCAATTTAGCTCGTCACCTCACAGTCTTATACTAAAGGTATCTTGCTGAATAGTCTAGCTATCTGGCTGAATTAATATATCCTAAAGTGTGGAACACTCCAACTCCTCTTCAGTCCAGCACACAATACTGCTGGTTCCTGTTGCCTGCTATTCTCCTTAAATGACGTTTTTCTTCCCAATTCAACATCCATCCCACAATGACAACTCTCTCAGACAATAGTCTCACAAAACTTCTGGATTGTTTGCTTTCTAAAAGTGTTTTCTGTGGAAAAATTAGCTGCCAGGAATGGCAGGAATTCTCTGGCTGAGTCACTGGTCATTGTAACAAAATTTAATTTCCTGTTTTGCTGGTTAATGCCACAATTCTAGCCACAACAAAAGTTAACTTTCTTTAAAAAGAAATTTAAAAATAATAATTTACGAGAGAGTTCGTACATCTGTTGGCAGCAGAAAGAGACCTGCATATCATGACAAATTAATGTCTCTTTATAGTTGTCTAGTACCCTATAAAACAGGATTTGAATCAGCACTGCACACTTGCAAACAGCAAGCTGTACAAGGCAGCATGAGGTTAACCATTTTTCTGGCAAAACATCAGGTTTTATAGAGACTGTGGGGAAATAACGGAAGATTGGCGAGGAGAATTATAAATACGCTCAAGTGACCTGCAGCTGAGGTGTAGAAAAACCCACATATCATAGTAATTGTTGTTTAGCCTGGTATATTGGACAAGTAGAATATCTGTGTTTCGATTACATAGGTCTGTGACAGACTTAGAGGCACCCTATCGAACATGCTTGAGATTCCTGCCCTGCTCAGTGAAAGATCAAAGCACAGTGGTAAACTACACCTGAAACACAGGCAAAAAAAAAGCGGGTTGGGTGATCCTCTAGCATAGCCGAAGCTCCATGGTGCCCACATCCCCACTTGCGTGCCTCTGCCCGGATGCTGCTTCAGGGATCCCCTTGCTGGTGAAGTAATGAAAATAAATTTACTCTTTGCATTTCATCTGTGGTTTTGTGGTTGTTCCTGTGTCCTGCCTGTGCCGGCTCACACAGGGACCCGGCCAGTCCCTAAACAGCTATTATCATTCTGCCCATTATGTTCATGAACTTGCTTCTGCAATGGAACACGGCCAGCTACATCCCTTGATGACACAGCAGGTAGAAAACGTACATTACCTTACTTGTTTCTGAAAGCTAGACTGCCACTTACAGCTAGCAAGGTAATTAATTCTCACACTGAAGGGACGTAAGTAGACAGGCAATGGGACTAGCCACTTCATGGCTTTCTTTTACTAATTACTTCTACTGTGCAAGAATAAGCTGCTTGCCAGGTAATTGCCCACAGAAGCCCCACTGGGGTTCTGCATCAATTCTGTCCATTTTCAGACCACTGCAGCTGACTCTCACCACAGAAATGCAGCCTCCTTACACTAAAGGGTTACAGACTCACTTAGCCTGCATGGGCCCTCAACTGGTCTCTGTTTCATTCCTGTGTTCAAAGGCAGGTCAACAGCAAATTCCCAGCAGGGTGCTCGTGGTTCTGCCCAGCTGAGTCCTGAAAGCCTCCATGATGGAGGCTCCAGAGCAACACGTCCCAGTGCTGTTATCCGCATCTTGATTTCCGCCCCCCCCTCCCCCCGTATGTGAAACCTCTCCAGCCTCCAGGCAAAGTATGAACCATTAACCACTACCCTTTGAGCCCAATGATCCAGGCAGTTATTAACCCATATCCAGTCGTCTACCCATCGAGACCGTAATGTCCCAAGTAGGCTATGGGAGTACAGTATTGCTAACATCAAGGCAGATGACATCCATCCATCTCCCCTCATTCACAAATCTAGTCGCTTCATCATAGAAGAAAATCAGTCAAACATCATTTATCTTTGGTACATCCATGCTTGCTATTCCCAATCACCAGAAACAACCTTTGCTAGAAATGATCTGTCTTTTGAAGTCAGGTGGAATATTTGCCTTTCTTAAGTTATCAGGGATCTTCTTTGATATCCATGACCTTTCAAAGATGATAGTGTGTGATATCACTATGACATCAGCCAGCACACTTGGATGCTTCCCTTCTGGTCCCATGTACTTGTATGGGTTGAGATTTCTCAAGAGATCCATGACTCAATCTTCTTCTACTACTGGTAATTTGATGACACAGAGACTTGGAAAACTTTATTGGTGAAAACTGAGGCAAAGGTAGCATGGAGTACCTCAGCTTTACCCACATCTGCAGTCACTAGGTCACCCACCCCATCCAGCAATGGGTCACATTTTCTGTGTTTATTCATTTACTACTAACATAGCAGTAAGACCTCTTCTTGCTTCCCTTGATGTCCTCTGCAAATGTTGACTTTCCTAACACCATCCCTACGTGCCCCC
>NW_009648550.1:7383933-7412110 GCF_000708025.1 Charadrius vociferus | reverse complement strand
TGCTTTTATGGGTTATTTGGTTAGCTAAGCCAGTTTATTGAGACATTTACTTGTTTTCACGAGTACAAGGATGAGCTGTTCTTGTGCTAAGAGGAGGTTGTCATTAGAGACCTGACACACTAGGTCTTTCAAGGCAAAACAAATTCTATTTTTGTTAGGACTTAAACTTCCAAAATTTAATTACCTGAGTTTAAAGATTTCCAGGTGTCACCAGGGTAGTGACTGTGGCCCTACTGGAAACACATTGTGCTATGTGAAAAATCTCCAGCCTTGCATGCAAAGTCTCATGCAACACACTTAAAGCATTGTTACAAGTGTTGTTGACTGTTACATCTGCCTACCCAATGGTCACATTGGTCACATCTCAGTCTGCAGAAAGACGTCTTCAACATTTCCTGCTTCCAACGCATTGAGCTCATCACATAGCAGGGTAGATGACAGAAACAAGGGTGTGGATCTGAGACCTGTGATTATTAGTCGAGAATGCTGGTGCAAAGCAAGGAATTTCTGAAGCTCGAAACCAAGGAGAAGAGAAGGCAGGAAACGAGGATGAGGAGATCATGTCTGCGGTGCAGCTGAAGCAACAGGTGTAGTAATCGCTAGGGAACTCTGACTGGAAACCAGTTCTCAATATCTTCCTGTTGTCACTACAGCTATGAAACCCAGAGGGGTTATAGGGATTGCACTTTCCACTAATATGTGCACAATAGAACAGGTCCAAAAGGCCTATGTGCTGCAAGTGAAACATGCTGGGGCCAATAAAGTCCCCTTTCAGTTTGTTTTTACCCAAAGCAACACCAAAAAATGAAGATCTTTCAGAAAAAAAAGAAGTTTCTGTTGGTAGATCTTTATGGTTCCACAGCTGAGGCTACAAACATCTGGAAAGGCTGTAGTCTGAGCAGCCTTAACCCTCCCTCCTTTCTCTTCTCTTTATTAATAAGCTTTATCGCACGACTCTAATTGCAGGGATTAGCATGAAGTAAGTGCTATCTATATACGTGAGAGGACAGAGCACAAAGAAATTACAGGGGGCATTTACAACATAGAAAAAAATGATTCTTATGAGAACAGTTGTATAGCATATTCCTTTCGTGACTCTCTTTTTAAATGTTTTCTTTAAGATCTTCATTGGGGAATAAGTGACACCGTAGTGCATAAAGGAGCAGAAAAGCAGGGGAGCCAAAAGCATGGAAGGGACTGAGACCGGCTGCTGGAGTATTCAATCAATAGCAGAGTAGAACTGTTAGGAGGAGGTCCAGATGTCACAGGACAGAGGGTAAATATAATCAGCTTCTGAATTTTAGAGCCGCCAGGTGCCAGAGGCTATCACATTTTTGGGTTACCAAATAAGATTTGACCTTATCCTAGGCTCTTTTCTGCTGCCAGAAAGGAGCTTGAAAGCCCTGGAAAAGACTGTAGTCTTGTTCACTGCAAGTTTCTTCCAAGCTACTGCCATTCTCAGTACAGAACAGAATAAAATAAATTTGCAAATAGCTTTATACTGTCTTGAAGGTTCTCTAAGGCATCCAAGGAAATGATTTATCAAAGAAACAAAATTGCTGCATATGTACTGTAGGAAAAAAATGTTTCCACTGGACAAGCATATTTATTGTTTCAAAAACCAATGTCCCCTACAATTGACACCCGATCAACAGCAATAACAGCAAAAGAAACCATCGCTAGGAAAATACCTTCTTTTGGCTACTACAGTTACATAAATAAATAGGTTAGCTATTGAACTGTGCTTTGCATAAAGGCAAGTCCAGGCTACAGGTTCTGGAAGAACTCAAAGCATCTGCCTGTGTAATAAGCACTAAGCACCAAGTACAAGACATGGCCCATGACCTACCTCCCAAAGCTTAGGTCTTACTGTGGCCCAACTTCCAATGAATGCAAGGATGCAGCGTGGTTGCGGGGACGTGGTTAGTCCTGGTGTCCATTACTAAATGGAAGTCTGTGCTGTCAGCTAGAATTGCGTGAGTCAGACTTAAAATAATCAGAAAAGCTATTCAAACAAGCAGTCCCACTACAAAGCGGTATATCTCTTCCCCAAAAGCAACAGCTTCTCTTCTGGTAGGATGCTTCAGAGCTTCTTTATTACTCTGCTACCTCCTTTCCTGTCCTTGGTATGCCACAGATTGCTTAGAAGCAAAGAGAGCCTCCCTACTCCCCCACATTTGATCAGCCCTAATTACCTTCCCCAACCCATTAAACAAAATCCTTTTTTTCGGAAACCTGGGGTTTTTGCTGTATCGGAATTGCTTCTCTATTTCTGTCATGCACACACTGACAAACAAAATGTTCTTACATCATTAAGATGCAAACCACATTGTTCCTGAGCCAGAGTTTTCAAAACCAGTGTTTCCAAAGCCAGCATTTCCTGAACCCAGTACTTCCTGTGGGCTCCCTAGAAAAAAAGGGTTTATGGAGCCAATTTCTGCAAAGCCTGATGTTCCAGTCAGTCGATTGTGTGCAACTATTACTACATATTACTACATATCACTGTGCCATGCCCTTGCTGGCATTCTCTGCATCACCAGCTGCCTCTCTCAAATCAGAAAATGACTCCCTCCTCTCCTCCTTGCAAAGCAACACAGCTGTAACTAACCCCAAGAGTTTCAGAACTGCCACAAGTCTCAAGTGGTACAACCAGCATCATCAGTCACATCCCCTGAATATCCTAGCACTGTATTTCCCCTGCTATGTAAGGTGCTTAATGGTGAATTAATTTACTGAATAGGCAGTAAAGTACACATACACGCGTGTGCGTGTCAGAATGTTAGAGGAAATCGGGGCAAGGTGGAGAAAGAGCAAAAGAGGAAGGGAGGAGGATGACTGGAATCATGACAAACCTGGGTCTGGCTTCCTTGTGCACCCAGCTGCCATATTCCCTGCTCCTCAGATCCCAGCTGTGAAGTGGGAAGCACACCTCAGCGAGGCATTGCAAATAGAAACACACGGGAAGACTGTGTGAAGTCACACACCTACAGCAGTAGGCCATGTAAACAGATCAGGTAGGAAGGAACAGTATCTGTTCCTGTAAAATAGGATAAAGCATAAGTACTGAACAGGGTGAGGCAGCTGGGGCGGGGAAACAGACCAGACAGGAATGGGGAGATTCCTACCAGGAATGAGATTCCTGGTTCATACAGGACTCTTGTCTGTTACTGTTTCCTTCTCTCCCAATCTGTTTGAAGCCGGAAGACGGGGGAAATGGTATGTAATTCCGAACACAGTGCTAGACCCAGCCTTACCAAATCTGCCTTTGACAAGACTCCTGAACTTTCTAAGGCTTCACTTCCCCACCACTTCCTCAGCTACGGATGGTATTGGTTCAGTGCTTTTTTCACGCCTCACACGGCAGGGTAAAGCCTACAGTGCTTTTAAGACTTCACTAATCTAGAATGTACATCTACTAACATTTCCTTCAGTTATTTGCCACCCCTTTCAGGCCAGCCTTCGTTTCCTTTTTACCCACCCTCAGTAAAATTCTACTTTACTTCTCTAGCCATATCTTTCCTATTAAGGAGGAAATCCTAATTAATCCCCTCCTGGGAGTCTACTGCTTTCACAACTGCTCATTTGCAGCAGGTTAACAATAACTGAACGGCAAGGCTTAGTCCTTGAAATTTGCCACTCAAACGGAAAGCAAAGATTTCAGACATCACTATGGCAAATAGCTAACATATAAACCAATGAAGAGATAAACATGATATATTAAAAGGATGCTAGAGTAGATTTCTGGAAGCAAATCCTAAGAAAGGCCTTTTCAATCATTGCACAAGTTTTTTGCTTTCCTCATCCTACACAAGCCAGCGATTGGGAAACACCCATACCAAGGGAGACACCTAAAGCCAGACAATCATTAGGCATGACACTGGGTGTGCCTCCATTAGAGTGCTAGGTGCATGACAGCCCCATTTAGACAAAGATAGAAGATAGCAGTTTATTTGTAAAACAGCGGAGCCCTCCACGCTGTCTAAAGCTTTCAACAGCGATGGTCAGGTGAGTGCTCAGGCTCCAAAGGCGACCTTCTCCATCCCCCTCTCACCAACACACCGTGCTGTAAAGACAGCCTTTTTCTAGTCACTACAAGACTTTCTACTAAAGATCACATTAAGATCCAGAATTAGGACACTTCAAGACAGATGGTATGTTCTCAGTCACAACAGGTATCACAGACAGATAACTTTTAAGATTTGGGCTTTTTTTGGCAAAAGCAGACCTTTTGTTTTGTTGTTCATTCTCTAGGGTGTTACGTGCCAAATGTTCTACAAAATGTTCACATAGACGAGAAGTGCTGGTTACAAAGACAACAGCTTGAGAAAATATTAAGTAAACCGACTTGGATTTTAAGCAGTACAAGGCTGGAGAGCAGGCATCAGTGAAGTGCAGGCATCAGTTAAACCAACCTTGCAGTAATGTAAACATCAAGAAAAGACAGCTTCCCTGCATACATTTTTTTTTGCTATATTGTACAGCAATAAATCACACTTTAAAAACCACTGCATGCACACTTTAAGTTGATAAAACAGCTTCCCACTAGTGATTAATACATGGCAAAGTCAACTCCACCATCAGTTAAGCTTCAGAAGAAAACTGCAACATTTCAGTGTGCATGTGTTTGTTGTGTTTGATACGAACTAGAGGCTAGTTAGTTCACAGCACCAACAGTATGTTGCATGAGCATTCACAACTCTCACTGCAGTTTAGGACGAGAGAAAAAAAGCAGCTTCAGGTCTCAAGAATAAAATTTAACACACAAGCTTAATCCATACAACCTGTTCAATGCAGACTAAGACCTCCATAAAACTAGCTTAATATGTAATGTTGCAACTACCTGTTTGTTTTCAATATTGAGGCAATTAGGGTAAACAAATAAAACTTACCTTCATTCCTTTAGTAATTCCATTTTTCTTATAGAGTCCACTTTTTAAGAGGTTATTCTGTTTCTGGTGATGATGATGTAGATGTCCATTGCAGACAGCACTGGGATTAGCCATCTGTTTAAATTAGTCAGATTCTCAGTTCTTAAGGGTGTCTCAGGTCTTTCTATTTTAAAAAAGACAGGAGGACGAGCAGATAAAGTTCTTGGTTAAGGCCTGAAACGTATCCAACTGGTCCGTCAGGATTTTCCGGGATGAGAGGAGGAACTATCTTTTGCAATATCTTAGAAACTTAAAACTGTTTCTTTCATACACCTTCAGTCCCAGCAAGCTAGAACGCAAAATACATAGCAGGAGGTGTGCTCTTAAAATCTCTGAAAAATACTGCTCATTGCTGGCTATTGTATGAACACAGCTTCTGTGAGTCAACAAGACTGCTGCAGCTATCAAAAAGTGGGTGGATTCAGAGGCGGAGACACTTAAAGATATATTACCTCTTAAATATCTCCCAGCGAGGAACATTACATTTTTTTTCTCCTGATTACACTCAACGTAGAGCTACGTTACTCTATTTAGAGTAATAAAATGTTTGGAAAATTTAAACAGAGTAATCTTTAAAATTACACGGTTCATCTTGCTAAGAGTATATTGACTGAAAAAAGTATTTTGCTGAACAGAACAACTTTTTTTTTTAAATCTCTTTTTATATAGGTAGCATGATAGACACAACATTAACCCTGCAAGGAAATGGAAAGCATTTCAGTATTAAAATGAAATTTTATTTAGAGCTAGAAACAATATGCTTGGCTCTATCCTACAGACGCATGCACAGGCATTTACTAGAGTGAACTGTTCCTTTAAACTCAGTTTGATCAGTAATAGGACAAATGGCATGCTATTATAATTAAGGAGAAATGGACTTTTATAAAGTTGATTAATTTAGTTGTAAAACAAGTCAGGCTTTAATCACACATGAAACTACTAAGCAGGACTAACATACATCCTTGCTTTTAAGACAAGAGTATATTGATTGTGGAAATACTCACATATATTGCCTCTGCTGAACCAAATTCTCACTTTTAAAATTTTAGTGGCAAAACATAAAAGTATAAGCATCTCTGGCAGCATTTGATAGAATCCCTTCCTCCCAAAATAATTAAAATTAGTGTGGAGACAGATTAAAGGAAAGCTGTATTATAATATCCATTTTGGAAAACAGTAAGGATGAAAGGCTGAGAGAATAAAAATACTGGCAGTATTTTAATTAGAAAAAATTAGTATGTCATCTTGGCAATGAAATGTAAGTGATATACAGAAAAAGCAGCCAACAATTTTGAGTACGTGGAATGCAGGAGATTAAATGTTGAATGAACCACTGTGAAAACATACTAGAAAACACATTGCATCGGTTTTGAAAACTTGTCTTAGACATGTACTGAACCACTAAAACGTATTTTCTCCTTTGAATTGATTTGCAAAGTGGGATATCTTCAGTGTGTTGGAAAACTTTTGGTCCCTACCTAAGAGAGACCTGAACTGAAGCATGCTTAAAAGAAATACCTGTGCATCTTTCCTTCTGCGTTTCACCTCATTGCATACCACCCATTGGTCTGCAAAGACTTCCATTAAGATCTGTAGAAAACCTCCACAGTACACTATAGAGTAGCACAACCGAAAAAGCAGTCCATCTCTAACTAGGTTTGATTTTTATATCCTTAGAAAGAAGCCTTTTACTTACATACTCCAATTAATAAGACAGTAATATTTTTGGTGAAGAAAATATCCCCTTAACTGAATAAAATGACACAGAAACAATAAACTATCAAAATGTTTTGCTTCACAATTCCACCAGATTCACCATCAGAACTCGTATTTCTTAAGTTCTGTCTTTTTAGTGTTTTTCCTAGGAAGAATGCCTCATTTCTGTATGAATCAGTCTTTTTTAGGCTTCATTAAGGCATCTGTAAGGATAACTCAATTATAGGTCAATTGTGAATATGTAGCGATAATATAAATTGTTGGTCATGACAAGCGGCTAGGAAGGAAGGAAAAGGCTGAGATAAGGACGAGCCAGAAGCAGGCGGAAAGAACGGTCAGTAATACTTCCCTGCATATCTGTCACCTATGGTAGCGTGATAAATGGAACACGACCATGTTGAGCATGCTCTCTGCACCTGGCAACCCCCTCCCACCAAGAAGTATTCTTCATTTGGGAATTATGTCCTTGACTGTCACAGCAAATCAAATGTCTGTAAAACATGCCATCTTCTCAGTCACTGATCATCTTGACCTTGTTGTGATAAAGGTAAGACAAGAAAACTCACCAGAGTAGCATTCTTTCCCTTAACAGCTTCCACTGTCACAGGTAGCACCTCTGCCAGGTTCACTTCCCAGCAGTCTCAGCACCTTCCAGGGCACAAAGTGATACGATTAACAACTTGTGTCTGTCTTATTCTTTTGGTTTTTTTCAATTAGGTTTATGGGGAGTGGAATCTCTGATTAGATAACAGTTCAGAAGATGCAAAAGTCCCAGGCTGTAAAACTCTACACTTGTTCTCCATTTCAAGGCCCGTGAAATACTAGTGCCCTTATATGAATAAAACAGTGAATTAAATATGCTATATTGATTTTAGTTTCCATTGTCTCTAGCACTTGAGATCACAAACGGCAGCAGTTAAAAAAAGAGACTACATTAAATATGAATTTAAAGGAGCAATTTTAAAAAACTCAGAGAACAGCTGGCCTTTCATAGCTCTAAATTGCCAGAGCTCACAAAACAAATACCAATAGGGGCTGAGTAAAATTCCTGCCCTGGTTCCATTCACAGCAGATGATTTATAGAAGGGATGAGTCTGGCCAAATGCACACAAATGGTCTGTAAACAGGATGTGGTATTTCTCCTGCAGAAAAAAAAATGTTGAATTGTGCTCTTCAGAACTCTGTCTTACTCAAAGCCATCTGTTACTCGGGCTTCTATATCCATATCTATCATGCTACCCGTTAGCTGCATCTAAACCTATTACTCAAAATATGAGAGTCTATGCTATCTGAACACTGGAAGGAGAACTCAATAATTGTATACTTTGCAACATCAAAAGCACTAACAGCAATACTCTCTCGTTACCATTCTGGGAAGTAGGAGGAAAAAAATTATACTGACTATACTATACTGACTGTACAAGAACTGTGTGTATTTAATTGCAGGGGACCCCGATCCTACCAAGATTATATGTGTGCTTCACCTCAGTGGCTTGGGTACAGGTCAGAAGTAACAAAATTACACTTGGCAAGACGACGGTGAATTTCTAAGTTCACTGGCAGACCCCACACCACGTTCTACATAGATGCTAGTAATGTTTGTAACACGTGGCTAAAACTACTATAAACCTGTAGGAAACCCACCAATGAATTCCTAGGATCTACATTTTATTCCTTGCTTTATCATTATCACGTTAACGCCATCTGGTCTTTGTTGACTCATCTCTTGAAATCAGGATAAATGTGTTTAAAACCTTTGTAAATGCTCTGAGACAAATTGCTGAGGAGTGTGGTGCAAAAGAGAAGTAAAATATATAGTTAGCTAGCCAAAGTTTGACACCAGAGCAGAGAGAAAAGGGAAGGGTCGGGCTCTGTCTAAGCAGTCTCGGTATTTGAAGGAAATCACTTTTCTGCTATGCGCTACCATTGTTACACGGGATAGGGTAAAAAGTTGACAGCTGACCTCTGCTGATGCACTCAAGAAATGGGAACAAAAACATTTTATCTTCCATTAGGCTTTTGGCCCAGTCAGAACATTTAGTGTCATTAAAGTGGCCACGGAGTCCCCGTTTATAATAGCACTACTGGATTACCTACCAATAAAAAAAATACATGTTGCAAGAAAGCGTGAGAGCTGATCCCCAGAAACCTGTAATGTCATAAGCCAGAAGGATTCCCACAGGATTCCTGATCATCCCAGAGAACAGTTAGTTACGGCATAGTTGTGAAATGGTCTTGCAATCCAGTTGCAAGAATTTGATAATTCCAGTTCATGACAGATGCAAATTTACATGCCACATGAAACAATAAGGATCCACACAGAGACACCTACTAGCTTTATGCTTATTTTCACTGGGCAGACACCAGGGTCAAACAGCTGAAAAAACTGGGAGCCTAACTCGATTCCTTTAATAAAAGTCATGGTTCTAATAATATTTAAATCGGCTGCAGAGCATGCCCCATTAGTGGAGGACAGAATTAAACAGCCTTCTTGCTCTCCTGAACACTTCTCTTGCAACAAAAGTCCACCTTATGAATTCTCTGTACCACTGATGACTTATTCTCTGATTAGGATAGCAGTATGTTTGGTACCTGTGGACACATGGATATCGGAAACAATTCCTGCCTCAGATATGTAAATGACTTATGATATAGCAAGACCAGTGAGGCTGAAATAAATAAACGATCAGGGAGACACCGCAACAATAAAGCAATGTAAGCAACAGCAAGCACCAGGGATCAGCTGGCCAGTCTCCTCCCTGGGTATCTTTCCAGATTCATCCAGACCTCACCAGCTGTAGGCTAGACTTTCTAAACGTTCACATAGAAGAACCCCTAATCCACGTTCACTGCTTTAAACCCTATCTAGCCAATACATACGTGGGAATGAGCAGGAATATCACTCTATACCTGGGCCTAAAACAGCACGCCAATGCTGATGGATCCCCCCAAGCGCCCATGCACAACTGCCCCTTGAAGGATATGCAAAATGCTTTGAAATTGGTCAGGAAAAAATCCCAGAGCACCTCAGAATCAAGAGCCATGGCCTAGGAGGATGCATGCAACCAGCTTGCAACAGAGAGAACACGGTACAACAGGCAGGGCTCCTCCAGCTCTGGCAGGTCCATGCATCGCCTGCAGAGCCCTGGGGCTGGCCTGGCTGCCTTTGGTCACCTCTGCAGCCTGGGAGCTGGAGGGGAGAGAAGGCCACAAACAGGCTCCCCAGCGGTGAGGTAGAGGGGGCTATATACTTTGAGTTACATCTGATATTATTGGCTGGGAAGATCAACTACAGGGAAAATTTACACATTTTACAGCTTTGCTGGGTTGTAAGAAATTCTAGAAAAGAGGCTGTGAGATCTCCAGAACAGGAAGGTCCCGACAACAAGATAGTCTTGCAGCACTTAAAAAATAAATATCCTTGAATTCACTGCAAAACGCTCACACTCTGGCCGGAAAAGCACAGCCAGAGGTATGGGCACAGGTGCAAGAAGCCATGTCCAGCTGTGAAAGCTGAGCTAGCCCTAGGAACCAAGAGCCAGGGAAGCAGGCAAGGACTCGGAGGGTGCCGACTGACATGCTTGCAGCTGTTGCAATGTAGCCTGCTGTTGGACCCAGTTGTTGAACACACAGATTAGACTTTGATTGCTCGTTACAAAAGCCTTTCTGGGTGAAGCAAGAATACCGGGTTAGCAATTTTAGCCTGTCAGCATGTACAAATGACTGCTGTGTGCTAGGAAGCAACTTTTTTTCCCCCCTACTTACGTAAACTCCTTTAACTTTTGCTCTACAAGTATGCATCAAGCGTTGATGAGTTTTCCTCAATATTGCTCCTCTTCTAAGGGACATGGAGGTTGCCATTCTGCTGGCATAGGTTCCTCCTCCACACCGCAGACTGCAACTGAACCTTAGAAGGGATGGAGGCCTCTTTAAAGGCTAGTGGATGGAGAAGTATTGCTTCATAGCTCCAAACGACACTCCAGGCTTCTGAACTGCACTGGTTTTCCCTAAGAGACATTTTTAGAAAATTCACCCTGGCTTGTGAACTATCAGGGTGCAAGAACTTCTTAGGGATCATGGATATTCCAAGCACAAATACAGGCTGGACAGAGAATGGATTTGGAGCAGCCCTGAGGAGAAGGACTTGGGGGTATTGGTTGATGAGAAGCTCATCGTGACCCAGCAATGTGCGCTCGCAGCCCAGAAGTCTAATTGCATCCTGGGCTGCATCGAAAGAAGCACGGCCAGCAGGTCAAGGGAGGTGATTCTGCCCCTCTAATCCGCTCTCGTGAGACCAGGATGGAGGACTGCATCCAGCTCTGAAGGCCCCAACATAAGAAGGACACGGACCTGTTGGAGCAGGTCCAGAGGAGGGCCACAAAGATGATCAGAGGGCTGGAGCACCTCTCCTCTGAAGACATGCTGAGAGAGGTGGGGATGTTCAGCCTGGACAAGAGAAGGCACCAGGGAGACCTTATAGCAGCTTTCTGGTACCTAAGGGGGGCCTACAGAAAAGATTAGGAGGGACTCTTGATCAGGGAGTGTAGTGACAGGACGAGGGGTAACGGTTTTAAACTGAGAGAAGGTAGATTTAGAATAGATATTAGGAAGAAATTCTTTACTGTGAGAGTGGTGAGGCACTGGCACAGGTTGCCCAAGGAAGTTGTGGATGCCCCATCCCTGGAGGGGTTCAAAGCCAGGTTGGATGGGGCTTTGAGCAACCTGGGCTGGTGGGAGGTGTCCCCGCCCATGGCAGGGGGGTGGAACTAGATGATCTTTAAGGTCCCTTCTAACTCTGACCATTCTATGATTCTATGATATAGGTACCTAAGGAAAGAAAGCCTATTGTGCAAACTTGCAGTCTTTACACATGGATTCACACATTTGAGGGGTCTACATGAGATGGAAAATTTTGTTTGGTACACTATGAAGCTACAGCACTCCATGCAACTGTCTTGCATTGAAAAAACTTTAACGGATTTTTTCCCCCCAAAATTGGCCTTCAAAATTTGTTGTTATTTTGTATAGCAACGGCCCAGATGGATTTGTAGATTTTTAATCACAGAGGTGGGACATTACTAACCTACTTTCAGTCTCAAGGAGTGGCACAACAGCATGATTCTGTGGGAAGCCACATTCACACATGTGCATGAAAAGAGCACTTCCACAAAGAAAATAGGTAATTCCACATTTTTTCAAGCAGTTGGCATTTTCTGCCTCCCCCTACTCCTGTAATTCCCTGTCTCTAGAAGGAAAAAAAAATAGTCTATAAGCTCCCCCAAATCCATCTCTGGGCTGCCCAGAACAGGTGTCACCTTTGAAACTTGACACACCTCATTAATTCTCTCCAGTTTTTTCTTTGATGGATGGCCCAAGGGAAGCTCTTGGGAAACAGCATGAAGCAGGCAGAGACTTGATCTATCACATTTTCCATCTGAATTTCACCTGTACTGCTTTATCATTGCAATCTATTGTTTCTTTCCTTCCTTCCTTTCAACAGATTTTTGTGGATAGGCTCTCAGCAATGCACAAAGAGCTTTTGGCCTTCATCCATCCTGCTTGCCCACAAAACTGTCAGTGGGCTCAGAAAAAAACCCCACACACCCACCACAAACACACACAGAGTAGGCACTGAACATTTTGAGAATTCATATTGGATGGCACTAATAAAAAATGTTTGCATGGGTATAAGGAAGGGAAGAGATTTCCAGTTATGATCACAGCCTAGCAGTAAAGTAATTATATGTATTTATTTGGAATCGAAGGTTTACTTTGGTGTGAGTAAAGTCACTGAACTGGTCAGAGCATGAAATCTACAGTACACAGACATATATCAATACACTCATTGAAAAGACGTGGAGAACTAGGCGCTCTGTATGAAGACTTGTTAGACCACCCAGGCTGGCAGTTCCATATGCTTTGAAAAACTTTCCTTCAGGCTTTTAACTCTTATGAAGACGGGGTGAATTCAGTTCAACAACCTGATTACACTAACTATGTTCACGAAGGGATCAGAAAACATTTTAAAAACAAATGACCCTTCTTATCTCAGAAACTGTTGGCTTAAGGGACTGAAGAGAAGTGCCAATGAAACAAAGGAACTTTTGACAAAACTGCTGCTGAGAGGGGGATGAAGTGCTAGTAATTTAAATGAAGATATGTTTCTACTAATTGAGAGGAGAAAGGAGAAAGTTTCCTGACACCTACATGAAAGCATGTGTTTTCAAAGGGAAGCTCAAACATTGCCGACTAGTGCAGATGCTCTATTTATGCTGCTTGCACACCGCTGGTGCAGAACATGTTCTGAATTTGGCTTCCCACCAGCTCTGTGTCTTTTGTTTCAAATTTGTTGTAGGCTTTTCAGAGCAAAGCCCTCATCTTACATATCGAACATAGTGGAGCTCCAATCACACTTCCAAGTGCTTATATAACACTAGAAATAAATTATCTTTTCTTGAAAAGCAGAATAAACTACAGCAGAGAATTTTGCTGCTTGATATCAGTGCAACCAGGATGAGTTGAGCACACTAGTGAAGTTAATTCAAAGCTGACAGCACCACATGAACTGCCAGACCATCACTGCTAACTCAAGTACCCTCAATCTCAGTGGACACATCTGAAAACCCCAAACTAAACATAGTACGCATAACATTTCCCATTTTAATGTTGCATTCTATTAAATCCTCCCTGAATACACTTGGTGTTAATGTTCCAGTGCTACAGGGAGAGGTATCGAAACGTTAATGTACATTTCCCTGAGCCAAAACAGTGGCTAAAAGGAGACGCGTGAACCAAGCACAGCTGTTTTACTAATCTGAGTTATGTAGGACCCATTGTATGTCTGAATGCCAGATCATCTGATTGTTGGACAGCAAGATCGTTGCTCAGATATCTTGTTTCTGTCATTTTTGCTTTTACCACTTTAATACGTAGCTGTCAGAAAGAATTACAGAATCATCTAGGTTGCAAGAGACCTTTAAGATTGAGTCCAACCATTAACCTAACACTGCTAAAACCATCACTAAACCATGTCCCTCAGCACCACATCTACCTGTCTTTTAAATACCTCCAGGGATGGTGACTCAACCACTTCCCTGGGCAGCCTGTTCCAATGTCTGATAACCCTTTCTGTGAAGAAATTTTTCCTAATATCCATCCTAAACCTCCCCGGCGCAACTTGAGGCCATTTCCTCTTGTCCTAGCATGTGTTGCTTGGGAGAAGAGACCGACCCCCACCTGGCTACAACCTCCTTTCAGGGAGCTGTAGAGAGCGATAAGGTCTCCCCTCAGCCTCCTTTTCTCCAGGTTAATCAACCCCAGTTCCCTCAGCCATTCCTCATAAGACTTGTGCTTGAGACAAATACAATATTCTTGCTACCCACAGATGTCATTCCCTCCTCAATTACGGCTGAAGTCTCATTCTGCTCTTGCACTGTAATACATTATTTAAGTCAATATATGTCAGCAGAGTAACAACAGTGTGAATAAGTTACCAGTTGTGGCAGACATCTTCATTTTCTAATGATTTTTTAATCCTAACTTTTTCTCAACAGTGTGTCAGCAACTAGCATAAGTTTTGGTGGACTTTTGAACAAAACACTTTAGATTATAAAATCCATATCTCATTTATTATAGACTAGTAAAAGATGACAGACTGGCATATTATAACCAGACCTAAGCTTCATGTATCAGCATGAGCACATTACTTCATCACTTTGGATGTTATTCTTGAACTATACATGGAAAGCACACATTTCAAACCTTCAGTTTATATTCCAAAGCCATTAATGACGAAATCTACTATTCAGGCCAGGGGTTAGATAAAATTAATAAACTATTCTCTGTTTTATTCCTGTTTATAATCAGGAGTACACAAATATCCTAAGTCTGCATTATCTCAGATGTGTAAATAAAGGAGGCTGTAAGTTTTGAGTAGAAAAAACAACAACACTAGGCTTCCAGGTAGCCAAGTTTCTACTAGTTAATCAGATGTGTTATGTTATGAAGGAAAAGCATCACAGTTCAGGATAACTCAGTTACCATGATTAATAGTTTGGGGTGTCTTCTTGGCACATCATACCTATAGGTATTTTTGGAGGTCAATTAATATCATACAGTTGTACTTTTCTGGACCATTTAGATCTATTAAAACTTACGGAAAGGTCCTCTGCTGTTTCACTGTCGCTAACATTACTTTCATAGTCCCTTTTGTTCTTTTAGTGTCCATAAGCTGAAAATTAAAATATAGTATCTTTTGTATGGTCTAAAAAGTTCGCATGTACCCACTGATTTTGGGTATTTCTCTTGAGAAATGAGGCTTGTAAATCCTTCTTTCTTTCCCTTTTGTTTATTTTACCATAAAACTTAAATCATCAAACCACCTGTACTCTGTATTAACAGGCTGCCATTATTGTAATCTGATCTACTGGAAATTCAGTCATGGTTGTGCTTTCATCTGAAAATGCCTACTTACTCATTTTTGGTTGTTACATAGATTACAGAATTATTTTATAATTGTTTTCATGATTTACTAGACACAGCCAGTATCAGCTATGGAAAGATCATAAACCAAATTTAAAATAATAACGATTTGAGACCGTCTCCTTTCCAAAACTTTTGGATGCGTTTGAGTCACATTTTCAAGTACTAATGCAAAATCTTTTGTTGTCATTGAAAACTCAGAATCTTGCCCCATAAAGTTAAGTTCCAACAGCCTCAAAACACCATAGTTATAAACACAGGTTTTGCTGCAATTTTCTCAAGGTGCTACTGTAGGGTTTGCAAGGGAGAGGGACTTTTTCTGACGTTTTCATTTGAAAGAATTCTGCTAACTCTTAAATGCAGAGAGAAGCTGGTACAAACATTTTTCTAAGATATTTTCAGATGGACATACAGAACTCACGTCCGGTAATAAAAGGAAACACAGAACAAGCTACTCTGCTTATAGGGAAAAAGTATCAGGAATGACCTTCGGTTTGAATCCCCAAACTTTCACATTTGGGGGACTATTCAAACCCTTAGCACGAGAATTACAAGTTTACCTTTTTCCACTCACTGTACAAAATAGTCTTCTGGCAGACAACATCAATACTGTTAGAACAGTCAAGAGTAAAGCAGGTAAACAGTTTATTGCTTGTAAAGGGGGTGATCGGAGTTTATCCACATCTCACTTTCCAATCTGGATAAAACAGTTAATTTTATTCACTTTTTAATTTACCAAGCAAATAATTTTACTCACTTTTAGGTTTTGGTTTGTTGTTTGGGGTTTTTTTTTTTGTTTGTTTGTTTTATGTACACCATTGTGAATACTCCTATTCTACATAACTATAGGTACACCCCTGAAAAAAACAAAGTGTTCACCAGGACACAGAAAAAACTTCATAAAGACTCATACCAATAAATACGAGTCTTTATATACCGAAACCTTGTATTTGGTATGGCAGGGGGGTTGGAACTCGATGATCTTCAAGGTCCCTTCCAACCTAAACCATTCTATGATTCCATAACAACCTGTACTACAGGCCCTAATAGAAAAAGTCCAAGTTTCCTTTTTTTTTGTGGAACAACAAAATCTGCTTTTCTTTAGTTACAAATTCTGCATCTCCTTGTTCTTTGATGATGTACAATAAGACGACAGGAAAATGGTTGCAAACCATAAGCATATAAATATACTGTCCCCCTGGTTTCTTAAGCAATATTACCAGAATTGTTCTCTGAGTGTATCCAGATGTCAATCAGCTGTGAGTATTCATAACATTTGGAATTTTTTTGGATTTTTGATATATGGTACACACATCTTGTTAGGAATCTGTACCCAACCCCAGGACATTTGTGGCACCTGGGACTTTAATCTCCTTGCAAGGATTAAGACTTTATAAATTGCACAGTTGATATGGTTCTGTCCCTATTTTATGATACAAAAATAAAAAATATCTGACCGGAATGTCATTGTCAGACAAAACCAACAGTAATACAGAAAACTGAACCTTGACAAAAAGAGTTTGTACTGTTGTACAGTAACTAAGAGCCTGCTGCAAAAATACAGCGCTAAGCACAAGTAAGCCTAGTGTACGCTTTTGCTCCAGCTTCTTCCACTTACAAGTATCATGCCATTACTACATTCTTACCTACTATTTGATTGTAAAGTCGAGTCTGCAACTCTTACCCCTTAAATGAAAAACTTCTTCATGTAGCTAGACCCAGTGAACTCAATAGAACCACTCACTCAAGCCAAAGGCTGAAAGAATTTTATAGGCACCAGTTAGAAGCAAAACCTCTTTGTTGGGACATTTTTCTACTGACCTCCTTCACCAGCGATGTGATCCATAGCCATGTAACCTCTATATCTGTCCAAGGCAGAATTCAGTCTGCTTTTCCGAGACGTTCTGCCAGTCAGGCTAATTTGTTTGCTGGGCTCCATAATTTGGAACAAACCAGCGTGCCATTGTCATTGCTTCCAGTTGTTGACATGATGAATGGAGCAGGGACAGCTTTGTGCCATCTGTTCCTTCTCTGTGTCATCTCCACATCAATTCAGACAAGTCTTTCTTAGCTACAAACATCTGGAACATTAAGACAACTGACACTTAACCATGAAGACCAATCTCCTTAGTTTTACTAATAATACTGAACCAAAAGACATAGCTTTAACCTATATTTAATGATGAAATTTCAGTCTCTGAACAGGAAATTAAGAAGTGATTTCACACAAAGCTTAAAGGTTATTGCTCATTGTTCTTGTAATGTAATTGTACAGTGCTTCCGGAAGCATGAGATTTATACAGGCCCAGATGAGAATTAGTGAATTAGTAAAGCTTCCCACTTAAAAAAAAAGAAAAAGGTAGCATTGCAAAATACATTTTAAAATCTAACAACAAGTGGCTCCGTTTTGTAATTCTTACTCATTCAATGAAGCACTTCATGTGATTAGACCCAGTGAGGTCAACAGCCCTAACTCATCCAAGTAGTAGTTATGCTTCAACACCTTTTTATTAGCATTACTAAACTTGGTGACATGATACAGTAGATTATTTGCCTTCCCCATTGCCAGTGAACAAGTAATTTCAAGACATGACACAGAATTAGATTATTGTGCTAAATGTGACTCTGTGCATGGGCTATCTATAGTCTCATTTCCTGTTGTCATTGCCTATAGTTTTGTTATTCATCATTTCAGATCTGTCCATCCTATCTCTTATGGAAATACAGGTTGAAAGAGAAAAAAAATATCTGTGTTTATTACCAGTTATTATGGTAAAGACCTGGTAGCTAGGTTGCCTTATAAAAGCTAAAAATTTTTCATTCAGTTGCCTCATGATAATTTATTGTGGTTGACATTAGCTATTTTTACCCTACACTGTCAAAGAGATGCAAGAAACCAAATTATTGTTCACTCTACCTACTTACTGTAAATTTTCAAAAGGTTTTCCAGATCAATTTTTTTCTATTTTCACTTGTGCAGAATTTCTTTTGACTTTTGAGAGGTTTGCTCCATCTATGGCTTTGCAGACTTAGTTGAAATTCTGTCTCAAGCAGACTTAGCTGCAATTATTTCTCAACTTCATGCCTCACTGAAGTAAACAGAGCTCTGAAGCAGAACCAAGGGTCAGATGGGAGGCAGAAAGGGTAAGTGAGAATTTAAAAGTTCATCCTAGAAATTGGTGCTAAATGCAGGAAGGGCAACATTACAAAATTATCCCAAGAATTTTTTAAAATCCACAAAGTTTTGAGATTTTTTTAAAGTTGGTTTAAGCCTTATATTTAACCACACTATATATTTTTTTCAGCAAAATAAAATGTTGTTGCTCCTTACTTGGGAGTTATTTGTATTTAAGATTTAGTGTACAAGCCTGAAACACCCTGCAGTCATTACAGAAGTTTTGGAACACACTCTGGTATTCCAAAAACACTGCTGTGTTTCAGGAGCTAGGACTCCAACAGTTCAGCTCAAAGCTGCTACACATATCACAGAAAGTCATCTGAAGGTTTCCCAGAACAGCAAGTTCTATTTCAATACATTAGTTTCAGTCGCAAGATTTTCATTAACCCACTCATATTCTGGTAGTTTATAACTGGATTCTTTTAACTGTCACACCAAGGCACTGGAAAACTAAAGCTTCTTTTCTGTGATTTTCCTTTGTTTTTTTATTCCACATAATCTCAGTTTTGAAATTATGTAAGGTAAATTTGACCGACCACACTAAAGAACTGAAATCAAAGGTTGCTTTTTTCCAGCCTCTATAGTTCTCTTTTGAAACAAGTCCCTATGTCAAAGAAAGCAGGGTATTTTATATCACTGGAGAAAGATAGGCAAATCGGACCTTAGCGTACTTTTAGGCAGGCCTTGTTCCACTCTCCAGCTACGTGCATTCATCCCTTAATCTGGGACATGACTATTCCAGCTATACTTAAGCACCCTACTGCTTGCAGGATTTCAAAGCAACCTAACTAACCAAGGATAGAGGTCTTGTGCTGCTTTTTTCAATGCTGCTAAAATTTCAAGCTATTAAGTGATCAGCAACAACTTGCTCGGACACTAGTGCGCGTCCTTCAGTTCCAGCACTTTCCCTGTACCTAACAGACATCTAAAACAGTCTTTTACCTTGAGTAGTTCTTTTCCTCACCTGCTGTTCACTATGCTGGCAAACAGCTACTGATGTCATAGATTTACTGCAGCATTAACGCAGTTTCTTTGCAGAAGGTTTCCTTCTCTTCCTTTTCTTTGCTGGAGGAAAGCATGCTGAAAATAGAACAGAGGTGACTCAAGACTTCTGACTAGGATAGGAAAAAAATGAATACTCAGCAGGGAAGGAGAGAACTGAGGGTGGGGAGAAGCTTAATAGACTCTGTTTTCATTGAAAACAGGTGAATAGAGGAAAGGAGCAGAGCAGGAGTTGGAACTGTCAGGAGAAATTCTGGAAATTGAGGTTTACTATTGTATTTCTGTGAAAGAAATATGAAGAAAAAGGCGTTACTCCTCTCCTTCCCACAGCAACTGCCAGGCTTCAAACTCCAACCTTTCCCCTGTCAGCTCTAGCAGCCAATTTAGCTCCTAAGATTTCTAGTCCTAGTAATGGAGACAGCTGAGCCATGGCCATTTTACTGCCCTAGCTGCCAGCTGCCCTAGATGACTGCCTCTTTTACAATATACTTAACACAGTCATTAAGCAGATCTGGCAGAAGCACTTGGTTTTGGAGGCCAGTTTCTATAGCCCTACAACCCAACTGACTTACATCTACAGCA
The DNA here is from genome assembly GCF_000708025.1 of Charadrius vociferus. NCBI lineage: Eukaryota > Metazoa > Chordata > Aves > Charadriiformes > Charadriidae > Charadrius > Charadrius vociferus. The sequence continues at coordinate 7,392,223 of NW_009648550.1, read as the reverse complement.
TTAGTAGAGTATGTGCTACTCTTTGTCATGTAAGGATTTCAGAATTCTGATACTGTTTTTAATCCTTTGAAAACAGTGTGAAGATTACATCTTTATCCCTAGATTTCCGAGGCCAGGAGACACCACTAATCTTGAATCATTACATCATTAGATTCAAGATCAGTACAATTTTCCTCAGACAGTTTGGTGCTCTCCTAGTCCGTAGCCTGGTGCTTTATTAGTGACCTGGGTTTGACTGAAGGATCTCTCAAGAAAATTCTCCGATTTAAGCAGAATTCCTCAACAATGGAAAATGTAATTCTTTAGCAATATGTTCAGGATTACACACACAAAATCAGTAGTTCCATGTAACAACAACATCTAGAGGAAAAAAAAATCCTGTGGTAACTTTGCAGTGAGTCATGGCCCTCTCCCTAAGAAGACCCATGTGCCTCTACAGAGCAATGTTGACTCTAGGCACTCTGCTCAGATTCAGATTTACGCCCAGATAGACTCAGACCAGAGTCTATCTAGGCCTAGTTTAAGACTGCTTGTATTCTTGCTAACTTAATTCACTCTGTCTTACTGAAACTTGTCTAGAAAGTTAGATATCCACCCTGACATCAGGCATGAAAAGTTTTAGACCAAACCCACCTTCCACATGATGCCTACAGCAATACTTAAATTAACTTCAGGAAGCAGTATAATTAAAAATAAATCCCAGATTTCATATAGTATAGAACAGCAAGCAAATCGTCCACATATTTCCTCTTTTCCATATATGCTTATTAGAATTGTAAATAGACTTCACAAGAACTCAAACCACTGTTCACTATCATGACCTTTTGATAACACAGAACACCTTTGAATTAAGTCTTTTTATCTAACTAGTCACTCCCAGAATAGCAGACAAAGCTTTCCTGGTACACATTCCTGCCTTCCTACAGCTACATAAGTACTTTGAATATTCCTGACCGTTCTTACAATGTTTCTCAAATCATGATTATTAAATGTGGTTACAGTTTGGATTCTAGTGAGTCTTCTTTCCAGGGTTGTCAGGGCCTTCCTAAGGCCTCACAGCATACTTCTGTCCCTCAGCATCACCTTCAATAAAATCCTACCCGGTTTTGCTATCTTGTAATGGTACGAGACAGCTAATTATTGCTAACACCAGAAAAAAGCAAAGACTTTTGGGTTAACACCAGCTGATATGGCAACAGAAGTCAGGATACTGCCTTGTTCAGTCTTCAATCAGATGTCAGGGCATATGTGTGATCCTGATGGAGTGTGTATTTTATGAGATACAGGGATGTCTTAAATCATTCACAAGGACCATGAAGGTTTCCCAGTCAGTTCAAAGCTGGTACTCTTAAGATGTATTTACTAGACTCATATTTTGAGCTAGATACTGTGAGAGGATTCTCTTCCCATACTCAGCATTGCCAAGTGTCACAGTTTTATTAATAGTCTAGTGGTATTCAATGTTTTTTCCTGTAGCCCTAGCTCCTGGAGCAATGGGACTTTGTGAGATTAGCTTTATCCTTTTTTTTTTTTTTTTTTAATGACAGCAGAAGAACACTTGAGTTAGTGCTTTTTGTATTTTCATGTGTTCCTCCATAGGCACAAAGGCAACAACATGGTATCTTAATGAAAGCCGAGATTTTCAGATGATAAATGGCTGTAGGAACTAGGCTTCAAGATAAACAACCAGTATAGTGAGATCCATGTTGAACATGAAATTCTTGGCAATTCTGGTTATGCAGCATTTTGTAATATTTACTATCCTCTGAGACTGAGTTTGAGCGTTTCTTCCAAGTTAATAAATTGCATTTTAATTTTGAACTGACCTTCTACACTTTAATTTTATTTTCATAGCTTAGTTACAGATAAGCAGCAGTTCCCATTACTATTTATGCTGTCCTGGGGAAAAAAAAATATCGTATTTCACAGAATTTTTCTATGTTTCAATATTTCTTTTGGGTCAAAACTGAAATTGTTTAGAAAGTTGGTTTTTTTTTTTTTTTCCCTGAACAAACACTTAAACCCATTCTAGTTACCATTTTTTTGTTTACTTTTTGAATTTGTCTCTAGAGGGAGAAGATCCCACAACTGATAGACCATTTTTATAGCGGGAGACATAAGTTCAAATTCTTTCTCTGTCAGATTCATAACAGAGATTCTCAGCCCTTTTCTGCAGCAGGGACTTAAACCACTAGATTCACTGTCTGTCTTTCACTCTTCTACACTACAGCCAAATAAAATTTTATTCCTGTTCCTCTAAGGAAAATTTTTCAGTGAAATGGATGCAGAAGGATACAGAAGTAAGTACTGGTTTGGGAAAATAAGTTCAGAACTTCCTGAACTTTCTATTCCTTAGAGTTTCATTATACTTTCCATTTTTAGCAGTTTACAGCAATTTTTTGAAATAAATATAGCATATTGTAAAATCAGTTATAAATCCACAGAATGTAGCCTTCAAAACTTCATTCTCTATAAATCCACAGAATGTAGCCTTCAAAACTTCATTCTCTTTAACTGAAAACTATTTAGATTTTTTTTTTTAGAGGGCACTTTACTGTGGCCCATTAATAATGCAATAATACATTGCAAGGTGTAGACTCTTTGCTGTAGCTGTCCTGGTGCTCACTCTTACAGCTTAAGCTTCATAAACCAGCAGGATTAATGTCAAATAGATCTCAACGAGGCACAAGCATTAACCAAAATCTGGAAGAGCACTTGGTATAGCTATTCCATTCATTCCAGTCCTTTGGCAATTGCTGAGTTACACTCTGCAAACGAGAACAAAGTGGAGCTTTTCCTAGCACACTATATGGCATCAAGATGTTACTGTAAGCGTATTATTTTGTGTTCATTAGCTTTTTACAGTTTCCAAAAATCTTCTTATCTAGTAAGATGTCACAGACATGAAGGCTCATTTTAATCTTTATCAAAAAACTTGTTCCGTAAAACTGGAGGAATAAACTGCTCAGATGAATAAGCTTGTACTGACCTCTGATGGCTGTGAATGTGTATGAAACACAGTCCTGGATCATTTCTGCTTCCTTAGGAGCTCCAGTGCTCTAATTAAAATAACGTTGACGTGACAAGAAAAACCTCTTTTGAGATGGAAACCAAACGGTTTATAAGACAGTCCTGGGATTATTTTTGCTTTGCATCATAATTTTCTTTTGAAAGCACGGTGAGAATGTATACAAGCCAAGTGTTTGCAAAAAAACTATTTCCAATGGTAAAATCTGTTTTTCTATCTTTCAGCTGTTTGGAAATTTCAAAAGAAGGTTTTATTAAAACACCCATCCACCTTATTCCTTCTTTATAAATGAGTTTATCTTTCTGATCATATGGCAGAAAACACAAAAAGCATGAAAAAACTGTCAAAATTTTCGTGGCTGATGAGTTCACAATACACTACAAAAGACCCAATTCCTAGCACTGCTAAGTTGGGAGAAGCACACGAACTTAAATCACTGTCAGTATGGTAGAAACTGTCTTGTGATCTTTAGAATGTGCCCACCTGGGCTACCAAAAATGCTGGTGCGGCAGGGGGAGAAGCCACCTTCATTCTGGCATTTTCTCCCAAGGGTTTGTCCCTGAGGCAAAGTCTGAGAATTTCTAGAACTTTATCCAGGAGTCTTAGTAGCAGCAACTTTCAGCCCCTTAAGTGGAAATATCACTCTTTATTAAAAAAACAAAACACAACAAACCAACAAAAACCAACCACAAACAAAACCAAACCCACAACAAAACTCCAACGTACGGGTCTTGCAAAGATAGCCTAAGTAAGCCCCAAAAATCAGATAAAAGAGCTTTGGGAATGAAAGAAACAAGGGCCTAGTTTCCCTATCTGCAGGAAGAAGCTGAAACCAAACATCTACTTGACTATGCACCAAAGATTGTAGAAAAGAAACCACCTATGTTTTGAGTCAGTCCAAAAGAATCACATCTCAAAAAAAGGATAATGGCAGAAGTAGAACACAGTGTATATCATCAAAATTTCTTTTCCATTTTTCCAACAATGTACCACTAATTTTTCAAGAAAAATCACTTGGTCACCAGCATATGGTTCCTTTCTAAAAAAGTGCTCTGTGAAAGTGCCATCTGCTTCCTCTATATGTCCATAGTCACAATTTGCTGACTTGGGCAACATGAGATATAAATTAAAAAGTGAGGTTTGATTCTATGTGCTTAGCTTGAATGGTTGAGGAGTGAAAAGCTTTATTTCCTCTTGGTTCACTGCATTGCACAGAGCAAGGCAGAGCTGAGGAAACAGCAGGCCTCCCCATTACAGCACAGTACAGGGCATAAGGATGGTGATGAGAGAAGAACTTTGTATATGATAATTTCTTATCACTTCTACCCGTGTTACCTGGAATAGGCAGAGAGGTTCATGCAAGTGTAATCGAGGAGGTGGTCTGGCCTCTTGTCCTGCAGTACTTCTGGTGGCATCAAGAACTTGGTAGAGTGCTCCAAACCAACAGCGAACCACTCAAAGCAGCGTACTTGAATGCTGACATCTGACCCAGTGTCACTTCTGCGCTCCATCTCAACTCCATATTTAATACCCCATTACATACTGGCTGCCAAAAGAAATCTGTTTGATCCCTAAAAAAAACCAAAACAACAACAAAAAAGTGAGTGATATCAAAGTCTTCAATATTTACAAAACATTGTTCCTGAACATTCAACATCACAGTGTTTGCAGAGATCCACTAAGGTGTCATTGAAGTCAAGTAATGCTTCATAGCTGATTCCACTAAACTAATCCTCTGGCAAAGCTGGGATTCAGTGTAGAAACTGGGAGCCCTCTCACTTTCTCCTGTTGAGTTAGACGTGGATGTTCAGTGCACATTTCCTCCTGCCAGCTGGATTTTCATAGAAGATAGCACCAGGAATATTTAAAATTAAAAGAGAAAGAAAAAAGGTCTCTTGGCTTCTGTAATCAGTTTGAAAATTCTTTGGTCTTAAAGTTGAGTCCAAAATCATTAAATTTGAGAGAAAGATTCCTGTTTGTTTTGGTGGGTACTCAATCAAGTCCTTGGAGCTCAAAAGCACAGATGGGAACATGAAACCCACTACAGAATTTCCATCTTGTTGGATAGTCTCACTTTTCAAAATTTTATTTTGTTCTTACTTTGGAGAAAAACTCATAATCTTGAAATACTAAACAGACTGGCAATTCTGAAATGCCTTTAATAATCTGACATTAAACCTGAAAATATAGCATAATATTCTGTCAAAGGAAAGGGAAATGAGAAAGTCAAAACTAAACCAGAAAAAAAAACACAAACCAATTCATTGATTTTTTTTGAAACATTTACAAATGTATCTGTCAACAGTATAGTTGGGATGGAAATAGTCCTGCAAAAAATTATTTTCATGAAACTACATTTTTCCAAAGAAAATATAAAGGCAGCAGTCTTGGCACAGCAATCCTGATAACCTAGACGTTGCCAAAAGCCTTTACTGAATTACAGAGGTTCAGCTCCTCATGGTGTGGCCTCAGCCAGCAACAAAGAACCACGCAGCCGCTCGCTCCACTCCCACAGCCTTCGGAAAAAAAAATCAACAGGGCAAAATTCGTGGGTTAAAATAGTGCAATTTAACAGAACGGCAAAAGGGAAGATGAAAACAAAAAATAACACTGATAAAGGGATATGAAGACGCGATTACAGTACCGCCGTGCAGCGCACCGACCAGAACCGCACCACTGCAGCCCACCCCCAAGTGGCGACTGCTCTCCCCTCCCCGGCTACCGCCTCTTATAGCCCGGGCATGGGCCACGTGGGATGGAATCCCTGCCCCCTGCCGGCTCCTGGGGGAAATTACCCCCGTCCCTGCCGCAACCAGGACAAGCTCTTCTGCAGGGAAGGGGCAAGGAGGGTTGTATGCCAACAACTTCTTGTTGGTACAGTGTTTGGTTCATATTAAAGGAGCCTCATTACTGCACAATCTAACTGCATATGCAGACAGGGACTTTAAAGGTTAAACTTGTCAGACACAATCTGAATCCATCTTAAAAGCTAGCTGGAAGAACCTGATACTGTATAAAGCATTTTTAGTCAAAAGCACCTGAAGTGGTCATTGAGAAACAACAAAAAAAAAAGAAACAAGTTTTGGAAGAAAAACTCCCAGCAAAGTCACAGCATCCTCTCTGCATCTATTTCCACCTTCCTGAAGGCTTTTTAAGCTGCCAGAGAAGCAGGCTTTGGCAAAAATCAAGAACCTTGCTTGTCTGATGTACCAGGGACTTTTGTAGCATGCTGACAAATATCGCTACTTGTGAGCTTTAAATACAAGCACATGTGATTCTATGTAAGAAAGGATGAAGTAAAGTGGTCATAAAAGCACACGCTCTTAGCTTACACTACTTAGATTTTTGAGAGGCAGGTCATATTATGTGCTATAAATTGAGTGAGAAAATACAGCTGGCTTAGTACAGCACAGCACTTGGGTGAAGCCTAAAATTAACAGGAAAAGTAGTCATTTGCAGGTGAGGAAACAGAATATCATGAGTGACTCAAGTCACAGTTCCTTTTGCCAGAGAACTGTTGAGAAGTGGCTGGGTGGCACATGCAGACCTGCTGCAGCACAGACAGCAAGCATTAGTGGCTAGCAAGCCTTTGAACGATAGCCTCCTCTCACATAGATACATCCCAACATCCCAAATCATACTCATTTCGTTTCTTACTCTAATAACAATAGCATGTTAGAGTGTCCTGAGAATACAGTGGGGAACACAGATATCTACATCCCTTAAATTTAAAAGACGGCATATACACACACACATAAATATACATCATCTGCGTTGATTTTAATTTCTGCCGTGGCTTGGATTGTGCCAGGTGGACGGTGGGTTAATGTGGAGCACCATGATTTAAGACTAGAAATTCAAATGTATGTCTTCAATTACTGTAGTGTCCTTGATAATGAAAATTATTTGTACAATCTAAAAAAGTAATAACATCTTGGGTCAAAGAAATGCCTGTTCAAATGACTTTTACAGCAAAGTGTCACAAATGTATTACAGAACCTACAATTCACAGTTCATTTTCTAGGATAATCACACAATTAGCAGGAAAATTAGCCAATTTATCAAAAATTTGATTATGTTTATGACCGTTATGCTAAATCCAACTTCTGCTCACTTGAACTTTGGTTTCTGAACTGCCACTTTTAGCATAAATTACTGCCATTGCAAGAGTGGTTCTGATCAAATCTATTCTAAAACTTTTTGGATGAAGAAGATAAATTTTGGTTTACCATTAAGTGGAGAAAATAAAACTAAATTCACACTTAATAGAGGATTTTTCAGATTGGTGAGGCAGTAGGCTTTTCTAATCTATATTGGAAAGGACTGAACACTCATCAACTTCACCCTCTTCAGTAGACAGAAAAATCTTGCTAGAAATATATTTTCTAGAGTATTTGAGCAGAAACACCTCAGGCACTTGTTGACCTCAAAATTATGGTTAACCTTTGTGCTATTATAAAGTGAGACTATGTGCTAGAAGTTCTTTATAATACTTCACATACTCTATAATACTTTATATACTCTTTATATTACTTAATATACTTATAATAATATGCTCTCTTCAGGGCACTTGATGCAACTTAACTGGAATGTGGGTTCTTGGGAGGTATTTCAAGAGAGGAACGGGTAGCCAGATGAACTTCTAGGAAAACAGGTGAGAGATGTTTCCAAGTTAGGGAAGCACAATACACTAAGAGATACCAATTAGTGTTAGCACCTAAAATACCCCAACATAACTTCTGTAATAGTACAGTTAGGAAATTCTGGGTGCAGTGGGAATAGAAAGTACATTTTTTATTTATTTACAATTTTATACAGACTTTTTGCCATTACACAGTGAAATGAGAAGTTGAGTGGCACAGGAATAGGGTCAGGACCCTGACCTATTAATTCACGTTTGACAGAGAATAGAAACAATTAAATAAGAATAATGGGAAATTGAGTTCATCTAAATGCAGGAAAGTCAGAAAATCTCAGGCTGCCACTCTGGGGTGGAAGGATAAATTATGCAGAGATATCAAATACTTTTCCTATGTTAATTACACCTGCTTCAGTGGAGAGCAGATGACAGCAGGACAGGAAGCCCACAGCTGGATAAGCACTTTAAAGTCACTAAATTTGAGCGGGTATATCTGGTAAGGAGAACAGCAGAAAACCACACACCAGTGAATCAAATTGAAATATACAATTGAGCGATGAATCTGGAGGAGGAGGAAGATTGCTTGCCTATGGGAAAAGAAATATTACTTCCAAGATAAGTAC
>NW_009648550.1:7341862-7383888 GCF_000708025.1 Charadrius vociferus | reverse complement strand
GCTAAGGATGCACTGTGTTTTAGCTGGGGTAATTAGCACACACAAGTTTGTGTGAGGCTTAGGAAAAAAAAAAAAAAAGACAAAGAGGGACAACAATGTCAACGTACTTCAGTTTTACTGCGAGATAAATTTAGCTAAGTCAACCTTAGGCAGATGTATAGCACTGATCTTTTAAACTGAAGTGTCTTGTCTTTACTATGTTTTACCTCAGGAAAGCTAAGGTTTAGTAGGTACCCTAAGGTTAAACGGAAAAAAAAACCCCAACCCAACCCAACCCAACCAAGCTGCTTCAGCCATAGTGAAGACAAGTAGTCAGTTTAATTTATTGTAAGGTAAGCAGAAAAGTTGTGCCTAGACTGGAGTATAGCACTGGCCTTACATAGGTGGCTAGAGGCAACTACCTGAAGTGTCACCTTCCCCTTCAGTATTTGTTGTCATGTAATACACATTTGGTATCTTGCTCAAAACAAACTCATCTGTCTTGAGCAATGAAGGCAAAACCTTCTTCTGTTTTGGTTTTGAGGTCAAAGGCAAAGCTTGGAGGAGGTTATTAACAGGATCAAACATATTCAGAATTGCTGGGATTGGTTTTGCTCCCAAATTTCTGAGGGTTTTTCTTTTGCATTCAGTAAACATAATGTAGCTATTATCTTATTCTGTTCAAGATGTTTTACCTTTCCCATGCCTTCAACACAAACTGATATATCAATTCCCATTTATGTATCCAACTTCAGATTGTCTCTGAGAATAAAGTTATTTATGCAGGATAGAACTTGTACATTCCTCTGAGGTTAGGGATCAGTTCTTCTTCCACAGGAGCTTCTGGAAGTGAACACCCCCAAAACAGCAGCAGTCAGCAATTTCAAAACCGGGTGAGAAAAATCCAGGTTTTATAGATTAAAATGGAGGCAGAGTCATGAAATTCATATTAAATATAACTTAAAATCAGAACCAGACTAGACCTTTTCTGTCACAATTCGCAGACTAAGCAAGAATAAAACCTTACATAGCAGAAAGGCCAGCTTGTCTTAAAAACAGAACACAATCTGTCAGGCATCTCCCTTGAATCTGAATAACCTATCCTTTTAGGAGCCTTGTGTTCAGGTAAGAAGACTCTTTATTAGCAAGCAGGACATGAGGATTACTTCCATTCTGATTAGTTGCCTATAGTGAGGCTGGAACGCCTTACCAACAGAATTGTTCATTGAGTTTGGACTGAGACCACAAGAGTCATCTTATACACATACTGCAAACATTTTATCAAGGGTACATGGTCATACAAAGAGTAATTCTGATCCTCTCCTAGGAGGTACAGAATTTATGTTTAATAAATCCTGCCAATGTAATTTTAAACTCTCAGAAAGTTACAACCTGAGTGGCAGGCATTCAGCTCAGAGTAAGATCTGTAGGGATGTTAACAAGCTGGCCCACCCCAGCTGGTACCCTTGTCCTTCCAGCTGTATCAGTTCAGTATCAGCTGAACCTTATTTAGAATATAATATTAATCTGCTGCTGATAACATATGCGATAAATGCATCACAATCAGAAGCTGTCACAGTCTAAGCCAGATTACAGAGGAAAAAAAACAGCACAGGATTTCAGAATATGAGACTTACGATTATCACATGGAATGCAGTGGTCAAATCCTCAGTGTCTGCAAACAATTCGAATGTCTCCAAAGCAATCACGTGTATCAAATATTCACAATGGACGTCTGCCACAAAATGTGGCAAACAAATCACATTAGTGCAGATCAACCAGTATAGCCTTCTGCTCCATTATTTAGCATAATTAGTTATTTGGATGCCTTTCTTATGGTTCAGACACTCTTGCCCCTTCTCCCCTTCACCTTTTACAACCACTGGCTGTTATCGAGGCTTGAGATTTCACTGACCTACAAAAGAACATGTGACAGAACTTAAAGACAGAGAAGAAACAAAATTAATTTACACCCATTTTAAATTACACTAGAATTAACAAGTGACCTTTTACTTTGCTCTAATTTTTAATTGAAATTCAATCTATTTGTACTCAGAAGAACATGTAGAGTGTGATTTTCAACACTGGCTCAATTTTTTCTAGCTTTAAGTGTAATTGGCCTCAGCAGGGACAAAAAAAAGGCAAGCCAGGGAACTCTCAAAAATTGCACACTTTGTGCCAGATAAAAACACTGATAATATTTCCATTGAATTCACTGTGGTTCGGAGCTTAGTCCTGACTACCAGCACAGAGCTGTAACAGCTAGTGACAGCAGCAATATGTGAGAGGGTTACAAAGTCCCTGCCCAAACACCCAGCATCATGGTACCATATCAAGAGCTCTCCTTTGTGTTACTGTTACCTGGAAGAGAGATAACATGTGCTTAAGCATTACACTGAAGACTCTGGTAAGAGGGGGAGCCAGTATATCAGCTATTTTGTCTCTATCTACTAAAAAGATCTGGAGATGGACAGCAGAGTGAAGTTACCTCCTTCGTAGTGGGTACTAAGCCCATCTAAATGGCCCCAGATCTAAGAAAGGTATAAAATCAGTTCAAAATAGAAGTCTAGCAGAGTATCTCAGTTGGGAAAGAAGATATACTGGCTCAGACCCTCATCATGAATGGCAATGACATGCAACTAGGCTAATTTATCAAATCGTAAATCCGGATCAGTACATCTCGGACAACAAAAGCCCCGATTACTGACTGTGTCAGTTCATGATCAGTATGACGGCAAAGGTTTTTAATAAAAGCCAATAATATACAAAATATGAGGATCCAATATATCTAATCCAAACCTTACACTAAACTCAACTTTTTAAAGATAAATACGATTGTGATCTTCATGAGAATGTTCTTTACAATATATACCTGAAGGTGTCATACAAGTCCAGGGACAAGCTAGTCTGCTGTTCTGCACTGACATGCATGTTGAGATCAGCTGCGCATTTGCCCTCCCCAGGCAGTGGGTCCATGCTGAATCCCTCATTTTTGATGTCATCTGGCAACATAGTCCTGCAGTATAGAATTGTTACTTGTGAAAAGACACAGAAAACCTCTGTACAACCAGTAACATGCTGATGATAAAGCCTTGCCTGCATCCCAGATGTCTGCAGCACTCCTAGGACCCATTTTCACATGTGCGCATTTCCTTTACAGTGGACTTATGCTCAGCCTGAATTTAAACTGTCCACAAACACCATCTGCCCTTGCAATGAGCACTGTACTTGTTCCTTTCTGGGCTACCAGCAGCCCACACTGGGACGTGGAAACCAAGCATGTTGCTGCGCAATCCAACAGATGGCTGTCTTGCATTTCTTTCCATTAACAATCACATTTGCTATAGAGAAACAACTGTCACTGTTTTCTGGAATCTATTTCGCATCATGATTCCACACGGTTTTGCAAAAAGAAGGAATAAGAAATTCCCTAAACTCTTCCACCTTGTATATGGAAGAAATTTTAACTATGACATGACTACTATGCTAAATAGGAGACTGCTATACTAAACATTTTTTCTCATTATGCCTCATCAGTTACGATACCAGACTGTTTTCTACTTTTATTTAAACCTTTTCAGTCTATCTAAGCTCAGCAGCATTAAAACAATAAATGCACACAGATATAATCATCATCTAGCCTAAGCAGGTAAGAGTACCTGGTCTACACTACCTAGGAAATTACAAAAATGATCCAACAGTTCTACCTGGCCTTCAGAATCTTTAAGTCACCAGATCCTAAGCAGACATAGCTAAATACCACAAAAAAAAAGAGTGAATAATTTTGTCATAAGCACTGTTGGCTCATTCAGTTATTATTTGTGGCTTATTATTATTAACTGCATATGCGTATCAGCATGACAAATGTTTTTAGTCCTGAAGATGTTTATGAATGCTAAATACTTCACAAATAGTCAGTGAATAATTATCCATGCTGAAAAGTAATATTGCAAGTCATTATGGGTTAGATGTTTTTGGTTATTTTCTCATTTTAACAGACTAAATTATCTAACCATAGTGTAGAAACAAAAGACTTGCCTAAGCAGACAAATCAAATGCATGAAAAAATATCAAATTCTTAAAGAAACAGTAGAATAGTAGCAGGGGATAGTTCCTAAAAAAACCTTTGTAATTCTTTATTGTTGTTGTTTTTTAATTGGCAAGAGTTAGAAGAATTTTTGAGCAATTAACACATTCACAGCATTAATAGAAAACCTGGTCAGTTCAGGAACAGGACAAAAGCAAAAAAGGATTAATCATTTCAATAGTTCATCAAGAATAATTTTGAACAGTTCTAGTCCATAGTGGATTTAAAGATTTACAATTAATCACCATTGTCAGAGTAAAATTCCCCCTGTTCTTTAGGATTTAAAATAAATTAGACTGCACTCTAGACAACTCTGTTCAACACATAATAAACTCAACTTAAAAGAGTATTTAGTTCAGATTACTGGACAGAAGAGCTAAAGACAAGTTGAAACATACTGTTTACAGATATTTGCACGGATACCAGTTTTAATTCAATTTTGCCTGCATTGACATTTGTGGTTGGCATTCCACAGAAAACATGCATATCAGACATATACCAGCAAATATGTCTATAGTGGTCACTTGAAAACGTATCAACATTTCTTCATCACCCTCTGCCCACAGAAAACTTTGTGGGAGAATACTCCCTGCCCCGTTCTACATGCTTTAGCCAAAAGCAATAATATTTTGGATTTCAAGCACATTCTTGGAGCTTCACGGAATTTGCACTACTTTATATGCTGGGGTCAAAAAATCGCATGCTTTCTCCACTTAGGAAATACAAATGCAAGATGAAACATAGACTATATGAAGAGAACCCAGAGAGGAAAATAAGGACATAGGACAATATGATAGCATTTTGTCATTAAAATGGTTATAGCTTTGGCCAGATTGGCTATAATTTCATTTTCAATTATCTGTGATTTTTGACACAAACTTACTCTCAGAAAGTAGACTGTCTAGATTAAAATCGTTTCTAAAATAAATATTTCTGATGGAAAAAAAACACAACGAATCCACATAGAAAACCAGTTTCAAGCTCACTATTCTGGGAGAAAAACTAGAATCCTGATTAAAATTTTTGTGGTTCAGCCATTAAGGGAACAGAAACAGTATCACATGAATAACATGTCAAATCCATTAAACTATTACCTCCTCCAAACAGATGTCAAAAGGAATTTACAGCTCAAAGTTACTCAGGTAATCATTCTGAACAACAAATACCTTTGGAAAAAAAACACCGCTAATTTTAAACCAGATAGGAAAAACAAAGTTTATCAAATACAATTTCTGCTGTTACTTACCATAACACACCATTCCTCAGTATGCAGTTGCTGGGCTTACAAAACTGTTCTGTCAGATGAAAGAGAATGATGATGATAAAGCAATACGTAGAAGACTTGGTTTTTTTCTATCATAAGGGAAAAAAAAAATCTACAGTTACTTACTTTGGGGCGAGTTCACATGGTGTCAATTCATCGTCTTGCCTTTTCCCTCTCTTTTGGTAGAGGATCTTTTTTGACAGCGCAGAGGCCAACAATGAACATGAGGCCAGTGGATGAGGTGAGAATCAGAGAGGAAGAGGCAGGTCATAATTTTGCGGAATGTCTTTGCTTGGAGTTTTTCACCAGAGTCCCGTCTCCCCAAGTTGCCAAAGATTGTGAGGAAGACGATGAAGAGCATGGATCTCAGCAGCCCACCAGGATGGTCAGTCACTCAGAAGTCTGCTGCTTGCAGTACATTCACATGCTGGTGAACAAGAACAGGCAGAAGATGAGGGATGTGACACTAATTGCAGTCATGATATCCCTGAGGTCCCTTTGTTCCATGCACCCTGACACTTCATCCTGCAACAACATTAGGAAACAGGAGAGTGCATAATGAGCCCCTGGGATGAACCAGCATAGCTATTTTTATAATCTTATGCTCCCCTGAATGGAACTCGCATTTCTTCTCCAAATGGAGAGAAGACAGTCTTGCCTTTAGTGTAATGCCCGTGTGTATTTTTTGAAAGCATATACTGCACAGCAGGTTTTTCATCATGCAATGGTCTGCAATGGTCAAATATTTTTGTGCAGCACTAAAAAGAAATCAATGGCCATGTTCTTACTGGAAAAATATCTAGCCCACATTTGTATGACAGCAGAATATATTAAAAGACAGTGAAACAACCACAGGCAAACTGTTCCTGGTCCAGGGGTTGACACAGCTCGTAGTCTAAGGGGAAGTTTTATGGTTTCCATAAGCCCTTGCACAGTGGGGACTCACAAAGCAAATACCAACACAATCTTTGCTGAGAACCATCTCTTTTCAGAGTCTCAGCACCTCTTAAAATCCATGGTCTCATTATCTTGTATACAGCAGGCTTCTTTCTTGTATGACTCTTATTTATCTACTTTTTTATTTTTTAAACAGAAGACTGTTTTCTAGCACCCAGATGCTGGGAATTTTCCAGACTGCTGGGTTCTGCTGAAGCTGCATGACCTCTTCACAGACACTCATCTCCATATCTGGCTGATACAGCGGTGGATAGTCAGTCTCTCATCACAAGCAGGCCATCACGCATAGATGACTGCTCACAGCCAGGTCTCCTTAACATACTCCAAGGTTACCTTGGCATTTAGATGAAGCTTAAAATCCCTAGCAGTCAAAAATAACTTCTGGCATTGGCTGTGGAGAAAAGTGACATTCTGCAAGTCTTCCCTGTAAGTGCATTAAAGAAGGCACTATGGAGAGGACGTTGCCAGGACCCCTATCTTCTGTGGGCAGCAAAAGGAATCAGTATGAGTACTATTCTTTCCAGCCTTGGTGGACATTACCAACAGATCCTTCTAAGCAGGCTGCACTTCATATTTACAGCTAATGCATTCACAATGGAGCTATCAAACCTTTTATTGTTACTTTAATTTGGTTTCACATCAGTTTGGCTAAAACTTTATGTTTTTCCCTGCAGTCTCTCTCCCTTCTTTTACCAAATTCCCTCCTGCTTCAGAATGTTTTAACTTTCTATGTTTCTGAGTTGAAGCTAGTGAGACCTGATGATCTGGCAAGCACACAGACTAGCACTTCTAGCATTTCTAGATATGGACAGAACATCTCATGCTCTGGTAAAGTCTTGATGAGAGTGCTCCTTACTGCTGGAGCTATTGAGTGTCTGCAGTCACTCACAGCCCTGCTCAGGAACTAGCTTTCCTATTAGGAAATTCTTCACAGTTTTTGATGTTGAGGATGATATGCAGACTGCATTCCTTGACCTCCTCATCACAATGTAGCCGCTGCAGCAGACCATTGTCACTGGAGCTGATTTAAAACGTACCAGAGAGGCAATTACGATTTGCCTACATGTCTGCACACCTACCTCTATGCTCAATTAAGAGTATTGATAACATTAGGTTGCTATGAATAGATTTTTCTCTATTTTACGTGTACTTATGCTTGGCTGTTTCAGATTAACTGACAAACCACAGGAATCCCATTCCTAGATACCATATCATCTTGGAAGATTCTCATGGTGACCACAAGCCAGTAGGTCTTCTGCAATACCTAAACATGTGAAGACCACATGGGTTATTTCAGAAATTGGGTAGCAAAGAGGGCCTGTGTGAAAGAGACGTCTTCTAGTGACTGTTGTCACAGGAAAGAAGTAGATTATATGTAGTTTATCTCTCTTTCTGTAGAGGTACAAGAAGATCACACAGATCTACACCCAGTTAGGTTAGCTTCATAAAACCCTTATCCTTCCTTAAACAGATCTGGATTCTGGATCTCCACTTCCATACTCTTCTGGAGAGGAAAAGATTTACCCTGGAGCAACCGCTGGACAACAAAAGTAACAACTGTAAATACAGCTGGAGAAAACTTCCTATTTTCTAACTGGAGCATATTTAGAAAAATATCTTTAAGCAAGTCATACCTTATAGAATAATGTAGATATAAAAAACCTAACTTTCACACCCTGAAAACAAAATAAAAGGGAAAAATGTGGTATGGAAGAAAGATCACACACATGACAGAAAAAAATCTACTATTATGGTTACTATTATGGTTGAGGTCAGTAGCAATAATCATTGTCATAATTTCCTCCTTCCTTTGCACTAATATTTGTCTTTTTTGACTATCATGCTTACTAACCCCCCAATTTGAACAGCACATATGAAAAGCATGTGGGCCATCGTCTTCTCTGAGGATTGTCTCATAAATGGGTAGGTGAAGTGATTATTAAAACCTGACTGAGGTTCTTTCATTTAAGGCTGTGAACAATAAGAAACTGACTGTGATTGTAGGAGGTACAGGCTTCATTGCTAGGACAGATTCACTGTAAACATTAATTATTCCCAGTCTTCTAACAGAGCATGCATGTACGCAGCCGATCAGATGGAAGCCTGCTCTCCTACCATTCAGTTCAGTTCCACGTACACCGATTAATTTCTAAAAATATTCTCTCATGTACGCCATGTTCTCTTGGATTTTGCTCCTGCAAATGTAGCACCTCCGTATTCCCAGGCCCAATGTGATTTTTATCAAGCTTAATTTGATAAAACAATCTTCAGATTAATTTCAGACTAGAGACTAGGATAGTTTTAGGTTTACTGATGCCATTGTTATCAAGCTAGGCAATAAAAGGACAATGACGGATGGCTGCACTGTGTTATTAAAATTATTTGATCTTCTCTACTTGACCTTGGATTTTGTTGCTGAGGTCGGGATATGGACAAAAGACAAACTCACAGAAATAAAGAACGACAACTGTCTCTAAAAAAAGGTTATGAATATCTTTCTCCATCCAGCCACTTACTGGAGAAGTTTATGAATGAAAACTCTCAGTTTCCTGACTGAGTCAGGAGGCTGACAAGGAAAGACAGGCCCTTGAATCTCCGAGGTGCTAGTTCATATTCAGCCTAACAACGGTAAGAGTCAAAATTATCCTCATAGAAGCACAGTTCATATTAACTGAACTTGTTGAGGTAAAAAAGTTTGCAGGAGGAAGAAACGCCATACTCCTCATCACAAGCAGCATCCTTTAATCCCTTTTAGAAGAGATCTGATTAAAATTAAATCTAGAGATCTCCCCAGCTAGAAGCTGACACACACTGCTGGAGAAGCTTATTCTCTAGATCAATATAAAATTAGCGGTTTCTTAGCTTCTAATGGTTCAGTGTGTACTCTATTTCGTCTAAAGTCAGTGACAAAGTACATACTGACTACAATGGAGCAGAGCTAACTGGACTACAGCACTGCTCTTTAGCAAATACCACTCATATGTAATAAAACAACAAAGGATAGTTTTACAACTCAGACCTTGACTGGGACACAGAACTAGATTCATCTCCTAGCCCGACCTTAAAGTTCTTGTGTGACTGAAAAAAAAGTCTTGCCATCCCTCTGTATCATGACTTCTTGCCTTGGTCTAACTGGGATAAAGAAGATTTATCCCCAACTCCTACCTTCCTGAACACCGTACTTGTAGGATCATAGTGTAATCACGAAGTGCTCTTGTAGGCACTGAACCCCATGAGCGCGAGCCTAAAACTAATGAGACCAACATCAAGTAAAGGGCTGTTTGAGCTCATGCTAACAGGGCAGCTATCTGACACGTTGCTCTGGGAGCCACCTCTTTCCGTACAGTTGCACAGAACCCCCTGATTTAAACACCTATGAAGCAGGAGCAGCTGAGCTGTGACAGCAGAAAACTTTGAACACGTTGATGTAGTTTCCCAAGAAAACAACTCTGGTATCTCCCCTTTATGCTGCAGCACTGACATATCCTTTGTTAAAGACACGACATAGTTCATCTTTCTCCAAGTATAAATGTCTTACAAGTCAATTCTGTGCTTAATGCAAGCTGACAAAAGGAGGCTTATATACTATGTGACAATACCCACTGCCACTCACTCGAAGAAAAGTTACTTCCAGAGCAGCCTGCTCCTGTGTGAGACAACGCCTGCTTTGCCAAACAGAACAGATAACTTGCAGTGCTAACACTGTTTCCTGCTCTAAGTCCCTCAGTTAAAGCGTTAACTTCTCTCTTGTGGCACATCTGAAGATTAATTGGTATCTTAGCCTGCCGTGGTCCAGCTAATTTAGGAACAAACACACTCAGTGGAGAGCAAAGAGCCTGAAGGAGGTGGGAGGGGAAAGCTGGTGAGCTTTGAAGGAAGTGCAGCCTGCTAGTATCTGCAAAAACTGAACAAGAAATGGATAAAACTAAATTAGAGATCTATTAAAATTAAATTAATGGTATCTGCAAATGAAATTAAATCTAAGATAATCATTCTAATAGCAGTGTCTCTGGTGAGCACTAATGCTTAATTTTTTCTTAAATTTGACGAAGGCATCTATTAATTAAAAATATTTATACAAGGTAGAGGCTTGACAGGAATGCTCCGTGCAGCCATTCTTAAGGGAGCTGCTTCTGTTAATCAGCTATTTTAGAAGAAAATGCCTCTACTCTTCACAACAAAGGCAAGACTGTACTTCAATAAATCTTATTTAAGGCCTGTGCTTTTTAAATATCCTCTGTGGCTAGAATTGGATGGAGTAGGCTGCTTTCTACCGATGATATAATACGCTTTACTTCCCATTGTTTAGTTAGCTTGTACTGAAAATAAACCTTCATCTTATCCTCCCCCTCCCTTTGACCCCCCTTTTATTGTTAACCTTTTATTGAACTGTTGAACATCCAAGTACAAAAGCAGATGATCTGATGAACATGAGTGTATTGCACAAATGAGGAGGACAAAGCTAAATACACATTCAATAGTGGGTATGAAAATATTATCGGACTTTGAAGCAGGGACAAACCAAGATCATGTGCCATTAATGAGAACAGTCAACGTAATTTTGATGAAGTTATGATTCTATTGTCCTCCAGTACTGAGAAATAAAAGCTTAGCATTTGTAAAAAGAACCATTAATCATTATGCAGCTCTCTGGGGCATTAACTTTTTCAGGATTTTCCTCTTTGTTTCCCCTCCACCACCACCTTTTTTCCTTTCTTTTTTTTCCCCTCTCATCTTTCCAACACAAGCAGTGCTACGAAAACAGAGCGGATTAGAAGTTGTCCCTGACATATTTCATTGTAAGGTTGTTGGTTTTGTCTTTCTGCATTCATTAGTTTGAATTCTGTATGAGGCACCTGTTGGCTGTTGAGAATAAATCAACAGGAAGGTCACAAACGGCTTTGTATTGTACGCTTGCCTTTTTAAGCCTGTTGGGAACTCATTGCTTTGCTACACAGGAATAACTGCTAGAAAGGCGGCCAACCATGCTGTTTAACACTATTTCATTATGTGATTTGTGCGTGAATCATGTACACTTCTCAAACAAAAGTTAATCTTAAAGTCCTATTGCTAATATTGTCATAATGAACTCCGGCTAGAGACAGCAGGAGTCTCAATTCATGATACCAGTTAAGTAAGCTATAGTTAAACTTACCTACCATTGCTATTGCTATGTTGCACGAAGAGAAACAAGCACTGAGAAACAGCACTTAGAGAAATAAACAGGGAAGGTGAAGTATGGATGTAGCTTTCTGAAAGCTCTGATAAAAAGGCCTGGCTGTGCAGTCCATCATGCTTGGTAAGTCAAGGATAGGTGGCATAAAAACAAGTGATATATGTGTTAAATTGCTAAAAATAGGAACAGGGGGACAGCCTACGAAAAGTGACTTGACTTAATGATGTCTTTTGATTATGCTGCTAGTACGATATAACACCATGGCCGGCCATGTGGGAACAACAGAATAAATGCTGCGAGCCCCCTCCCTTTTTTAATCCAGCTGCAATGCAGCCAAAGGAGGGGGCAGAGCTGAAGTGAACTCTGGAGTAAGGAAGGGTTTCTTTTAAGAAAGGGAAATAAAATAAAATGCATTTTAACACAACTTGATATACATTATGACTCATAAGAATGTCCAGTTCCCTGTGCCCTTTAAAAACTACATCTGAGCTTTACAATGCCCATTTCTTGAACACTGCAGTATATACATAAGACTACACGTGCCTGAGGAATGGAACACAAACTTAATGCCCTCCTTGGAATGGGGAAGGAGAGGGATGCAACCCTCCCAAACCCAAAAGCCTTTCTCACCTGACAGCCGGCTCTGCAGGCACTCACTGCCCCTCCCCAAGAACCTGTACCCCTTCTATGAAAGAAGAATTCAGCACTGTCGAGGCCAGAAAGAGGGAGTGAGGGGTATCACACGCCAGGCCCTGTCCTAAGTCTTGCTTATGCATTTGACTAAACACAACTAAGTATCTAGGCCTTTACTCACCTGAATTACCCAGATAAAAGCATTCCTTCTTCCTTTCTACTGTATGACCTCCAGAATCGTGAAATTACTACTCTTTTTTAATTTTTGTTATTAAAGATACATGCTGTGGATATATTCACAACATTTTAAGTCTGTGGCCAGTTATACCTACTTTTTTTTCCCCATTAGTAGAAGATACATTTACGGTTAGCTCTGTATTGTTTTCATCAGATTGGGTGCTTGACTAAATATTACTTTTCTTCATACTATTTTTCACCCATGCCTGCAACTTGGAACTGCAGCCAATACCAAATTCAAAGCACAGTCAGAACATCCTTTCTTGCACAAAGTGAAAGCATAAAGAGCTGTGAGTTAAATTCGTTCCATACTGAAGCTCATTGCAAAGCTTCCACTGGCTTCGGTAAAGGAAAGACTTTTCCCAGTTATTTCAATATATAAAGAGACAAATGTTATAGTTCATTCTACCTTAATTTCACTCAACTTTAAGGAACATCCGAATTACAAGTAATTATAAATGTCAGGCAAAATTCCCTCAGTTTCTCACCCAGAAGGACAATGTCAAATGTTGGTCAATCAGGTTCTTTTTTCCCATAGAGAGCAACTTTCCAGTTCCCGTTTTACAGATGCTCTATGTGCTGGTACAGTAGGAATATGTATTTTGCAGCTTCAAGAGATTACTCCAGTAATAATCAAGTAAGAACTCCTAAACTTTTAGCATTTGCCCATCATTAACATGCAGCATGAATTGGCCTATTCCCCAGACATTTCATTCAATAATAAATTCTGATGATACCAACATATTGAGCAGGAAAGCAGAACAGACAATAGAAAAAAAATGAACTATCAATCTGTGTCTAAGTGTTAGTGGACCGGCATTATTAACATTTTTTTTCAGTTCCATTGATGGGCAGCATGCTGCAAGTAACATGGAGTGCCAGCTCACCAGCTCGTGTAATTCGTCATCTTTCTGACAAAGTTAATGGATCTATGTAAGTTTTCCCCCTGGTGAGAATCTGACCCAACATTTAGACATGACATTGCTTTGATAAACTCACATGATAAAGAGGATGGTGGCATAACAGGCAAAAGCCTTCTTGTGAAGGCAGAAACAGAGGCAACTGTAGTCTGTCAGCACAGGTGAAAGAAGAGGGGCTGAAGAACAGAATAATAGTGATAAGTACCAGAATTTGATTTCATTAGCCAGAGAAGATTGAGGGTTTTTTGCTGGCCATTTTACAATTCTCTCGCTTGACTTGTTTACTGATGGAAATGTTTGCCAAGGAACTTTGGAAAAATAGTGACATATGAACAATCTGTTGCGGCATATTGTAGCGGTGTTGTTTGTGCTGCTATAGATACTAAGCTTTTAGCATTTTCATAATTTGTCTTGAAAAAGCTGGAACTTGGCATGAAAATTTTGGGTGCCTCTATCTTCAAGTCAGATGGTTTTCATATTTTTTGTTACAGTTCTGTACAGTTTTTTTTCTATGTGAAGAAAAGCCTGAATATATGCTGTGTCAAGGAAAAGGAAAAAGTGTGCTCAGTTGAAGACAGAAGCAGAAGGTGCAAAATAACCACCAAATGCATTGCAAAATAAGAAGAAACAGGTGCAAACTTCTTCTCAAGGTGAGAAGAGTGTTTACAGGATACTCATAGGTCTTACGTAACTGCAAAATTAATCAGGCTGTGCAAAAAAGGCCTTGGGATTTTTACTTTCTTTTGGTTTCAGGTCCTAGAAAGATGATTTACTTCAATGCTAATCTTTCATACAGGACAGCAGCTTGACTCAAATCTCTGGCTGTGCTCATTCAATGGATTCCATAAAGATCAAATCAGCACACTGAGGGAAGTACAAGCTTCAAATATTTTAACTGTGGACACAAAATGGGTACAAGAAAGTGCAGGGGCAAAGAGCTGTACAAGCAAGTTAAGAGAGAACGAGCCATGGCATCAGCAACATCACCAAAAATGACTGAACAAAGATAACGTGAGTCTCCTGCTTCTGTCCAAGCAGGACACCTTAGGTCTGCCAGCCTAACACTGACCTGTAAGATACATTTCCATTGTGTGATAAGCCTAGACCAGAACCTCCTGTTCAAGTACCTGAACTGCCACGTGGCTCTGCTGTGGTGGGATAGTGAACTACCTACCAGAAACGTGAACTATACAAGCACAGCAAAATGTATGTTGGAAAGAAGTCTAGAGATGAACTCAGGAACAGGGAGAGAGAAAAAGGGAACAAACCCCAAACAAAATTATTGATGAGTAATCCAACAATAAGGAGAAGAAAATACCATACAAAAACTGGCTGTGAGGGAAACTGGGAAGTGACAAGTGTGGCCAAAATACTGGTGTATGTTATTCCATTTGTGAGTCTTTCTCATCACTTCCTAGGGCTTATGTGGGTAGTTCCCCTTACTGCTAAATGCATACGAAATATTATATTTCAGTCAGAAGAGTAAGACTTTGTCCTCCCCCTCCCCGAACCAGAGCCAGAGCCCACACAGAACATCCTATGCTCCTGCCAGGCATCATCCTAAACACACAGAAAAACTCGTCTGACACATGTAAGATTAATAAGGCATTTAGCTAGTGTTATGGAAGTCTTCGCTGCTCGAATGTCATGTCTTATCACAATTCTGCAACAATTTTCTTGACACTTTGAACTTTCCATAGGTCTTTTTGAGGGAGGAGGCTGAAAGAGGAGTATTACAGTGCTGTTGATGAACCTGTTAGCAATAACGCTTGTTCTGTGCAACTTGGGGAAGAAAATACACAGATAATTCTGTTTGCTTTTAACATTTTGCCTTTCCTAGTAGTTTAACAGGTGGACGCATAGAGAAATTCTTTACAGTAGCTTTAAAATTAGGAAAAAATAACTGAAAAATTATAGAGTGTATGCTTAACCAACAGAATTGATTAATTCAAGATAATGCAGCTAAAGGTTTGGTGAGATTAAGTGGCATTAGATGTGTATATGTAACATGAGGTATAACCCATCAACGTTTGTATGGAGAGAGTAATATCCTTTATTATATCACCTGATACCTATATATAGTTTATGATGAGATATCGATGCTTGTATTAGAAACAATTATGAACCAAAAGAACAATGGCTAGCGCAGACCTCACCGATGGTTATTAGAAAGAAAATTCCCCCTCTGGGAATTTTATTCCACAATTTATCTTCTAATTTACTCTTCAGGAGCTCAAATCAGCCACTGTTGCATGCCGGACACCTACTTATGGGCCTCTAGTACTATCCTGCAACATGACTTCTATGTTCTGACGTTCCCCCCATCAGTCCCTGTCCTGCTGTCTCATACCATGAAACACAAATTACCCATAAAAATGATAATTCTCTTATTAGTTTTAAAGGTCAAATCAAATGATGTGGAAAATAAGCAGTGGTGTGACATATAATTAACATAATTGCCACAAAAACACTGTACTAAAGCTGTGTGGGGAAAAAAAAAAAAATAAAAAAAAATCAAGCTTCAGTCTGAGGAAAAGCCAATCAGCCAGATTTGCAGTGAGAGTATAGTGGAGCTGCACCACTGACATATGAACAGCACTAGCAATCCAACGATCCCTACCGCATTTGGTTCTGAATTTACTCCCCTGTTTTTCCCACCGTTTCTCACAAATATACACACACACAATAAGAAAGGGAAAATGAGAGAAATTTCCCACCAATCCTGGATTTAAACTGATTTGTTTCTAGATTTGGAATGTAATTTTCAAGGTCATTATATAATCACACTACCTTTGAGTGAAAGGGTGGACACAAAGGTGACATTGCCAGTCCCACCTGATGTCCCAAACGGTGTCGCGCAATGGAGCTAACGAGGTGTGAGCAGAGTCTGTGTTAGGTGCCTGCCAGTCCCTAGCAATCCCTTGGCAAAGGCTGCTTTTCTCTTCCCTAGGCGCTCAAGACAACGGGGTAAAGGACTTCTTTTGGCTTTCAGATAAAGGTGCTGCCAGCACTGCCCTTCTCCTCCAGGGCTCACCAGGGCATGGTCTGTGGATCCTGTTTCTCCTACGACACAATTCATGTGGGGATAAGCAGGAGCTTCAAACATACAGGGTGCAACAACACAGACCCCAATGGAGGACTGGTGAAAACTGAAGCAGTAGCCAATATGCTTGGACGCGGAGGAATGAAACTCAGCTTGTAGCTTAACAGTGATTTCCTAAAAGCCCTCACTTACAGAAAACAGACCCCGGATAATGTAGTTAAACGTTAGATAGGTAGATAAACGCAGTTTGAATCCATGAAAGAAAAAAAAAACAACACCAAACCAACCACAAACCCACCACAATTAAAGCAAAATCTGAGCTATTTAAAAGGAAACTTAGGATTTCTTCTAATGCCTGATACTGCCTGCTTAAACTGATTAACACGATGGCTGGGTTTGGCTGATGATTTTAGAGGCGTTTTATACAGGAATTTGATAACTCAAAAAATTGGTAATAAGCTTGACATCTGCTCATTTTTCTTCAGGTTTAGGGTGCATCC
The DNA here is from genome assembly GCF_000708025.1 of Charadrius vociferus. Taxonomy (NCBI): domain Eukaryota; kingdom Metazoa; phylum Chordata; class Aves; order Charadriiformes; family Charadriidae; genus Charadrius; species Charadrius vociferus. The sequence goes on along the minus strand of NW_009648550.1, from coordinate 7,367,092 downwards.
CTCTCCTCTGTCTGCTGAGCACACAGACATTACACGAGGCTTTCTGCTTGGTGCCTCTGACAGTTGACACAATGATGCATATTTCTGAGATGAAGACTGCAAGTTGTCCCTATTTGTGTCAATGAAGTATTAATTCCAACTATATCGTTCATTACTATGACTCAGTTTATTAGTATATCCTCTTGCGTTCTTATATCTTAATTTACGTGTACTGTATTAACCATGCATGTGATTATTTTGCGCTTTTTTTTTTAATAAATACTACAAATCTTACTTTACTTTGATTAATTAAGGTTGATCTTACCTTAAAACAATTAAGCTGACAATAGCTGTCTACACATAAGAAAAATGGAGCAGGATATTAAGGAAAAGATGTTTTATTACATTATGTCTCCATTTTGGATTTATAACCCAGTTCATTTCATATCATATATATTTATCATCTCCATTCTTAATAGAACTTTTTAATCAGCAGAAGTGAGAGAGATCACTTATTCATTTGACATATCACAAATTAATAAAAATGCAATGAATGAGCAAATCCAAATGGTCTTTCAGACCAGAAACTTTGCTGCTTCTGAAGTGCAAAGCTCTGTTATGAAATAGAAGAGGTAAAATTCTTTTAGCTATCAACAGGGGTTCATATAATTCACTGCATATATTAAAGGAATCCCCAGAAGGTATCTATTCAAGGTCAAGTTATTTTACATTTCCATAATATTAAAAAGAGGAAAAAAAGTAATACAATGACACACTGAAAGAGGGCATCAGGTAATTAGATAAGGAACATTCATGATCCAGGCATTCAGAAAGCTTAAAACTAATTTTAGAAGCTCACATTTTTTTTAGGATCAGATTAACAGCAGCCTCAAAAATACAGCTGAGTTGAAATACACTAGTGTCAGGATAAAAGTCACTTTGCACATGGCTATTGGAAACACCACAGGTGCAAAAAGTTCAGGCAATACTGATCAATCACTAGAAAAATCCTTACGGTTCTTCCATGTTGCCAGAAATGCATACAGATAACTAATAATCACGGGAATTTCCTTTTCCCAAAGCCTTCATACATATCAATATATATGTAATGTTATTAAAGCTATTAAAGTTTAGGAAATAAACAGCCAAGAGGTGCATATTTGAACACCTAATTTTTACTACCCCATCCCTTTTCAACCCCTGCCTTTTGTTTGTATTTTTTGCCTATTTGCTATATCTTGTCTCTGATAACAGATTTGAAGGGTGAGAGCTGTCACTTCTGATTTTTTTACTATAGCAAGCACAACCAGGCCTGTAGATGTTAGAATAATAGTAATAAATAATAGTAATAAAAAATAAAGGGACAGCTGAAGCAAGGGAAATATTCTTTGTCATGAAACAGTTGGATCTCTAGCAGTATCCGGGCAAACTTTCCTGCACAGAGCGCAAGCACACCCTGACACAGTTTTGGAGGGCCCATGCCGGGAATAAGGAACTCGGCGCTTCTCCCAGTGTGTGTTTCCCCACTTTCCTTGGCTGACACCACCCCTCATGATAAGGTGCTTGTGTCATGCTGAAACTATCCTATTAACATGTGAATTGAGACCAGCTATTATTTTGCACAGCACTGTCTGGACTTAAATAGGTCATTTTTTTTGAATTAGAGAAGAATAGTATTTATAATAATTATTATTAACTTTTTATCAACAGTAGGCTTCTCATAGACACAGGCCAACTTAGACTTCTGTCCACGGATAGCAGGCGTAAATTAATTTTAAAAAACCTTTTTAAGTATCATCTGTTATAACGCTGAAGTGGCATAAAGCAGCTTTAATATGAGTCTTGATCACAGTATACTCCATTAATTGTGATAACTATTGCATCTGACGTTGTTCCAGCCCAGCCAAGGGAGAGGGGGTGTGGATAAGAGGTTTCCTCATGGCTGGTCCTGGGGGTGTCACCCTATTAAGGAACTGCTCCTTGGTTCCATAACCTGATTTCTCCCGCTATCACAGGGGTGACAAAGGTTGAACATTTGCCTTTGGTTTCTACTGTGATTATGAAGAGACACCTATCATTTTTTATTCCCATTTTTCTTTTCTGGTATATACTGTTTATTTTCCTAGACTGTAGGGTTTCAAGGCTAGACATCATCTTTGTGTGCTGTGCCAAAGAACACAGCTCTAATCCTTGTTGGGGATTATTAAACACTACTGCAAAAATAGAAATAACACACACTTCTGGACAACAGAAGAAAAGACCGAGAACTGTGAGGTCCAACTTTAGATTTGTGAATGTAACATGATCCAGGTCCAGAGCATCACAGCAGGAACAAATTTTTGTCGGGTCTGGCTGGGAGTTCTCGGTCACAGCCCCACACTGCAGCTAGCTTGTGCAAGCTCAGTTGAAAGCCTTACAAATTTCATGCTTACTAGGAAGATTATGTATGCACCAGCTTATTCATCATTACTGATCGCTGCCATCAGATCAGAACAAGATTTTACCTGAAAGGCTACTATAGAGCAAAGGGAAAAAAAAAGTTTTAGACTTCTTTTACAACCATTTGCTCAGAGGCTAAGGACGAGGTTGCCACACTGAAATAACCACCATTGGCTGATCACAATTAGTATCGGTGTTTTCTCAGTAACAGATGAAAGCACAGTAGTGGTATAAGCCTGCCAATTTTGTACTAAATAAAAATATTAAAAGTATAATGAGGATACATAATCTGTCTTTTTTAAGACAGTATTTTAAAGTGTTCCTTATTGCTGTATATCTTGCTTTTTGCAGTGTTCCTCTGCATTATAGAGGCTACCAAGAGAGGAACTTGTTTATCTCCCTCCAAGGCTGATGGCCCAGCTGAACTGCAGTTCTCCTTGCCCCTCTTGAAGTGGCCCACATCAAACTAAATTATGATCTCTTCCTCCTGAACCCCACTTTCCTGCATGACTGCAGGCAACCAAGTAATTTCCAACATGAGAAGAGCTCTTGGGTTCATCTGCCATAAGCTGTTGTGTTGGGAATGACTGGGATACCTGGAGCAATAGTCAGATATCTTTAGGGTAACTCTTCCCACTCAGACAGTGGGAATGAGGAGCCCGCACTGGGATTTGGGGTTATGACAGGTGGGGATTCCCTTTAGCTCTAGACTTCACTTAGACGCGTGAAAAAGATTTTTCTGAGAAGTATCAGATGAGAAAACACACTGGAAATGTAGAAGAGAAGTCCAGCTGCTGTTATACAACCACTGAAATACCGCTAAACGAACATTTCAATGTGGACATGTTGAATTTAGGCTTGAGGAAGAGCCTGGATCTGTGTAGCCATTGACCCCTCCTGTAAAGCAGCAACAAAACGCTCCTGAATGCGAATTCCCTACTCAGCCATGCAAGTTTATCATCATTGGGAGGCTGTGGGTGTGATAGTGGTATTACTTGAATTGGTTTCAATGGCGCAACAGCAGTGATTTGTCTACCTAAGGCTGGTCTTGACAGTAGCTGCTGAGACACCAGAGCCAGGCCAAGAAAAACATAATTGTGGATTACTCTGACACCCAGTCTGTCAGCAAATTATTACCTAACCTACAACTACTCATGGCCCATTCCCAGAAAATGAGTAAGACTCAAAACAGATCATAACTGAATGTATTCCAGTGCAAGAAGAGCCAATTTAGTGACCCTCCACGCACCTGCAGAAGACACCTGATGGCAACTTTACTTATGTTTGAACAGACTAACAGCAGGTAGGAAGAGGAGTTTCAGATCTGGCATAAACAGTAGCTCATCTCATAGTTTCAACTGCTTGTCTAGAAGATGTCAAGGTAACGAGTCCTGAAGTGAGCTCTGCGAGATGTTTATCTTCTGAGGGCAATGTTTTATTTATTTTTTTCTGTGACTAAACCTCTTGGTGGTTTGTAAATATAACAATATTTCTTCTTACTCAAAAGGGAACCAAACAAAAAATTCCCAAATGACCTAATGAGTGGAATGAAGCCCTGAGAAGAACATTCACAGCCATATTTCAAGAGCTGTTGTCTAGATTTTTGCAAGATGTTTGGAAGCATTTCCTTCAAATAAGCTCTGTTTGAACCAAGGTACAAATGAATAGAGAATGCAGATTAAATGATACCACACTGATTTGGTGGGCTTTCATCACGTACTCACTCGAGTTAACATGGAAGACTGTTCTGAGCCTTCTGTCACTATGTTTTATAAGCAAGCTGCAGCAGGACTTCTGTCAGCAGAAGTTAAATGTACCCACTGAGGGCAGTATATCATCTGCACAAGAACTTGCTTAGAAATGGAGCGTGCATTTGTTCTGTAAAATTTTTTCAGCCAACTAACTTTTCTTTCTCATCAGAATTCTTTTCCAGAAGATTTTTCCAGCCAGTTACAGAATGGATGTTATGACACATAAAAAAATCCAGTCTGCTCTTTTCTGTACAGAACAGAATATTGTTCTCTGGCTTAATCTTTCAGTGGTCATCAAACAGAGTAGCAAATTACTGCTGCAGGAGGTCTGAAGCAATTTATGTAATATTTTGCTCATGAAGACTTACTGTTATTTCTCAGCAGTCGTAACAGAAAAATATATACCGAATACCTTATTGCTTTTTAGCATTCATAGAGTTTGCAACAAACATGTTAGGAGTTGCCAGATGCAGTAGCCAGATAGAGACGAGGCTGCTGCAGCTCAACGTTCCCACGCCCCGTGAGTAGTGAGGCTGAGCATCTATTCCTAATAGATACCCACACACACACAGATATACAACAAGTATATACATAGACACACAGCCAGCTATGGCTCACTGCAGACAGAAACACTAAGCACTCAGACAAACAAACAGCACCAACAGCCTCCTCTTGTCTTCCTCTCTGGCTGAGCAGGATAAAAGCCTGTTAGTGGAAAATAAACATACACACGCCCACATATATAAACATATATATCTACACAGACAACACATGCCCTAAGTTACTGGCCTCAGACACAGTCTATCCAATAGCTTGCTCTCAATCCTTGCTCTCCCCAGCGGCAAGCAACTCAGGGCCAGCAGCCCCACTCCAGCGGCTGGTCAAGAAAGGCTCTTGCATGTGCACTAGCTATCCCTGCAGTAAGCGGTCTTAAGCATTCAGCCTATCCAGTAAGCGGCCCTGGAACCTCTCATCTCTATCTGCTTCCTGCAGAGACACACGCATGCAAATAGAACTCACTCAGTTGACCCCACAGACTTACAGACCTTGTGGTCTCCCTCGTAGTTGTCCTGGACTTCCGGGTCCCTACCGTAGCCAACTTGCAGACCTTCCAGTCTCTCTGGTCTCTGGCCCAGACTCACAGGTGCTTTGATACCTGGCTCCCACGCCTCTCATTCAACTCACAGGTAGTCCTGTTTGTTACTTGCTAGCAATCGCACACTGATGTACACGCTGTTGCTCACTCCTTTTGCTGGCACCACAGGAACACAAGCCCCCATGATCTATGGTGCAACTCCAGTTGCTGGCAATGAGACCACCGTACACACACAAATGCACTCTAACAGAGCCAGCCTCACCCAGCAAGAAATTGAGCTTACTGAGAACACAGGACAAACCGCGGTGATCAGAAGACTGTCCCCTTTCACCCCTTTTCTATTTTTCCATGCTTGTTCCTTCCCGAATTACCTCGATCCGTCTCCTTTCCCTGCCTTTGTCTCCTCCTGTAAACCAATAAATCTAAAGATCCCATGATGTTTCTCCCCACACCCCATAATAAGGCCCACACCACTGGTGGTAACCCCCCCGCCCCCATCTGTAAGGTGCTCCAGAGACCATCTCCTGTTGTCCCACAGTGCTGGTGGCCCTCCAGCCCCCGGGGCTGAAGCTCCCCTGGCACAGCCTCAGTAGGGTCTGGGTCTCTGGTCTCTGACTAGGATATTGGGGTCCCCCAAAGGTGCCTCTGTGCTCCTTCATGTTTGGGGCAACAAACCCTTATCACAAAATCTAACAAAATACACAATATCAATGTCCCGAGCCACTGCAATGGAGAGCAGAAATCTTACTGGAAAGGTACAGAACTGTGCTGAGTAAAACCTGGGCATAACAACAGACTCCAGACCACCCAGTGCTCTGTTTTTCCTGTAAAATGAGGCATCCCACAGTTACTCAGAGGCACGGTGAATTAAGAAGTTATATTGTACTTCAGAAACACAAATACCTGTAGTGTTCAGCAATACATTTGCTATGCAACCAATTTAATCTACAAGTTAATACAAAATGTTTCTGTTCTGCATTCTGATTTCGCTGTTACACACTAGTGCTTTCAGGCTGTAAGCTTTGCACAGAACTACAAAGGTATCTGAAATTAGTATATTTTTCATACTTCATATATGGTATTATTAGAAAAGCAGCAATTATTTTGGCACATTCTAACTTACCTATAAGGTATAGAACGTTTATATATATGAAAACAAAGATACAGACAAACACAACTGAAATTCAAAGGTTTTTGGATCATTCAAAGCTGAACAGATAGTTTATGAGGTGGTGAGGCTGAGGTAGTACTAGTATGCTAGTTTTGTGGCTGACTCTGCAGAAAAGGTTAATTTCAAACTTGCATCATGTAGTTTCCATGCAGATCTGTTCCCTTCCAACCATTTTTCTGATGATTTACTGTAAATGAATAACCTGGCATAAAAATGGCTCATTCAAGAAGTGAGGCACTAGCTCAATAGCTGAAAAATATCACAGTAACTTTGCAGTCTAAATGCCATAAAAGCTTGGTATGAATGTGGTAACAACACCAACAGGGCAGTTTGATAAGGAGCCTATCCCTGACTAATGGGAACAGAAACTCTCTCTGATGACCCCTAAAGGGGATCTTCCTGCCTGCAACACTGAAGGGAAGGAAATCTTCAGCAGCCAAAAAGCCCTGAAGAAAGTAGGGCGGTGGACGGGGTGGGGTGGGGGTCCTGCACGGACTAGAAAGTCCCACTACGGGCCATCACAGGACAAGAATTGACCGAGCAGCAGGCATCCTCCTTTCTTTTTTCCACAGTTTTTAAAAGATACATGGCAGCCTGCACAAACCCTTATGGAAAGTTCCTAATTTCTGGGGATTCCTGAGTCAGTCCTCATCAACTTTTTCAGTTGGGATCTGGTGTACAGTTTTGAAACAAATCTCCCAATTGTCCTTATCTGCTTTACTTTCCTTCATGACACAGGATTGTCTCAAAGTGCATGAACTGGATCCCTTTTGGATGTACTGGACTGCAAGATGATGTCCAAGAACATGCCCAATACACTCCAGCTAACAGCAATGGCCAGTTCACAGAGCCACGCTAACACTATTAAAAAAATAAAACAAAAACCACAACTGCAATGCAACATACATGTTGAGGCACCTTCTTCAGCACCAGCTGTTTTGCTCTGCACATCCCAGCCCTCCTTGGCTGTCTCACTACTCAGTATGGACTTAGTATAGCCAGTGGCCATGTGGCTGCTCCATTAAGGAAAATGAACAGAAAACAACGTGGCACAGTGTGAGCAAAGCTAATTTATTCCTTTGCACTTCCAGGCATTAAAAAAATAGTAAGTGAATAAGCCACACAAATCTCAGCATTGCTGGGCAGCAAATGCTTGTAGCTCTAGAGCAGTGGTTCTTAAACGCCTGCACTGGAGAACGGAGGTCTGTCCACACTAAAATGTGCTTTCTTGTGCTCTGATTTAGCACCCCTCACTGCAGCATTTTTTTTGAGTACCACTGGCATAAAGGTTTTTTCTGACCTTACGCTTTTCATATAAGTATAAAAAAATACTTACGCCATTTTTTTTCTAGTGTAGCTTCTGTTTTATGCTCCAAAACACAGGCACACTCAACCTAGGCAAGCGAGACTCTGCAACATAGGCACTACCATCACACAGAAAGCAAAAGCAAACATCAAGAAAGTAGATAGCATCTACTGTATTTTAGTCAAGGGTGACTAAACCAGAAGTGACATCTAGGATAGAGGAGGAATCCACAGTTTTTCTAAAAAGAAGAGTGTATAAAATTAAGACTACATAGCACCAGAACAAAACTGAGAACCTTCAACTCCTGTAAGGCTAACATGCGGAGTCAAAGCTATCCTGCAACAGAAACTAAACACCTCTGAGATTTTCTCAGCAGAGCCATAAAAAAATTGACCCACCATCAACTTCTCTTTACCAGAATCAGAAAGGGATGCTAGATGCACAAGGCCATGTCCTGGTGGAGGTTGGGGTGGTGACCCATGTGAACTCATCCCCCAAGAGCTGATCCACAGCGGATCTTACCAGATAGGACAGAGTCTGTGGGAAAGAGCAGCAGCTCCAAAGCAGAGAAAAGCAGCTGCAAGAAGTGGCAATGAAAGGATGAGGCAAGAGTTCAGACCTTCTTTGGTGTGTAGCATTGTTGAGACAAGGAAGAGATACAAATCAAGACTGGAAACCAAAATGACATTTTTAAAGGTCTGATCAGGTACTCTTGACAGTGAGTAAATCAGTGGAGATTTACCCTGCTTAAAAGTGCAGATGTGGGCCCCAAACTTGGCATTACAAATGCGTTAGCAGTATTTTGGTATTCTTGCCATGCCTATGTCTGAGAGCATACACAAGAAAGGGGCAGCATTTACACAGCATTTACAAGAGATACTAAAGGGAAAACTGTAAAGGTGGCAGAAAGGCAGAGTTAGGAAAGGCAGTTTACCACAGACCAGGCTGCAAACACCTTCTTCCTCCTCATAGGAAAGGAACTTTCTCTGGGTCCAGTTGAGCAGCCAGCGCTTCCCCAGTGTGAGATAAAGATTTACCATATAGCCCACAGAGAGTAGAGTCAGCATCATTCAGCCAGGCTTAGTTGCAGTTTTTGCTGTAATTTGGGCATCTGTTGAAATGGTCTTTTGCATTGCAACATGCAACTCAGTTGTGGGACTCATAACACTTGGCATGTCACTCTGTGTTAACAAACGCTGTACCCTTTGACAAATTCTGACTGTGATCGACTTGGCACTCAGTATAGATGCCAAAAGTCATGGATAAGCATGGAAATGACTGGCCTGATTTTCACAGCTATAGAGCACCCAGTGCTCTAAAAGCTCAGGGGATTTAGTGTTAAACTTTTGGTTCAGTCTGTTGTAAAGAAAACAGATGCAAATTTGCATTCAGCTGAACATCTCAAAAGTTTGAGATGGCTTAATACGATTCTAATTTGCACCCATATCTTCTTTGAAGACAAGAGATGAATCATCTGCAAAATTAGTTGCAGATGGAGGCTCAGGTCTTAGGAGGCTTGAAAGATTCCAGGCTGTTTGGAAGGGTTTCAATTTGCATCCACAGCCAGTTCAAAATGAAAGATGAACCAAACCAGCTAACATAAATTGAGATAGACTGTAAGGATCTCCTTTGTTTGTCTCCCCTGGAGGAAAATTCTGGCATAATAAAAGGATGCTAAAAAGAAAAATAATATTTCTTTTCATATATTTTACCTACATTGTAAAAATCTCTCTACTGTTATCCTGTACTGCTGTTGTGTGCTTGCCGTAATTGAACGGCCTAATGCAAAAAGAAATATTATACAGTCTGAACACAAACATAATGGGTATTGAAAAAAAAAATCCCTGGCAACAGCCAGAAGTTAAACAAACAAACACAAAAATTATCTTGCCTAGGCATAGCATTTCTATTAAAGAAGGCAAATAGATGAAATGCCTTTGTGTTGGAAAGGAGGGTACTTCTGTATATATTCATATATATTCAATTCTAGCTAGTTGTACATTTTTTTGTTACAAAAACATTTGTGATTTTACAGCATGGACATCTGCCTCTGCATTAGGCTGTGTCCTGGACAGAAAACCTTTGCTACTCAAAACTAACACAAAGGTGTGGAGAATAAGAAACGGAGTCAATCAAAATGGGAGGTGGGATTTCTGGTGACCAGCATGATCACACAAACATAACTTTGCAAGAAAGATTTTAAGATTTTTCAGGTTAATGCTGCAGATTGCACACAGAAATTAAGCCTATATGGTGAAGCGCTTAGAAGAGCACTAAGGGGCTGAGATGTACAGCAATCGAAAGCAATGAGATAGCATTAATAGTGTTTGTAGATTTGGTAGGGTTGTTTTAAAATCTACTCATACCAAACAATATGAAGAAAACTTTATGTATTTTTGTTTTCCCTTTTACTCATTTAGCTAGAACAACAAATTTAACTGGTTTCTATGCCAGTTCTGAGGACAAATTGATGAGGAACAAGCTGTAAATCATGTAGGGATTTTAATTAAAAAAAATAGATATTGAAAAGCTGAATTAGAGAAAAGCAATCACTGATTGGAAGTTCCAAACTAAGCAACCTCAAAGATTAAAAATGTTATTAGCGCACAAACCTGTGTCTTCCAACAATTTTGACAGGAACATATAGCATCGAATCTGGAATTTTCTAACTGGCTGCAAAGGTATCCACGCCTATTATTCCAACTCCAACCTCTGGTAGACAAGTATTAGTATCTTTTACTTTCACCACATCTGGGTGACTGTCACCTTCGTATTGTTGCTGCTAAATCTTTTATGTATTTCTTTTATATACATATATACTAATATAATATAAAAATATATGCATATATATATATATGAAATTTATAAATTTTTTTCTTTCCACCCGCCCCAGGCCACAGCAGGCATATACTTTGCTGGCTTTACAAGCATGACATCCCTTAATGATAACTTGCAATGAAAGAGATTAAATTGTATATGATTATAGTATCAGTTCTAAACATATCAGGGCTCTAGGCATTTAGCTATATGAATCTTTTGGAATACTCAAATATGCCCTTTTCATAATATACTGGAGAAAAATGCTAATTGAAAACATTTTTCTTTGAGTGGTAGAACATTCCAGTATTCCTTAATTGGCACATACATTTCTTACAACAGTTCACCTGACACAGCACAAATTTTGAGAGCAAAAGATTTTCTCTTTTCCCCCATTTTTCAGCATTTCCACTGTTATTTTGGGGTCTTTTACCCATCAACAAGTACATATCTTAACCTACTTCTCTACACAAAAAGGACTTTTTCGGCCATGGCTGGGCCATTTTGTCCAACACAGGCCATGTGGAACGAAGTTCCCTCGCTGGATCAGCTAAAGAGGACTGAAAAGCCAAACTAGCAAGGCTTCTGCTACATCGGAAAGTTCATTCATACCAGTCACACTTGTTTAAACTCCTAAACACATAAAAGGCTCTACAATAGTGTCCCTACCACTAGAAGGCTGTAAAAGAGTGGATGCATATCCAAAAGAACTATTCAAGCAATAGTAGATAGAGCTAATAAACAGTAAACACAAGGAGAGTTGTGCTAGAATGCTAATGCAGGTTCAGTGGGAATCACCTTTTTAATAGAACCAGCACGAGTATCTGTGTCTATGCATTTTTCACCAGTTGAATGAGAGCTGGAGTAATAGCGAATCCTGCTGTGACACCACAGGGCAGAAGTTCTTATGCCTTTTTGGGGAGCATCTGCACCAGTGAGTGTCCTTCCCCTTTCTGAAGGGCACAATTTTCACTCACATAAGAAGCATCACTGATTTTCTCTTACACTAGGATGCCTATTACCTAAGAGAACTATTAACATAAATGAATGCTTAATAAAGCTCTACAACAAGCACCTGAGGACTCTGGTCTATGCACCAGTCCCTTCTAGAGGGAAAATTTATGGTCCAAGTTCGGAAAGAAATCAAGACTCAGGGACACTTCTTGCTGATGGAGTTTACAAGTAAATGGCTCTAGTTTAAGATGATTTATTCTGATCAACACTTCAATAATTACAGCTGCTGTGAAGTCACCTCAGAACAGCAGTCCCTTAAGTAAGAAGGGCCCAAGCCACGTGGCCATTTTCCGCTTAGTCAGGTTTTTATTTGGCATCGAATTTCTGTAAGTCTGTGCATTTTTAATACATCCAAACGAAAGCCTTATCCTTCCTGCCTTATGAAGATCCATACAGCACATGTATTATACTGTTCATTGGACAATAATTGGTGCCACCTTCTGGAAGCACACTGCTGACTATTATGGCAAACAATGGAGTATAGTTCTTGCTCAGCAAGTCGCCTACAATGGATTTTGATTAAGACTGCTTGACTAATGCCCAAGAACTTAATATTTAGGGAAGAACTGCAGTAAAGACCACGAGAGATCACCTCTTCATTTTTTTCAGATTTCCTGAGACTTAGTTTCTATTCCAAATCCATTGCCAAGTTGATTGCAGACCTCACAAAGACTAGAAATGCACTGTTTAGAAATGCTGGACAGGTGACTGGAACAGCAAAAACTTATCAGCTGTAGCCTTCATTCCTTTTAGGCTGTTATGCATGTTTTTCTTTTTCTGGCAGGGGTTAGTTATGATTGTTCCCTTCCCTGTTCAGCATACAGGATTTTCAGTGGGAATATTAGAGAGGAAATCTGAGCAGCACTGTACTCAGGGTGCAAAATAGTACTCAAGACCAATCTAGTGCAAAACCATACGCGATCAAGTATCATTACAGCATCACAGGATGGATGGATGCGACTGAGTTTACCTTAATCCCGGAAAACTGAAAGTAATGTTAGAAGATAGCAGAGTGAACAGCAACTGATGGTGATCAGGTGCCGAGTGCAATGCATGTTCATGGGTATGGGTGTTCAGTTAAATATGAGTTCCTTCTAGAAGGTCAAAAAGGGGAAGCCAAAATGGGAAAGTGTTATGAAATTGGTGATTAGGCTCCCATAATGTATTTTTTATCGTGGTATCTGAGTGTTTACCTTACTCTTTCTTTGATTCTGTCTGCTTTTGCTCTTGTTATCTACATCTTAGTCAGGTAAGACAAAAGCTGCTGCTAAGTTTATTTAGGGTCATATGGGCATAGGATAGCAAGGAACATTTGAAATCTAGCTATAAAGACAAAGGCATGACATTTGTTGAGCAAACAGCACAACTTGCCTTTGACACGGAAACCTTCAGAGGCTTCTAGGAAATATTCAGGCATGCATCCAGACTTGGAACACTTGGGATCAGGTTTCCTTTAAGACTGCTTCATCTAAGTCCAAGCAATCATAAAGAAGCAGCCAGAAGAGTATTCCAGTCAGAAATCCACAGCTCTCTGTGGTCAACTGAGACACAGGCTTATCACCTCTACTGACATTAGTCAGAACCTGACAAATGGGTACTTGAGGACAGAAGCAGTGGGTCCGCTGGCAGAAGGAATGAAGGTTGGTTGATCCATCAAGGTTGGGTGGAAGGAAGATTATTCATGAAAACAGTCTATTCAGGAAATTCCACTGGAAGCACCTATACATTGGAATTTGTGTCACTGGAGATTTGACTCCATACTGGTATCTATCTGTCTAGATTTTAACTTTGTTCATAGAACATTCTGAGAAATCTGTGTGTCCCATGAGAACTAGGAATAAAGTGAAGGAAAAGAAAGAGTCACTCCTGGAGTGACAGCAGTTCAAAGCACAGGAGTCATTTGTATTACCCACAGCATCCTTCTTGCTCAAGCAATGACACAGCATGAATGTAATCTATTCAGAGACTCTAGAAAGGTGGCCTTGTGATAGCTCTGACCCAAGGAACCTTGCTATGGATCCCAAAGATGCAGGGGGACTGAACAAAGGCAGGGCTGCATGGGAGGGCCAAAATGAATGTATGTTTCCCCTCTTCCTGCCCACCCATGGCTTGCTTGCTGCTTGCCACAAACCAAGTGGTTTTCTCTTTTCCTCTACAGAAGCAGATGATACAGTGGAGGAAGTGTCAGGAATAACAAGCAGTACTGCAGGATAAGTAGTAAAGCCCTACAGTATACATAATCTTTTATGAAGAACTCTTTTGGAAATACTGTAAAAATATCTGTTTATTTATTGGGGGGGAGGGGAGGGGGAAAAGCGGCACAGATCATAAGCTTCCTATCAGTCAGAAACAGTCAGTATGGACAAGCTTTAATTTGTTCTGAGACTTAGAGGGGAAAAAAAAAATCTTTCATTCAGGGCACTAACATATCATCTACGCACAGAATATGTTTTTGCTTATGAAGTATTAATGTTAATATGATTTCACCCCTGAGTAAATAGGATAGTAAATACATTTCTATACATGTGCTTTTAAGAATGTGTTTGAAGAAGCTAGTTTTAGTCCATCCATTGAACACTAAAGTAAACCCCAAATGACGAGAAAAGAAAAAGTACCATGAGCTTTGAATTCAGAGTGAATCCTTTCAAGCTCCATAAATCTTCAGTAACCATCAAGACTTATGCAAGACATAATCTTTGCTGCTCAGATACAGGTAAGTTATAAGATAAATACAAGATGTGTTTCATTTTTTCCCCCTGTCTCGAATGATAGCTAATAAGACCGGAAAGAATTGAGAATATGCCTGTAAAAGCAAAAAACTCCAGAGACACATTCTGTTCAAGTAAGAGGTTGGTTAAATGTGTTACTGTTTGGTGGAAGGCACTGGAATATTTCCAGTTCTCTGCAATTTGTGGAAAAAATTAAGGATCATCAAGAAGCTGATACTAATATTACCCATGTACATATACACAAGCAAAACAACACGGGGCCTGATCCAGAACTCACTGGAGTCACAGGGTTGTAGCGATATAGACCCAGGCCAGATCTTGACCAAGCAAAGAGCTTTTTTTACGATTCCGCTCCTACATTTAATCCCAACTCTGTCAGCATCAGCATCATCTTCTGCCAAAAAAGCATCCAATTTTTATATTTTTAATGGATAATTCTATCCAAGGTGGACAGAAAGAAAGAAAGAGATGCAATGTATCATGCAGAGCGTGACCAGTTAGCACATCCAGGTCCATGACAGCAACACAACAGCATACCCTATCTCTGCTGCCAGCCTTTACAGTCCAACATACCCCTCTAGAGAGCACTATGGCAGTGCCAGGCTGTAAGAAGCTTGGTATGCTCTACTTGAACAAAGCTTTCCAAGAGTGTCGTGCAGTACTTAAATAGGTACCAAGATTTTGGGTTCAGATGCACGAAAAAGACACAAGAGTCTGTTAAAGGTAAGAACTTGCTAAACAGCACCATAAAGAGCTTGATGGAAGCACAGACTCTGGGCTGTGGCAGCAACGAAACAGAGATATGATTATGTTATGCCAGAAGGATGACCGTTAGTAGATTAATGGCCACATGACAGTCTAAATATGTAGCAACGTCTCTAAGCTTCAATGACATTTTCTGGCAAATAATACCACCAAACCCAGTATTCAACAATGGGGAAGAAGGGCGAATTAAACACACGCTTGAAAAGGGACAGGTTGCCCATGCCAGGTCCTGGAACTTTCCAATTTTTCCAATGTTGCTGTTTTAAAAATAATTTTTTCCACATTTGTAAAATTACGTTTTTAAGGTAAACCTATTCATTTATCCTTCATCTTGTCTAGCGAGAAATCTGACATTAAGTAACCTGACATGCATGAGGCAGTCTGTACTTTTGTGGGTGGCAAATCTGTTCACTGACAAACTTCTAGAAAATCTGTCACCCAGCAGGCTCTGGAGGTCCCAAAAAGCAGCAGGACAATCTGCTACAGACCTTCTTGGGCCTTAGCTCTAGGTGGATAACGCACATGGCCATATTGCAGGGCGTTGTTCTCTCTTGGCAAGCAGTGGCTAAGCATCTTTGGCAAATTGCAAGAAAGCAGCAAAGAAAATTAGAGGTCAAAAGGAGCACCATCAAAATGGACTTATTGGCAAATGCCTGTTGTAAGACAAATAACTATAGAGGCAGGAGCTTCAGAAACACCTGCGTTCACCAACTGTCTTCGCAACAATCATTATAAACTGTCCATTTCCATGCCTGCAGTTCTGCATCAGAATATGCAGTTTATTCTTCGATATACTGAACATTTGTTTGCAAAATTCCTTCAAACCTGATGCAATGAGCCAGAATGAATGAAAATGAGGAAAGCAAACAATAGGATATTAGTAATTTTGCCCATTCAGGTCAAGCTTCCAGTTCCATGTTCAATATTTTTTCCTGTGATTCTGGACCAAAGAAGCATACAGATAATCAGTCAAGAGTTACAAGCCAGGTGATGCTTTCATCCTTCACCTTTCAAAGTGCAGAGCACTTCATGAAGCAAAAAACAGGAGACAGAAAAAGGGTGAGAAAAGCCATTTGTGCATTGACCAGACTCTAATTTGACCCCTCAAAACTATGAGTAATTTTGCAGCTTTACTACAGTGGGAAAACAAGTCTCAAGCCACCGATATGTATTTGATATCTAAAACCCAGAGAGACCAGACTAAGGAAAAAAGAAAAACCCAAAATACAATCAAAAAATGTCTCACTCTCTACTCAGTGAGAGCACATGGAAGACTACCTAAAAATCAGGCACCTCAACTGGTTACTGACCACTCAGATATTGTTCCTGTGTATACAAAATTTTAAATGTCAGACAATGCACAGACACATCTTAACTCCTATACCATACCCTGGCATGCCTAAACACTGAGGCAAATACTTCTTTCCTTTACTAGAGCTGTTAAGGAATTGAGGCAGTAAATAATATAGAAATGATTGGCCCTTGAGACTCTGTGGAATAATAAGTTATAGTCCCTAAAAAATAATTTGATTTTTGCTATTTTTAAATGAAAAACAGTCAAAGAAAAAACCCCCAAAGTCTTCCCTATTTATTTTGAAGTGAAAAAAAACCAAACCAAACAAACCACAAAGCACTGCATCATTAAAGAAATGAAGCCAGCGTCTCATATCTGTCTTCACTGATTCTGCAGCCAGGAGAAATTATGCGATCACTAACCTGTAGCAAAAACCTCAGAAATATCTCAGTTGTCCCTGTATTATTACTGATATGATCGGGGGGGGGCAAACTGCACAACTTAATTACGTAAAAATAGGCCTGCTAGTTAAAAGAAAAAAAAATTAATCAATTTTGAACATAAATAGGCTTAGTTTTCCTATCAAAAGTCACTTTTTCCTATGCCAATCAATTTTGGGTAGAAAATACTTAAAGGCTACATCTAGGATACAAGCCATTGATCAAACCTATAAAAAAACAAAGCTACTGATGATTAATATGTCAGCACTAAAATGATGCTAAACGATGGAAAACATGCATTTATGAGTTTACATGAAAAGTAGGCAATGCACAGAAGTCCTCGTAGTCTAAAGAGCAATGAAAAGGCATCACCACAAGAAAAAGAAATGGAAGAACTATGTCTATCCTAAGCTGTCTGTACAATTCTGATTTAATACTAGAGATTAATCTATCCTAGACTACTATCAAACACTAGTGACATCATTAATCGTTCTTTTCACTGGAAGTAAGGACAAGCTCTCTTCTGGTGCTGTGTGGGAAACAGAGAATTTTTGTTCCTCAAAAGATATAGAGATTTGGAATGTGGCTTCAGTCTAAATTGGAGAAAAAGGCAAAAATTATATCAAAACTACCTAAAGGGGACATTTTAAAAAGTTGGTTTTGTTCTTTAGACATTCAGGCTATTTTGTCTTTTTTCCTTTTACTACATAAAAAAATCATAGTTGAAAGGAAACTATGACACAAAAATCCTATCAGAACAAATGGCAACATCAACAATAAAATCATAAGCATTAAAGAAATCAAAATATTTAATTAGGAAAAATACAAGTATGTGATAAATCAGGGTTTTCAAAAATGTCTCCTTTCTTCCTAAAAAAAACCAAACAAAACCCCACAACCAAACAAAAAGCCCAAAAGACTTGCAAAATTTTGAAATGCATTTTGCTTTGGGTAGAATTTCAATAAAATTACTCCTTCAACATTTCCCCGATCAGCTGTATTTTTGAGGACCGCCAGCAAATTATAGATAAAGTACCCCAGGTTCCACAGGGAACAGAAGCACCTACTGCTTATGAACCTGCAATCCCTTTCTGCCTTGAGAGCCTCACACAAATCACATTTCTTCACCACATCAAGACATGGCCACAGTCCCTGCCCATTCCCGTTTCTACCACTGCCAACCTGCAACAAAGCCCGGAAAGTAGGAGAAAACAGACCGAGTTAATGGCAAATTTCCCTTTGACCTGTACTCTTCTTCATTCACACAGCAGCAGCGTTACAGCTGCAGCAGCAGCAGCAGCACAGAAGGTAGGAGCAGAGACCTTGCTCGTGCACAGGGCTCCTACCTGCGGAAAGCACTGTTTGACTTCATTTGCTCTTTCATTATTTCCAGCTTATACAGGATAAAGTTTATCTCCCACCCTCCTCCCCCAGGAGGCTTATTTGTTCATCAGGCATTTATTTTAAAAACGCTCTGCTAATTTCCATGTACATTGCTGCTTGGTGCAGGGAAAATAGATTCTTTTTATAGATTTATTTAATTCACAGATGCTATTTTAATTGGTCTCCCATGCAATTGTCTCTCACTGGGAATCTGGATGGCTCTGGGGAATTGGCAGCGACTTTCAGAGCTTTTCCAGGTCAGCGATTCAGATGTAACCAGAGACACTGGTGACTGAGAATTAATGTGGAGAAAACTATTTGATGGCCCGTGTGAAATAAAGTAATGATTTCAGTCCAGTTGCAGTTTGATAGATTGCTAGCAAAACCAATTGGTGCTTTTATGGGCCTGTTTGGAAAAGGAGCCAGAAAATTAGCTTCTGCAAATTATCTTTCACGTTAGGGCTGAAGGCAGCCATCAGCCATACAAGCATGAAGCCTTTATTATCAATACCCCTTTTTCATGGTTAATTGCGGAGATTTCACATTTTTTCCAAATTCTGCCAGTTTGATATTCTGGAGACTGTTTGCCATGCTCTGCTTTAGACTACGAAGGCTAATCTCTTTAAGCTTCATCTCTTATCCAAGGGAAGGAGGAAGGGAGAGAGAAGAGGGAGGGAGATACTTGCCCTGCATTATTCTCTACAGAGTCTAACTTAGAGAATTGGGAGCATCTCTCTGCACTGCCCAGAGGGACTGCCTTGGGCACGTAACCTTTAGAAGGCTAAAATTTGCTTTTGTAACCTTCTGTCCCTGCAAACACACTGCAAGTGTTAGGCTAGATTGTCAAAAAATGTGTCAGACCACTGAACTCAAATAGAAACACTTTGGCACAGCTTTATCCCTCATCAAAATT
This sequence comes from Charadrius vociferus, assembly GCF_000708025.1. Lineage (NCBI taxonomy): Eukaryota > Metazoa > Chordata > Aves > Charadriiformes > Charadriidae > Charadrius > Charadrius vociferus. The sequence continues at coordinate 7,347,995 of NW_009648550.1, read as the reverse complement.
TCAATCCAGTAAGTCCTAACTGGACATTTTGCTTACAATTTGTGGCAAAAATACAGCTTTCCACCTCACACTTCTGTTTGATTAGCACATGCTTGTTTTCTAAGCTCTCATTCATCACACTGACAAGACCTCCTAAAGGACTGGCTTTTAAATCAGCAACACCATTAAAAGATCTAGCTCAGGTCTTGTTCCTCTTTCTCACAGAAAGGAGAAGTTACAAAGCAAACTCGTGTCTGTAGTGAAATGCTGTTCTTGTAGACCACAAGATCCTGCAGTGTTCAAGGAATGAATGCACTAATTGATTCAGCTAAAACTAATGAATAAAACTAGGATGAATAGAAGATGCATATGTTCTTCAAATTCCTATATAAACTTTTCCATTCTCTCATTAATTCCTACTAAGGAAACATAACCAACAAGGAGTTTCTTCATAGTTCCTTTGCCTGGCTCTCAGCAGCATAACAACACAGGGATATTTGGGTTGTTTTCTTGTGAGGTTTGTAATGAATTGCCACCAGTAACAAACTAATGAGGTTGTCAAAAGCTGCAACAAAACAGTTCTGCGAATTATATGAGCAGGATAGGGTCTATCCAAAATACATAAAGGTACACAAAATTCAGCTTTCCTCAGCGTTCAAGAAGAAAAGGTATGAACGTCTTCATTTATTGTCATGTAAGGAAAAAAGCAGAATGAGAAATGAGAAATTTCCCAGGAGAAAGGAGAAAAGATGTGGAAAGAAACCCGGTGACCCATTTTGTCCGTGGCAACAAAAATGGGAAGCAATACACAGCTAAAGCCCAGTTAGAGAGTACTTTTCTGGTTTTGAGAAAAAAAAAAATATACCCCCTTCCTTGTCATAACTTATTCAATAGTGCTTTGGGCCAGGAAAGAAAAGTACCCTATGCGTAAAAGATTGCTTCTCCGCTTTGGATACTTTGGAGACCTGGAGTTAGGAAGTTCAAATTCAATTTACAGTTTATAGCACCCATGAGAAGTTTAAAAATTCAGACCCACTGAAAAGAGAAAAAAAAACCCAAACTTCTGTTACTTCACACATAAGGGCAGGGGATGCAGGGCTACTTTCTGTGCAGCAGTGACAGTTGATTTTCTACCTTTTTTTCCTCCTGCTATTCAACGGTCAATTTGCAGTTAGTTTTCTTAACTTCTGAAAGTGTCAGTGGTTGGAAATAGCTGTTTGAAATCCAGGGCAGTCCCCAGTCCCATAGAAGAATTTGAATAGGTAAACTGCTGTGCAGTAATCCAGAAATTAGTAGGTATAATAGATCATCTTCTATTATAGCTGTCAGTTCTGGAGGGGCTTGGTTCAGTGCCAAAAGGCAGACAGGCTGTTCAGGAGACTGCACACCACAGAGCCTTCTGATGGCACAGCTCCGAAAACATGGGCGACTGTCCGTGTGAGGCCTGGGCGCTGAGGTTCTGCCGGAGCACAGAAAAAAGCAGCAGAAAAAGACCAGTTGCTCTACCAAGGGGTCATTCTAATTACCGAGAATGAAGTACGGCAAACAGATGATTCCCAGTCACAGGAAATGGTGTTATATTGATAACCAAGATGCAATCAGATCCTGAACTGGTGAAAATTATCATGGATCAGTTAATGGTGCAGTTATTTAAGCAAACAGAGCACCTCTCCTTGTTTTGTCAAGCTATCGAACCGCTGATCAAATGTGCGTCATTTCTAGCTTACTGAAGCTGTCTGCTCGCTCCTAGAGAGACCAGATGTAAAGCATACAGGTGACAGAGGGTACAGTTATCCACAGGGTACCTAGGGATCCTTACAGTACCATATGGCAAAATACTCTAAGAACAAAGGCATCAGGTGAATAGAAAGCCAGTTCTGAAAACAGGTTGGAAGCAGCCCTAGGAAGAGAAGGCAGGACTGCAGCAACACTTGTCCTAGACACCTTAGCAGTGTGATTTGCAAGTAGAAATGGCTTATCTTGGGACTGAGGTACTCATTCCTGCCCCCTCCCTTCTCTCCAAGCTCCCTGCTGCTGCTGAGCTCAGCTGCTGCAGCTCATAGCTCTTATCAAGGTAAAGAGCGCTGCTTTACTTTCTCTCAGTATACCAGATGATGCAAAGCAGTTCAGTAGTTGCCACACGAGTAACTGAGTCATCCCAGCAAGGCAGACAGCTACAGGGTAGAGTTCCTAATAGTCACCAAAAAGTTCACAGTCCCTCGCTGCAAATAGGATACACGAGATACACTGCAATTGGCGGGGGGCCAGAAGCACACGCTGCTGAATGATACGGATCTATAAGCTGAAAATACAGGGTTCTTACTCCAGGACTGAGCTCTCCCTTGAAGCCAAGTTAGGAGGTGAAAATTCAACTGAGGCCCCAAAAGGCTCGGAGGTTTCACTAGCACCAGACCACAGCCAGAACTAGCTCTGAGGAAAAGCAGCCAAGGCAGTTGCTGGCACTGCTTAACTGGGTGACCCTGAGAAGCTCTGCAAGTTTTCAGCGTGCTGACTGCTTAACTGGGTGACCCTGAGAAGCAGCTCAGGTCATCCAGCTGGGAAGAGGCATTGAACCTGGGATCTGTTGCTACCTCTTAGACAGCAATGATGTTCATGCCTATTAATTTCCACTTATATAAAAACCAGCAGGATCATAATTAACCAGCACAGAGAGACAGGTAGCGGAAAGGATAACTCGTCTCTAGCTCTGCAAGTTTTCAGCGTGCTATAACCAAACACAAACTTTGTAGAATGAATGCTACTCTCAAGAAGAGACAGAGCTAGAAGGAATAGGTTCATGTTCCCACCCACTGAAACAAAAAGCCCATAGTAGTGACAGGAATCGGGGTTATTGGATAGTATAAGTAATCATGTAATTGCCTGACTGCTTCTCTGTGATGTCTGTAAAGTATCCACTTTCTGGCTAGAAAAAGCATTAGACTGAATTTCATAGGGAGTGGAGAGCACAGGGAAGACAGAATAAAAGATAACGAAATTGAGAGTTTATTTAACAGCCCATGAGGCTAAAGGAACAAGATATTAATCTGTTGCTTTTCACAGTGTATGTATGCCCAAGGTCAAATTCTGATTGATGTTTCATGGAAGCCAAGTATGTGTTAATGGGTACATCAGCCTACACACACACATATATGTTTATATAAAAACCCTCACGTGTGCCTCACATATACGTGCTCATGTACATCTTTCAGAGCACTAAGATATACCTGTTGCACGAGATGTGCTTTACTATCGGTGACATTTGGGACTTAACCATATGCTCTTGATGAGCAGAGGCATCAAAACAGTGGGGAGCAATGTATACTCACAGTCAGCAGCCATTTCATGGCTATCAGGCTATTCAGGTACTTTGATTTATTTTTTTTAATGCTGCAAAATATTAACCTATGTTTTAAAGAACCTCTTTGTGCTGTTTCCTATCAATTCTACGCTCTTTCCAAGAACTGGGAAACAGGCTATTGCTGAACTTTCTTGGCCTTCACTGCTGAGCATCATGTTCACAGAAGAAACTTTCAAGTAGCAGCTAGAAATGCCTGACAGTGTTACGTTCCAGAAGCAGCAACTTCCTAACCCACAATTTGAAACAGTGGCTGCTTCCAGCAACAGAGCTAGTTCTTACGTTTTGATTTCAAACACTGCTGCTAATCGTGTCTTACCTTGAAGCTAACAGAGGCCATTTTGGTGAAATAGTTTTCTGTTTCTATTGGTTTCTTGTATTGTTTTGCAAGGTTTTGAATTATTCATTATAAAAATAAGGAATACTATATAAAGAAGCTTTTGAGATGACAGATAATTAAAATGTTCACTTTTATGCCTACATGCATGACAAGCTCTTGACTTTCTTCTTGGCAAGAGGGTAGAAATTGACTTTAACTTGAGACAGGGGCCAAAGCCAATTTCTAGCTAGCTACTGTAATTGCTGTGCTAAGAACCAGTGTATATTTAATATGCAATAAAAAAACTCCTGGCCAAAACCTGTTTCCTGTAACGACTGACAGCAGGGAGGTAAAAGCAACTCAGTTTTAGCCCTTGTCTTTAAAGATTGTTACAAGTGTCAGGGGGAAAATGGCTTCAGCTTTTCTGTATCTGATTATGCTTAGTGGTCATGCACGACTTTGTCATCCAAAGACTCTTTTTAATAACAGGAGAGAGGTGAGCACTTTCAGAAGGGATTTTCTCCTACCTTAGGGTGGAGCACATCGTTCTCCGGGAGTGTTTACTTCCCTGCAGAAATCAGTTTAAACCAGCTCCTGACTTTTGGGTTGCTAAAACTAGTTAAAATGAATATCACACTATGTTTTCTTACTCCTTATATAGACCATACTTTGCTGGAAAATTAACATCCACTATCACTTGAAATGGTGAGAGGACCTCAGATCACAGTCACAACTGCTGAACATCTCAGCCCTACTATATTTTAAGGGAAAATTCTCACGGGTCAGCAGATTTGGCTCTGTTTGGTTTTTTGTTTGTTTGGGGTGGGTTTTTTGTGGTTTTTTTTTTTTTTTTTTACCTTCCACAGTTCATCCAACCCTCTATAAGCCACTTAATTTCTTCTAATTTAAAGTGTATGCAAGCTCCACTTGATTATCCTTGTTGCTCTTCATTAAAATGAAATATTATGCAGAGTGTGAACATTTTCAGTGTAGCTAAAACAACGTGGGGTAGCAAAACCACCCAGTACAGAGTTTACAGTTAATTCCTCAAGAAAATAGTAATCTAACACACCTAAAGGCATTGCACAAATGAAGCATGCACACATTCTAGGGGCAGATGTTTCTTGTACTACAGAGTATCCTATGAGGCTGTTGTTAGCTAAAGATAACAAGCATCATTTTTGCTATTTTAGGAAAAAGCAATGAATACTTTACATGTAGAGCCTTTGGAAGTGTGCCTGAGTGACACGCAAGACGACCAACCGAAGTCCCAGTAGAGAAGAAAAATTAAATGCGAACAGATGGACTAATTCAGCATTTTCAAGTAGTGAAATTCAAATGTGAAACAAACCTGGCCGGCTACAGATGACAAGGCCTGTCTCAGTTCAATCTTCAAGCTATAATAGCGGGTTCTTGATTTTTACTTTTTTTTTTTCCTCCAAATTAATCTTCTTGAGGAAGCTGGCATTTCAGTGGGTTTGAAGCAGTCAAATAACCTTCCCTCTCCTGGGGCTTCAGCTTCAACTCAAAATTCAATGTACCACTCACTAGACTTGTTGCTCTATTCAAGAAAAACCAAGCCAATCTGCACAGTTTGTTATTTATGTGTGCCAATATCATCTGTTTGGAAAAGGTCAGGGTAGAAGAAAAAGTTTTCATAGGTCAGCCTTAAAGTGCCCTATGAGGGGTACATGCAGATACTTAAACAACTCTTTTCAACATTGCCGGCTTCCAGGGTAAGTTGACGATTGACTACTTTTCTGAGCACTGCATTTAGATTAACTATTAAAAATGCCTAACTGAAAACAAGGAAAATAAGTAAGAATATTCACCAAGCTCACTTTCACTTGTCAATGTCCTGCACCATACAAACCTCAATTATTTGTAATCTACCAGTAGCATGGTGAACCATATAAGGTGGGTCATGCCACTGGGCAACAGTAAGAACATAGACAAAACATGTGATTTCTTTGATTATTATTATTTTTTTTTAATGGAAATAATGGTGTGTGGTGGGTGGGTTTTTTTTTTGTTGTTGCTTGGTTGGTTTTTTTTTTTAGCTGGAGAAAGAAAAAGTTCTGGGGAATCTGAAGCACCTTGCTATTTCTATAAGATGAGTGAGAATGTAAAAAAAAAAAAGTCATGAAAGAAAAAAACTTTTCAGTGGTTTGACTTGTAATATTTTGAGTTTTTTTTATCATTCAAAACCCCAGTAGCTTGTTTTTAGAGAACAAATAGTCTTAATCATCCTCAAATAGTTCTGTTAAATGTTTAGTTCTCTTAAAAATGCAAAGCACTGAATTTTGAGACAGAACAATTTTTTTTCTTCCAGCTTTCAACACTATTACTAAACTAAACCCTACAGTTCTTTCCACAAAAAGTTTTTTGAGAAAAGTCAGGTGGGCAATGCAGGAAGGGAAGAACATGCAGTAAAGGTAGTAACATTTTAAGGTTTTGACAGAACTCATAATTAAACTCAG
>NW_009648550.1:7305113-7341824 GCF_000708025.1 Charadrius vociferus | reverse complement strand
CAGCAGGAAAAACTGTCGTTTTAGCAGGGCCTGTTGCAATAGGACAAGGGATAATGGTTTTAAACTAAAAGAGGGTAGATTTGGATGAGATACAAGGAAGGCATTTTTTACTCTGAGAGTGGTGAAACACTGGAACAGGTTGCCCAGAGAGGTGGTAGATGCCCCATCCCTGGAAACATTCAAGGTCAGGTTGGACCAGGCTCTGAGCAACCTGATCTACTTGAAGGCGTCCCTGCTTACTGCAGAAGAGTTGGGCTAGATGAGCCGTCCAACCCAACCTAATACATGATTATATCTCCTTCCAACGGTACACACGGTTCTGTACTTCTTCATTTGGTTTGGATTGTGTATTTAACCAAAACGGTCTCTGCACAGATCCTTTGTGTCACAGCTACTGAAATGCCAACTCCCAGCTGCTGGAATAATACAGAGATCAGCAAACTATCAGTGGGTAGGCTGAGGGCAGCTCACAGTCTTTAGACAGAAAATTGTTAAAGAACCCTTTTCTATATACTGTTATATGCAATGACCAGTATCAAAAGCAATTAGGGATCCCATTTACTTTCCTCACTCTAGCTCTATGTTTTATCTAATAAGCTGGTGGAAGAACTTTGTAATTGTCCTGGAACAGAAAACGATAAATGACCCTACTTGAGAGATAAGTCTGTGTTCTTAGTTCCCTCACTGAACAATATGTATATGTAAGTTCATCACCTTTAAGAAAAAGAAAGTGAACTGGGTTTGAAGTTAAAGGGAGCTGAGTATATGGTGAGCAGCTCTGCTGAACTTCTTGTTATGCTACTTGGTATGTAGAGCAGATAAATTTCACCAAAAATGTCATATTGCTTGACAGTGATTTTCCCCGATACACTAAGGAGTGAAGCTGAACTCCTTCCAAGAAAACAAATGTATTGTTATATCAAGGGATAAAAAAAAAAAATAATCTGGGAACTACTGGCAACACTACAGGCATAACACTAAACTGTCGAGTATAATAAAAATACATGAAATAAAATAATGCGAGGCAGAACAGCAAAAAATAGAAGATGCGGGTAGTAACTAAGATTTACCTATACTAGGAAATGCAAAATATATATCAGAACCAGAACTATACTGTAACAGTAATGTAATTACCTTTATTGCAAAGTGCATCCAAATCTAGCAATTGTGTTGTAATTCTTGCCAGTGAAGTTTAGATTGAATCACTGACAATGAGACCCATTAGCTAAAGACTAAATCGAAGTATTGTAAATGGGGAAAATGCCACAGCAATATAGCATAAAGGGTCTCTTTGACCAAAGAGCTTTGTAGGATCACACTGTGGCTCTACCCAGCTGAAGTCATCACTTTCAGAGTAGTGCAACTAGTCCTAGAGAGCTGCCATTTTAATCACATTAAGAAAACCTCAATCCACTACCATCCACAAGTTTCTAGCACCTTGAAAAACTGGAAATATAGGAAAAAGGAAAAAGTACCAAAACTAAAAAAAAGATATTATACATCTGAGCATAATTTAAGCTATTTTACATTTAGATTGGTTTTCATGCAAGTGATACAAAGGAAATCAAAACACAAGCATATGCTGTTTAGATGAGCAATCTTTAAAGTCCTTTCACTCTAGTCTTCCCGTTGTAAATTGTCCTAAGTTACTGGAGTCTATGATACAGCACTTTGCCAACAGGGGCAAGCTCCTTCCTCAGATATCCTTTACAGCACAGAAGGTTTCACTAGAGAGGGAGAGAATTTTTCTCTGGAGAAGCTTCAAATTGGCTCTAGGGTCCCTTCAGTCAGGTTATTACAACATAGCAATAACACAGACTTTTGGAGTTCCAGTTCTGTGTAAGCCAGGGAGGGGCCAAGGCCTGCAGAAGTATTCCCTGACTTTGCTTCTTTCCCTGCCAAAATCTTGTTTCCTCAGCCCTTGATCAATGCACCACAATTGGATCTTTCTCCCCTACAACTGCCCTTGGCTATTTTGCTGGTCACGGTTTCTGATGAGAAACATGGCTGAGCAGAATAAAAGAACAGAGAAAAAGGAACAGACTCCCTTCTAAATTAATCTCTAAAGAAAGGAGATACCAAGTGAGATGGATTGGCTAAAATAAATTTTGACTTAGCTTTCAAAAACAGGAGCATGTGTGCTTTCAGTAACCTTTCTGTTCTATTGATTCAGGTCCTGCTTATCTTAGATCCCTCTCTTTTACTCCTCACATAAGAAATCTTCTTGTGCTGACAAGAGTTCTGTTTATCTTCAGTAAAATAATAGTAATTAAAAAGTGGAAAATAGGAAAGAGTATGCCCATCCTTTGCTGGAGCACCGCAGTAATTATATTTGCTTATGTTAATTTTAATTATGTAGCAATGAGCGTAGTTGCAAGATAAATTTGCTTTGCAAACGTGCTAGTAAATACAGTATTGAGCACTATAGTAAGGGGAGGACCATATCTGTCTGCAGGTAAAGTGGTCTCAGCTATTCTGTTCAGACAGATGGCCTTAGCTTTCACTAAGCTTCATTTCCACAGAAAAAGAAAGACATCGTTAAGATGGGTTATCACTCAGTAGATTTAATGGAGAGATGGTGCATTTCTGTTGTGGTTATCCGTGTGTTTCTTTAGAAGCAGCAGTATGGGAAAAAAACAAGGAGGAAAATGATGTCTATATAGATATTACTCTTCCATGGATTTAAAAGGAAGCAGTTGCCTGTTTTCTGATACTTTTCATTATTTTACAGTCTTCTGTCCCATACATTATGAATTAAAGACCTCCTGAAGACTAAAGAAAGAGACAGAAGATACAGTCTGCATGTGCACAGAGATAACTTACACCAGAGCTGTCATTAATTTATGCTTAGGGAAGCCTTTCACGCAAATGATCGTGTAGAAGATATTTAGCCCTGTTGAAACTGGATCAGGTTGTGAAGCGCTGTGAATGTTTGTCACTTCCATGCTATTTTCGCAGTTAATCGCAGTTAATTATTAATTTTGAGCAGTTTTGCAGTATTGATGTGATAAGCTTACCTGATTTCTTCACAAAAAGCAATTAATACTTTAGTTCACTGTGCATTGGGAGGGGAGAAGAAATCTGGTTTACCTAACACAAAGGAAAACCCCATACAGTGATAAGCAAAACTAAAATTTGAAAAATTACACTTAAATAAAGACTAGTTCTAAATGGAACACTTCGTTACAATTCTAAACTCCTCACTTTGTTAAAGAAAACCTTCAAAAGGTCTAGATCACCTAAAAAAAAATCCAAGCATTAGTTTGAGAACAAAAAAATAAAGCATAAACTATTTAGACTTTTTCCATACTTCTTTTTTTCCTGGCTTCCTTCCCTAAAATGGAGAGGCTAGTGGAATAACAATTACATTTGCCAAAAGCACTACTGTCACCAGACTGTCACTTCAAGAAGTTCTGATGAAAAATATCCCTGATCATTAATTTGATTTGTTCTAGTCACTGATACCTTTCACTGGGCTGTACAGAAACTCCTGCTGCCTGGAACATGCCAGCTATATTCACTCAGATAGATATTTACGCTTTCATTAAGAACACATTATACCAGCATCACTACAGATACATTTTCATCTGTACTACTAGCAAAGCAGTTAAAGATAAATCAGTAGAGCTATAAAACCCAAGGGAGTTAAAATTGCAAAGCTCACAAATAGTAGATTACAGTCAGTAAAATCACAATCAAACATCACTATGCTCCTGATTTTAAACAGTCCTGTTCCAGCTGTGCTCATTACTCACTATTCATCACTGGTTCCCTTATTTGAAGATTTTAGGGACTGAAATTCTTACGCTGGTATTTATAACATCAATAAGAAATACTGAGAAGAACAGTTCCCTAATACTGGGTCGTGAGTGCTGTTAGACCAAAATCCACGTAGATGAAGCATTTCTTCCTATAAATTATCCTGTTAATACATTATTGAAGACAACACCACAAAAAGTTTTCAAAGCTCCAGCACTTCTTATCATTGAATGTCATTTCCTAATATCCTAGATTATGATCAATAGTTTTCTATATTGCTTTCCAAAGTACACTTCACCACACTACCCTTATGTGAAACATAAGTACTGCGTCAGTGCTTTGGCCCAGATTCATGAGGGACAACCAGGAAAAGTCACAATTCAAGCTAGGTGTCTAATAACCCTGGACAAAGCACAAGGAGACTTCAGCACCTAAAAATGGATTAGTAAGTCAGCACACTGGAGGAAGATGATGTTGCAGGTGGCTGCCTAAGCCACCTAATAAACCAAAAAATAAATGAATGTGTAAAATTCAATTACACTGTCCTCCCCATGCCCCAACCCTGATACACTTACATGTAGCCTGAAGTAGACCTGTGTGTTGGACTGGGTCCCACAGACCCTTTTTGTACTTAACTGCTCCAGACAACCATTTCCTTCTTTTAAGCAGCGTTTACTGTGGTGTGCTCAGGTTTTGAGAGCAATGCTGTGTTTACTCCTCCCCCTTCCATCTCCACATCTGCAAGTGACTGATTACTTGCTTATAAGCTGAAATGGGGCATTCCCTTGGGAACCGAGAAATGCAAGTTTGAATCTCTTTCAGCTGGAGGGGTTATTGATCCAGACCCTCCTACTCCTCCTACTTCATGATCACTAAGTGGACTGATCTGATATTACACACAAACTGGTTTACCTTCCCTCACTACCCCTCCACTTTTTTTTTTTTAGGGGGAAAAAAAAAAAAAAAAAAAAGGAAACACCAACAGTCTTAGCCCCCTGTATGGAAATCAGTGCTATCAGCACCCTGCAATTCCAGCCAATTCCACCTTCACCTTACTGAGGAAGAAGGACAAGTAACTTTGTTACTATCAAGCTAGTTCGAATGCAAGATGTTTAACCTGCCACACTGCCTGTGGATTTTTACAGACCTAAAATTTAGGTAGAAATTAGGTAGAGCAGGAAATCTATTTCTACCTAAATTGCAGAATCATGACCAATGCACTTTTTTTTGAGATCGCCTTAATTCTATAAAACAAACAATAAAAAAAACAAATTGCAGACCTACAAAATCTTATTTCTGACTCTCAGCTGGATTTGAAATTACCTTATAGAAAATTAAACTGATGGATACTAGCCATTAATCCTTCTCAGCACAGAAAGTACTCTTCTCATGTTGTCATGAAAAATGAACCATATTCTTTGAAAGAAGGAAGGACTTGAATATCAATCTGCTGTCAATCAGTCATGGCAATTAAGAACAGCAGCAGCTACTCCTCCCTTGCTTGAACTCCACCCACTGGACATTTTTACCCGGTGTGTGCATTGACAGATCTTCACTGGGTAATTTATTATTGGAAGCTAATGGCTGTATAGCAGCCCTTCACTTCTACTTTTGGATTGTCTGATCCAGGACAGCATTAATTATCACAAAATAACCAGCTATACAAAAACCTCATGACAAAAAAAAGTGGATGTGTGATAGAATGAGCAAGAGAGATATAATGATTAAGGTGAAGAAACTGGTCAGGAACCAGTTCTCAAAGCATCTTCATATGCTACCATAATGTGGAAAAAAGCAGAGACTAAGCTACTGGCAAACAAGAGCTCCTCAATGTTTCATCTTGTTCTGAAAAGGAAATTTGTTCTGAATGCTTTCAGATGGATGTTATTAACCAGTCACAGTCTAGAACATGAAAGCCTGTATAACAGCAGAACCTTGACAAAAAATAGGGAGCACCACTGAATTAAGATCGTCTAGTTGCGCCTCGGGTTTCTGTGAAGACACTTCAGAAATAATTCAGTAATTCATTCAACCAGGGCTCCGCTGAGCCTAGGTATTACTTATATATCATGCAATATGAGTGAAGAACCTATGATTTGCCAGAAGACAGGCCTCTAAACGATCTTTGTGCTTTGAGCAAATTAAAAAAAAAAAAATAAAAAGGAAGGTAACATCTATGAGACAGAGTGAATAACCATCCCACAACATACAGTTTTATGACTTCAGCTTCTCCTACAGCAGGCTACGTGATCCTGCCCAGAGGCTTTTAAGAACAGGATGAACAAGCTTCTGCCAGGAATACGAGACTTGTTTAATCCTGTCTTCCGGCAGAGGATGGATCAAACGACCTTCTGAGGCCCTAATGATCATGTTTCCTACGGCAAAAGTTCCTCTGTCCACTAGCCAGGTCAGAATATACACGCTTTCCCTTCTCATTTCTCTTTTTGGCAGAGCAGCCTGCTTCTTTAGATAAATAGTTGGAGAAACTGTCCCTATATACAGAGTTTGCCGCCTAGAGAGGGCTGCGGGTTGGAGGAAGGAAGTTATCACCTTCCCCATTTTGTAGACTGGCTGTTGGACGGAAAGAACAGGAGCCTTAGGGAGAAAAAAATTTAAGCTCTTATTTACAGTTGAAGCCTCAATATATCCTCTTGACCCTACCTGCCTAAAGGTAGGCACCGGTTTAAACACATTCTTGAATCAGGAACTGACAGAACAAATGACTCATTTAACTCAAGGGACTCTATGGTACAGTCAGAATTGGAAGCTCTGTACACAAGTTGTTAGCCTGTGAATCAGTGACAAATTTATCCTTTGCCTCTCTATAGTAGCGCAACAGGGAAACACTTGATGTTTATCCGATTTAAGACAAGCCATGCTAAATACTGTATCTAAAATGGAACATTAAGATGGTGGATGGGGAAGAGGAGGCAAAGAAACAGGCTGGGAGGGAGAAGAATTAGGGATGACATTTTATGTCTTTTAAAAGTCTGACCTTTTGGAAATATCACTGTGTACATTTTAAATATTAATAAAGGCACTAGCTGTTAGAAGGCACAGGGCTGTTGTCGGGAGGTGACCTTTTATTGAAGTAAAAGAAAATTGACAGTTTTATTAGCCATGGAGTACTGCAAACAGAAGCTACAGGAAAAAAGCAAGCAAAAAAGCTGTCATTGTAATTAGCTACATTCTGTAAATTAATCTGAGGATGTGGCTGTGTCTAAATATTGCTGCAGGTCCCTCTGTATCTTTGTCCAGACTTGCCAAACAGCTTCGGAGTGAAAAAGCATAGCATTTCCCATTTCAGTTCTTTAAAGAGATGATGTTCCCAGAGAAAACAACCATGACACTGGGACAAAAATCAATGGGATCGTCATAACTCCACGATGATCGCTTCTGTGTGCCATTACAGGCATCCCCATTAGCAGCTCTGAGCAAGGCTGGCTTGTAAGAGTCAACCAGAAGACTGGTATTGTCTCAACATTGTCATCAACGACTAGGCCCCAACACCTGGACTAACGTCTTGACATGAGTTTGCAGTGGCTCGCTGAGCTGGCTGTTATCAGACATGGAAACCTTGGAGAAAGGACTGAGGTACAAACAGTGTTGTTACCGTGGTACGAAGGTACGAACAGCGTTGTTACCTGGTTCAAGTCTATTTTACTGGAGCAGCAAAGAAAAGAAAACCACATAGCTGCTGTCGAAGAAGATGGATTGCACTGGCTGTGTCAGCACCGATGAAGAAATCTTGAACCTCAGTTGAACTTTCCTCATTATAATGTCATTATAATATAAAAACACACCTCCTGGTAAGAAGTTACCCGCCTCCAAAGCTGACCACACCTCAGACACTCCTCTTTGGGCATGCGTGGAAGCCTTACTCCAGACAGGGGGAGACTGGCACATCTCCACGGGACAGAGGTGGAGTGGAGGTGGGTCCAAGGAAGAGCAAGGTGTGCAACCTAGCATAAAAGATGGTTCCTCAGTAACTGAATGTTGAAGATCTGCCCCGCTGAGAGACCACAACAGTCAAATAAGCAGCAGTGGAATGCCTTCTGGATTTGGGACCATATGGTCCCGTGGTGGTAGCTATTATCCTCTTTCCCCCCCTTTTTACCTCATCTTTCCTATTATTCTTCCTATTGCATGCCGCTTTACGGGGAGAACCAATAAAGTAATTGCGTGTTGAAAGCATAATTCCCTGGGCTTGATGCCATTTCTTTTTTCTGCACTATGGGATCACAGCTGAAACAAACAGTCACACATCCACCGAGGACTGGACCGTGACATGGGTACAACCCCTTTTCAAGCATCACCAACAGAAGGACTAGAACAAGGATCAGACAGCTATTACCCTCAGACCTATTTTTGCAACTCAGGACTCATTAATCTAATTAAAAGATCCTTGTTCAAATGACCTAAACTTATTCAGACTAGAACTTCGGTGCTACATGACTAGGAAAGAAGTGAACGCTCTACTGCTTCATCCCAAACCATTTGGTTATTATTAGAACTAAAACAGCTGAATTAACTTCTTGTCTTCATTTTGCTGGTCGTAATCTCAAGGGTTCAGCCGTCTGTGATCCAAGGCCAGCTGATACAGCACAGCTGTGTAACCTTGACTCAAACTTCTGAGAAAATTGCTAAGTTGTGAGAATAAGCTGTGAAAAACAAATAGAGTAGAGACATCCAAGATAAGAAAAGTAAAATTGTAGGCAAAGGTAAGATTGTTGAGACTGGAGAGTGAGCAGCTCAAGGACTTGAGAGAAAAACACCACCAACATGAAGATACATAAAGCCCTGCAGGAAAAAAACCAAACACCAACACCAGAGACTTGGAAGTTGACAGTACCTCATCGAGTATTTCTGTTTCAAAGAGGAACAGAGGTCATTCCTTCCTCACCTGACTGATGACTGCCTAGCCACTTCCCTTTAACTAGGATAACAAATTTATGAAGAGTTAATTCAGACTCTACAACGCCTAATATGAATGAGGGAGCAGAGAAGGAAAGAAAAAGAAAAAAAAGAGAGCCCCTGCTTGTCCTTCAGATATCCTTTACTGACAAATAAGGTGCTACATAACATTTTTGCACTTCACTACCATTTACTTAATGTGATAAGATAAGCTCTTCATATAGTTCAGCTCCATTCCGTGTTTTTTTCATTAGTTATGTTATAGTTCATACCACAGAAAAAGCTGGGTTCATAAACTATATCTAATATTGTAGTCCTAAAGGGCAAAATCTGCCCTTCCTTGTGTCACATTCTGCATAAACAAGGCATTTCAATGCATAGGATTTAGAGTTGATGTGCACCCCATAAAGCCAGCTAAGCCTATTCTTGAACATGGTCCCACCAAGAAGGCTAGTGGGAACGATGAGGACTTAGAAATAGCGAGCAGCACAGGATTCACTCTAGAGGGAAACAAGTCCGTCTTCATCTCTTTTTGACTCCCTACAGCTAAGGACCAGCACACTCCAACAAAGCAGTTTTGCTGGTGTAAGCAATGGGTGGTGGTTAATCTATAGATCCTGGGGTTTCCTACCACTCAAATACACTGTAGGTACGCATACAAAAGGATAACTAGAACTTCAGAAAAGACCTTATTTTTTTTAATTTAAATGAAGGTGTAATTTATTTTCCATTCTCTTTTTTTTTTTTCTTTTGAAATTACATTCTTTGGCTAGCAGAACACAGGCTACATTTGTTTGGAGAAATAGACCAGAAGGGAAAAGTTAAGTCTAAACCAAATATTTATTCTGAATGCCAGAATTTAATCAGTTAATTCACAAAGAGACATCAATGTGAGATCAAGTACAAGCTAAAAATATGGTCAGGAAGTCATGGGTAAGTCAAATGGGACAGAAAAGACAGTGAAGTAATTGTAAGGAGATTTACGAGTCTGTTACCTGGAAAACTAATCCAGGTAATATACTATTTTTTATTTTAAAGTACCGCAAGGTACTTTAGACACTAAGAATGTTAACAGTAACACAGAAGCACTGTGAAAGAGCATGCATCTATCCTCTTACTACTTAGTTCTATTTAGAGATGCCCAATTTCTCCTTCCTCTTTTCCCTTTATATTGACAAAGTTTAGGATGCCTTGAGGGCATTGTTGTATTCCAACAGTATGCAACCCGTGAAAGAAAGACATGGCACTCCATTGAAACTGAGGGCACAACTAGTCCATTTCAAGGAAAAGAGACCTGGCACACACCACTGAAATGCAGTGCACAGAAGGTCATACAGCCTTCTGGGACAAAAGCTTCAACTGAAAGTGGAATTAATGACTGTGACACCTGCTGATGTCAACGGAAACTGTCCTCTTTGACTGGAGACTCTAGAAATACAAACCCCTCCTCCTTACACTTCCACTAGTATTCACACCAGAATTATCCAGAACCAGGAGGTTATCACAGCATTGACATCTCATATAAAAGGAAAAAAATATTATAAAAAAGACTAATTGCCAGCTAGAATTTAATATGTCATTCTGTAGTGGTATCACTAAACTTCTGCTGAATGAAGTCTTTGTCCTCTCTCAATGCAGAATAGTAAACGTTCAAAAAGGTACCAAATTTGCAAAGTTCCAATGTGAATGACAGAGTTATTTGGGGTTATAAGGAAAAATAGACTAAAGAGGTAACTGCTACAGTACATTTTGTGATAACGGGAATGAAAACCTTCACAAAAACAAGTCGCTATAACAAGTTTTCTTTATTAACTTATGTGACCTCAAAAAGAAAGATGCTTCATCCTCAGAGGTCTTGAAGACACCGAGTAGGCTGGGGAGTATCCTTTTGCAAAAGGGATTAAACTTCTTTGATTCAGAATAGCTACAGTTCAGTCATTTCAACAAAATTTACATAGTCTGTCAGTAACTAAGACATTACTTTGAGCTACGGACAGGGAATCCTCTCTTCTGAGCACTTTCCATCCCAATCTATATCTTTACACTTAAAGTGGCAAAACATGAATTAACGCTCTTTGATAATGCATTTTCCCTTGCTATCAGGAAAATTATTCAGTTTTGTAGTTTCCTGTTGGGGAGACACAGGGAATGACCAGAGGACAGAAGTCTACAGGCAAAACAATTTCTCCCCTTTGCTTTCAAGAAATATTTTGGTTCTCCCCAATCCCTGGATTTGTAGCTGTCTTGAAGTTGAAAAGCAGCTTCCTGCTGTACTGCAACCTAAGCTCGCTCCTCGGTGTATGTGAAAAGCTAAGTTACTCTCTAGGAAAATGGCTAGAGATTTCGTATTTTTGTCCAGAGATATGAAGACATGAAACATCAAACAAATATGAAACATTCAACAAATACTCCAGCAGAGCTTAAGGAAGCATTACCCATGCTATCCAGAGGGACCTGGACAGGCTGGAGAGGTGGGCCAAAGCCAACCTCATGCAGTTCAACAAGGCCAAGTGCAAGGTCCTGCATCTGGGTCGGGGCAATCCCAAGCACAAATACAGGCTCGGCGGGGAATGGCTGGAGAGCAGCCCTGAGGAGAAGGACCTGGGTGTGCTGATTGACCAGAAGCTCAGCATGAGCCAGCAATGTGCAATCGCAGCTCAGAAGGCCAACCGTATCCTGGGCTGCATCAAAAGAAGTGTGACCAGCAGGTCAAGGGAGGTGATCCTGCCCCTCTACTTCACTCTTGTGAGACCCCACCTGGAGTACTGCGTCCAGCTCTGGAGTCCTCAACATAAGAAGGACACGGACCTGCTGGAGTGCGTCCAGAGGAGAGCCACGAGGATGATCCGAGGGCTGGAGCACCTCTGCTATGAGGAGAGGCTGAGATCTGGGGTTGTTCAGCCTGGAGAAGAGAAGGCTCCGGGGAGATCTTATTGCGGCCTTCCAGTACCTAAAGGGGGCCTACAGGAGAGCTGGGGAAGGACTTTTTACAAGGGCATGTAGTGATAGGACAAGGGGGAATGGCTTTAAACTGGAAGAGGGCAGGTTTAGATTAAACATTAGGAAGACGTTTTTCACTATGAGGGTGGTAAGGCACTGGCACAGGTTGCCCAGAGAGGTTGTTGAGGCCCCATCCCTGGAGGTGTTCAAGGCCAGGATGGACGTGGCCTTGGGCAACCTGGTCTAGTGGGAGGTGTCCCTGTCTATGGCAGGGGAGTTGGAACTCGATGATCTTCAAGGTCCCTTCCAACCTAAACCATTCTATGATTATATCCAGGCTGCGATACAGTACCTTTTTAATGCAGTCTCGTCTACAAAATCACTTCCTGTGAATCTACGCATGCCTGTCCAGGGACCCTGCGCTAGTCCTGTACACTACTAAACCCTAAGAATTACTTAGATGACCAAAAGTCCGAAAATTTTACTTCTCAGCAACCGGTATAAATCAGAATTACAATTTCATTGAAAGTGAAAGTTTGGACCAAAGATACATCATCCATCAATACTATACCCTGGATACCTGAGGAGTGTGACAGGAAAATATGTAGATGCCTAATAGCACACAAGAGAAGACCACAATTATCTGCTAAAACAAGACGTCCTTTCGGAAAAAGTTGGGGCTTTACAATAGCTTCTTCATATTCCTGTTCTAGCTAAAACATCTGGTCTCAGCAGCAGAAGTCTTAATATTTGAATTAGCCATCTTCTTCCTTTTGAAATGCAAGGAAATTACACGATACTGAACAACTATCACAGGGGAGAGAGGAAAGTAATCCAGATAAACAAGAAGAGAGTAGAAAACCTGGAGATGAGAGAAAAGGAAGGATAAGTCTTTTTGTTAGCTTTTAATAAGTCACATAGTTAATATTTACAGAGCATGTTACATCTGGAGGGATGTAAAGGTGTTTTGGCATAGTCTGGATATACCAGAAATATCCAGGCCAACATTTTGAAGTCAATATTGGTGTTTTAATCAACAGTCTGCTCTGTCTTTGCACATACATTTCCTGAGGGTGTTTCCTACCTCTACCAGAACATGGCGCAAGCAGCTTGTGCTTGCACCAAAGAGATGAGTAGGAAAAGACATTTTAAGCATATGGTAGGCTGGGTTGGCTCCGTGACAAATAAACTGTATGTTATCAGCTAAAGGCAAGGATGAAGAAGAAACAGAGAGAAGATGCTCAGGCCTGCTGGCTCAAAAAGTTACGGCCAGCTGTTACCAGTCAATATTTATTTATTTATTTATCTTTAAATTTTCTGCAATTCTGTGTGCAGTGAATAAGAGCCTTAAATGCCCAGTGCTTTCAGTACAGTGCCTTTCATTATAATGAAAATTCCCAGTCCTGGCCCAAGACAGCGTTAGCTGTTTCTTCTCTCCTAAAACACACATCTCCAGACGTTAACAGGCTCTACAATACTCAGCAGAACTACCACGCCACTCATTTTCTTGTCTTTCAGCATTAGACTAGATTCCTTTCATTCTCTACAGTTATTTTATGGAGCATCACTACGTACAAAGATTATTGCTTAAATCACAGTTCACTTTTATTTAGTGCAAGAAAGATAGTCTGGTGACTTGGGCTGCAGCTTTTCTATATGATTGAGGTACTGTGAGTCTGGGGCCCTCATTTATCTTCATCCTTCCTTAAGATAACAGGCATACTTCAGCTAGGTCTATAATTTTTCAAGGCTCCTTTTATATGCAGAGAGAGCGGGTTGAACTGTCCTCTTAAGGTAGTGGTCTCCCCCCTGACAATACTGGGAAATTACTTTGGTATCTTTAAAGTTAAATGAGAATCTGAAGCTTCACCTCCAAGGGTATAATAGTACTTTCCTACCTTTCGGGATATTACTTTAGAGATCACATCACATTCAGACACTGTGGTCTTACAGGAATGATGATGGTGGCAAAACAAGCCTAATAAGCACCATTCAGTATCACCTAAATCTACATGAAAGGTACATAGCTTTGTGCCAAATTGCAGCTTGACTCGTTTGGAAAACTTTTGAGCAGGGCTGCTCTGGAAAAAAATGTAGCTCCTTTTGACTGAAAGCTGTTAGACAAACGCACCAGTTTTACCCATTTAAATCTCTGTATAGATAGAATTCTCATTTATAGATTTTTGCAACCAGCCTCTTACAGCGTTGGCAGCTTCAATTTCAAATATCACATTTCTGGGTTTGTTTACTTGGAAATGTACATAGCTCAACTGGACAGAGTGCAGAGGAGAGTCAGGAAAATAATTAGAGATCTAGAAAACATGAGCTACAGAACTGGATTTGATGAACCTCAAGAAGAAAAAAAAAAATGAGGGAGAACATGGTAGTACTCTTCAAGCATTCAAAGGACACCTGCCAAAAGGAGGAGTCCAGATTGGTGGATCAGAGAAGGAAGAGTCTTGAATTATAGCAAAAAAGATCCAAAGCAGATTTTAGAAAGACTTTCTGGAGTTAAAGGCAGTGAAGCAATGCTAGCTCTTGAATAGCACCTTCCTTTCCAAAGCCCAAGGTGCACATTCCTCCTTATCAACTAATCTAGAAACACATTCTTCCACTATTCAAACACTATAAAAGTAGATAAATCCTTTAGTATGTTACTTTTTATCTTTTACTGAAAGCTTTTTTATTCATGTAACACAGATGTAATTGCAGAGAGTTACAAATGCAAACCTACGTGTCCAGTAAGTATACTGAGAAATTAGTTTTTCACAGAGCAAGAAATAATTCCAAACCAAGTTTCAGTAAGCAGCGTGTTATACTGGGAAGCCTTTTCAAAGGTAGTTTGCAGGTTCTCTTCTAATTCAAGAAAAGATTAAATAAGATTGAAAAAATAAAATCACCTCCCTCAAGTCTCTTTCAGGTATTTGAAGGATACTTTACAGTGTTTCCTGCATATACATTCCTCTCTGGGAGCCTAAGATGTATAGAAAACATTTGAACTACAAGGAACATCTGCTGTCTTGCACCATGTTCACCAAGTGCTTACAGAGCGATACATGCACAAACCCACACCTATGTTACCACGTGCAGTCTCTGATTGCTAGCTGAGCACATGGAAGTGCTACATATGTATGCAGAAGAAGGTGCTCAAGACTGTGGATGCAAGAGGACATGGAAATAGACTTCAGCTTTTGAAAAGTGTTACTTCTGGCTTATCAATGACCAACTTGCACAAGGAATTCTCCCTTACATCAGGTTGTCAGATTTTTATTTTGCATCCCTTCCACACTGAGTAGCTCCAAAAGGAAGAAGAGATGTGAGCAAGTGCTTACATCAGGCACAAGTTTTACTGTGAGCTACTGGCAAGCAGCTGGTCTTCAAGGAAGAGCCACCTCTCTGAAGCCACTCCCAAGCCATTGCTTAAAGTTGTATATCCAGACTTTCCCCAATGGTTGGAATTCCAGCAGCAATTCAAATATAAAATAAATTTGCTTGCTGAAAAGTCAAAGAAGTGGGGAGTAGAAAAAAAAAAACAGACACTAACACAGCGTCAAGGCTTTTTACTTCAAGGCCAGGTTTCTCTCCAGAGCAATTGATGTTTTTTTCAAAGCAATATTGCAAGGAACTAATTAGAAACAAGCTGCAAGTTTATGGAGAGTCATTTGTATAAAGACGTAACAAGGGGAAAAACAGAATTAAGCAAGTTCAATTTTTCCTGCTAGATAAGGAAGCTGGAGGGCAGGACGCAGCAATCCTATGCAATCACAAAGGCTCAAAACTTCAAACCAGCTGACTCCTGTGTATGATGATCACTTAGTGAATAAAGAACTGTCTAGAGGCTTCACGTATAAACCTGAAATCAGCTGTTATAAGAAACAGTATTTCACTTTAGTATAAAGAAAACATACATCTGGATTTCTGCTGAATTCTTTGTTCACACTCCTACGCTGATTGTACCCAAGCAGTTTTCTCCTTCCCCAGGAGGTGTAAGAAAGTAGCTTAGCGAAGCCTAATAACACAGTTTATTTTATAAAAAGATTAGTTGACTCTGTCTCTGCCAGAATACTTTATCTTTGGTCCACTAGAAAAGATGGAGTAGAACACACTTCAGAGAAATCCCGAGGACAAGACTTCATCTATGGAGGGCTGACATACTGACTAAAGCCCTCGCATTAGGGATGGATGTTTGGTTCCTAGTTCAGTAACAGACTTGACAATTTGTGGCCAGATGGTATATTCCAGATAGCTGCAAATGAGTGGGTGCGGAACAGACCGAAACCTGCACTAGTGCAGAGCTGATCTCCTCTAAGAAACGCCTACTGAAAGGTATGGAAAAATGCATTCAGATTTGGCTCTTGTGGCCACAAGGGCCACAAAATAGCCAATACGGGTCATTAGATGAAGCATGCACCTGCCACTATGCAATACATGGCTATTTCCTCCCTTCCCAGAGCCCTGTATCACCATTTACAAAACAATGAAAATACCTTTGCAAACTTTTTCACATCTTTGGGCAGTAAACATTATACGTATGTTCTGCAGTTAGCCATAATCTAATTGCACCTATCCATTAGTTTCCAGTTTTAGTTGCACCACCATAAGCAGGTAATATGATAATTATTAATGCTCGCCATAACAGATTTCTGGAGCCTTTATTTACATGAGCCCTAGAGTTCCCAAAATTCTCTATGCCTGCTCTCTGACAGAGTGCTGCATTTGGAAATCATGAGTGGGAGTTTAAAATAGGTTCAGCATACAGCTCACAGTGTTCCCATCTCTGACATCCATATGTGGTTTGGACAATCTGGAGCTTTCTTTGAAAGGCCTTGCTCTGTCTATTTTGCAAAATAAAGTTCTACATTTGCTGCTATTAGGCTCTGCAAGTTGCAGCATGTTAAGATAACACTAACTTGATAAACAATGAGGTTTATAAAACAGTCTGATAGCTAAATAGACACACACAGGATCAAATGTTTGCCACACAAGCAATCAAACAAATTGATGAACATGAAGAAAGTGATTATAGAACTATAACTGTTCTATTATTAACCAGCAATCTGCATATCTTCCTCCAATTAATGCCTAGAAAGGAGACGCGAGTCAGTTGAAACCTAATTACTGGCATAACACTTTGTTGATTAGAAACGCAGTAACAGTCATTGCTTCTATTTCATTTATACAAGGCCCATAATAATAAGCCAAAGGATGTCAGTCAGTCACTGCTTTCCTGCCAGAAGTTTCTGCCGTAGCAATAGCTTCTAGTGTAAATGCACTCCTCTGCCCATGTCACTCAGCTCGGTAATTGCTTTGCCACTCACATAAAGAAAACAATTTCCGGCTTTGATGGGATTTTGTCGGCGATGTGAAACTGCCACTGCAATCTCTGCAGCTAGGTGTTAGATGGGTTACTTTGGTGGATCATAACATGAAACTAATCTTTAAGGAAGCAGGTGGAAAGAGAGAGAGACTTACAGGTTGGTAGGTGCTAGGAAAACGGTGCTGTCTGAGTGATTAACAAAAGGAAAGTGTTAGATAAGGTGGAACCAAGACAAGAAGAAGAAGGCAGAAGCAAAGACAATAAAGTTGCTTTGCCATTTTCCTATCATCAAGAACATCTCTCAGTTCAGCACATCTTTCAGAAGCTCTTATAAAACCATACACACTTATTTTATATGCCATAGGTAGCTGACCAACAGTCTATAATTTCAGCTTGCAGGCGTTTTATTTTGGCCTCTCCATGTGGAGTACATTTATCACCATTGTTTCATCATTCCCGAGCTGAAGCTGCAGGTGCAAAGAGTTTTCCTTTCAATAGGTGACATGTAGCATTTTTCTCACTTCACAACCTCATTCCCAGGATGAGGTCATCCCATATTAGACATTTCATTCTGCTTCTCATCCCAGGTGAGCCCAGAGTCCAGCTTCAGGTTTCCTTGTGACAGCTGAGGGCCTGTCCCAAGCTCCCCATGCACTCATGTGTCTCTGGGCATGACCCCAGCTTGACGTATTAGAAGGACATATGCATGGAACAGGCTCTAGGATGGCAAGCACCAGCTAACCTTGCCTGCCTCCTGTCACAGCAGCACCTGCAGCAATGGAGACAAGACTTTCTTCTCTTCCCCACCACCTCACCTCCCAGGTGCACTTATACTGAGGTTTTCACGGACAGGCATAAGAAAGGTATAATTTAACTTCCTTTCTTGTGATGCTTCAAAACTTAAAAAACAGAAATAGAGTTTCTAGGTAGCAAGATGAAGACAGGGCAAACGGAAAGGTTCCTTTTTCATGGTTTACAGAAAAGCACATATAGAACACAAACTCATTTCAAGGCTCCTTTTGGATGGAAAGCCATAGCAGGAAGAGGGTAATGAGACTTAAAATTAAACTAAAATAATAGCCATTCCTCAGTATCAGCCAGAGAAAAATCTGTAGTCTTATAACTCATATCTTCCCTTGCAGGCACAAGGGACAGTTTGAAACAGCCAAGCTGTCCATGAATAGACACACCAGCTATGCTTCTACATTTGCAAAGGGAGCAGGGCATAAGCAAAGTGTTACATACAACTCATGCAAATTGTTATCATTTACACATTTTTCCACTTGAAAAATAAAGCCCAAACTTACTGGAGTCCCAGAACCTGAGGATATCAGAAATACCAAGGATCTCTGTCAGAGTTACTGGAGGGTCTGAGCCACAGACACACATGTTCCAACAGGAGTTGTTATAACTGATAGCAAAAACACAGTACACAAAAAAGATCTATTCCAGTTGATTCTAATGGAAGTTCTGGGTTTATTTCGTATCTACCACTTTAATGTTCAATATCACTATCCCAAGACCCTATGACAGGACTGAAATTACCTGTCTTCAGTATGCTTTTTATTTCTGAGCATACTCTTGAGAGATAAGAATTATAAAGGTCTTAAATTCACCAAGCTCCTCATCTCTTCATAGCATTATTTATTATCTTAACCATGGCACATACCTTTAGCAGGTATATTAAGTTATTGGGAAAAAAACCCTTTTATTCTTAGCTCAAATGGTTCTACTTTAATTGCAGTGTATTTCATCATAGTAATATTAAGATACTTTCAAAACTGCTCTTGCAGTTCAAAGAGGTAAAAAGGCCTATTTTCTTCAGGGTGACACCAAATATGATCTTTTGAGTGATTACAGCCCTTTTTCCTACAGAAAAACTTGGATGCATACAAACCACTGACTCGGGGAAACTTCTTAGTGTCAGCTAAAGCTCACTGGTTCTTCCTCTACCCCTAAGGAAACATGGTAACTATTCTTACCTTCAGAAGAGGTATGACAACTCCCAGTGTACATCTTCAGAAGTATGCAAAAACCCCCAAAGTAGTCAGGCTTTAAGTCCTTGCTAATTCTAAAATAGCAAAAAGAAGCAATATTTAGGAATTCTTCTACCCCCCGCCCCCCCAAACAACACAGAATAAAGTTTTAAAAAACAAAACCTTGAAAGAATAATACAGTTATGTTTTGATCTTTGAAAAAAACCCACCCCAACAAATAAACAACCCCTCTCCCAAAAAACCCACAAACCTTGGCAGGTAGCCTGGCTTTGTATTGATCCCTTCTTGTTCTTCACATATGGTAAAAGGTTACTTTTAATGATGACTACATGTTGCGTTAAGGGGCGAAGTAGCTTTGGCAGAAAATAAACCCCCTTGCGTTCTAACACTCCTCACCGAGGTGGGAGGCTAGGGGCGGCTGGGTTTAAATTCTGAGTGATGCCCAATTCACCACTATCAGTCCAGGCACGTTAATATATAGTAAACTGTTACAGTTCTGAATACACTAATAGCGGACTGCACCTTCAGCCCAGTTGTGCTCATGAACTAGCACGGCCACTCTGGTCGCATTCAGTGAGAAACCCAAACGACTCGCTGCCTACACAGCGCAGTTTATTGAAGCAACAGACACACAGGTTCTTTTGGATTGCCAGTGATAGTGACTGTCTGCAAAGCACGTGCGAATACTAAAGATGTCAGTAATATAGCTTGGTTACAAATGCGCTAAGTTATAAAACCACTCTATATAGAGATTTCTAAGTTTCCCGGGGAAGCACTTGGTATAGCCAAGTGTTCGAATCTTACCTACAAGCGTCCTTACTGGGGGGAAGAGAGGCTCAGCCCACCGACTGATCCCAGAAGTCAAGGCAGTCTTTGATGGAGTCCTCCTCGATCTGTTCACAATGGTGTCTTCCCTAACATCCCCCCTCTCTTGGGCCATTTTTATACTATTTTTTATCTTCAAAGTGGAGTTTGAGTGACTCTAGTCATAAGTACTTCCACTATGATTGGTGTAAAATCTTCTCGCCTCTCACTTAAAGGTATAGTTTATGAAAAATTCAGGGCACAGACTTAAGGAGGAGTGGTCGCACCTTGGAGGTGGGTAGCCTTTGGGATGGAGGTGTGTTTTGGTATTATAATGACTTTATAATGAGCAAAGTTCACCCAAAGGATAGCATTTTGCCAAAAAATGACAGGTTGTTGGCTCAGGGTAACAATTAGGCAGCTTATCAGTGCCATAAGACCTTCAAGGGTTCCATTTGGCCCTCAAGTTCCCATTTTATCACAGAGCTTGGCTGCGGTGTCTCCACTCCGCTCCATCCACTGCACTGTTTTTCTTCTTTGAGTTAGCACACCAGACTCCCCCAATGTCATCAACATCCAAGGTTGCCTAGGGAATCCCCACAAAATGCACCAGCTACACTCTGTCCCCAGAAGTCTCATTGATGCTGTACTTTTCTTCAAAACGTGAAACATATGCAGTTTATCAGTTCCACGGTGTCATCTCGTTCCCATATTTGCTGGATTATCAGAGGGTTTGGCCTTGGAGTCTCCACCCCACTCCACTCCCCGTGTTGCATTGCAAGCAATATTGTACAGGGAATCGCAAATATAGCGGATTCTTCACGTACTAGCTGCGGCTGTATTCTACCCTAGAAGCTTTTTGATTTTATACCTTTCCTTAATATGTGAACAATGCCATATTATTGATCATTTTAGTAATTATTCCACACTACACACTAAAAGAGGGAGATACACAAAGGATATAACCCAAATAGCCAAATCCTTGGCTTTACTGTAAATGAGATCACCAGCAGTACCCCAGAGTTGATTTGTGCCCCATTTTTGGTAGTTAGTATTTCTTTAGCATAGCATTTTTCAAAATTGAAAAATAAGCATAAATTCTATAAGCTTAAAATACAAGCTAGACAAAAACATTTTACAAAATAGAAGGAGCTGTTGAGGCAGAGTTTAAAAGTGTAATCACAAATTTAGGACAGTTTCCTACACACGCTCCTTTCTTTGGAGTTTTCAGTAACTCTTTCACATCCTATTCTCATTGTCCCTGGGTTTTCAGAGTTTTGTATTCTTATATTTATTTTTCCTTCCAATAAAAAGGCACTTTCCTGTTTTCTTCTTTGGAAAAAAAAAACAACACGCAACTGTAGAACAGATAAGAAACCGCTGCATATTGTAAAGAGGAAATTGCATATTCAGGACATTAAAAAAAGACAGAATTAAATGCACACATCACTTCTGGTAAAAGCAGAAGAGGTTTCCAAGCATATTTTTCAAGCTGTAGGGATTTGTCCAGTACCTGTTGGCTCTGAATGAGCTTGTAAAGAACCACAAAACAACCACCATAGTTGACAGGCAACATCAGCATGACGTTCTGCAAGACCTACCCCATACCACTTTTGATTTCACTCTGCACACTCTTATTGTGTTTGTGCCTTTGAAGTGCGCAAAATAGGGCAAGCTCTAGTCAAGAAAATAACACATTTGGAACAAAATTACAAAACCCACATCCAAACCCTTCACGCTTCTATCAGAAAAAGCAAACCATAGGGTCAGCCCAAGAAGAAAACAAGGGCAGTTAAAAAAAGAAAGGAAAGAAACTCTATCATCATCATCATGGAAAAAAAGGCAGCAACAAATAAAACTGACAAAGATTACCTCAGAGACTTTAGCCCACATCTCACTAACTGTTTCACCTTTGCCTCCTCCTCTGAACTCAGTTAATCTCCCCTTCATGCTTTTTCCTGTTTCTGAGGCCCCTATTTGCTAATCACTTGTGTCACCAGAGCAGCTTGGCTAATTTGGTTCTGACAGCTATTAGTCACCAGGCAACACCCAGCACTAGCTCTTACACCAGTGTCTGTATTTACTCATTTATCCTTTCCCTTTTTTGGGGGGAAGATCATAAAGTCAGTATGCTACAGACATGAACAGAAGGAAGCACCTCAAATAAGAGAAGAGAGCACATCCCTCACACTTAATTCATATCTCATTTATGAATATTCTTAAGAGGAACATCTAGGCCAAGACAGAGAAGGGTATTTTCGACAGAAGAAACAAATGCAGCTGCTGGCTAGCTTTGTAAAGATACACATGATGACTGTCATAGTTTTGACTGATTGCAAGAAATGGCACTTCATGTGTACCAAAAGCCATTCTTAAAGCAACATAATACAAACCCTAGGATACGTCTGTTTGGCCGAACAAATTCTAAAATGACTAGCATGTAGCAAAATGTCTTGCGGGGTCACTGTAAAAGTGCTGTGAAGTCAAAAGACATAAACGTTGCACAAGTAGACTTATGGGATTAACAAAACATTGCATAATCACTTTTAAATGCAATTCTGCCAACCTTCTAAAGAGAACAGGAAAAGCTCTATTACTCCATCGACCCTCTCCACAAAGCAGAGCTGTCATGCTTCATGTTAAAGACACCTCATTAATGCTTACGTGAACACGTATCAGCCACACCAAGGCTGCAGGAGGGCAAGAGACCCTAAGTGAATAAAGAAACGGAGAGGTCCTTGAGAGAGGGCTTTGAAGCTTTGTTTGTGTTCAATAGCAACAAGAAAACCCTTGAGTATTAAAGTTAATGGAAACCCCAGGATGATAGCCTACTCAGAAAGCCAGCCTCATGGAGGGGGAATTCTGCTGAATTGGCCCCTTGACTTTGATAGCTGAGAGGAAAAACCCTAAGTGACAGCTAAAACAAGAGGTTGTTATTAGAGTCATTGTAGGTTTCTTAAATGTTTGGGGATTTTTTTCCTACATCTGTAACTGCTTCCAAGGTTGTAATCAAGAGCTCAATCCTTTATTGCTATACAATCAATTTGATTTCTTAAATTTACTTTCTTATTTGAACTTACCTGGTGTTGTGTGACCCAGTGGTGGCTCTGGCAAGCCGAGATATGTAGTTTCTCCAGAGGACAACAACATCCAGTAAAAGGAGATCCCACAAAGAATCTACAGAATGTCCCATCAAGAAGACTGGGTGCTCTGAAGACTGGCATTATCAAGATACAGAACACAGAAAAAAGAGTATCTTCTGACAGGTATTATTCAGTGACCTGCAAGTAGTGAAAGAGATGGTTTATGACATGAGGGAATCCCATTGTCACATCTTGACATAAACAGAACCCAGGATCAGCGATCTGTAAGCTTATGAGAAAACGTGACTTTCATCCAGCAACCTGAATTTCAAAGAATATTTGCACACTGTCTAATCTCTAGCTCTTAAGGCTGTATTGGCAGCACTCTGTGTGTTGGTTTAAAGAGCTGCATGATTATTAGCAGCTGTACCTGATTATGTGCCAATTAATACAGGAGCTCCCACAGAGTTAATACGAAGGTTTTCCTTTCCTCTACTGTTCATTTTTAACTATGACTTTGAGGGAAATCTATTAATCACCCCATGCATGTTCTCTCTGTGCTAATACAGTAATTTATTATGGTTATTAGGCTGCTATAAATTTCAGGGAACTTTGACAGATCTTACAATTTTAGATACGGGATTTGTAAGAAACATTTGGCAAATCGTTTGTAGGAACTAAATGTCCTGTCTCTAAACCACACACCCCCAGAAGCACCAGGCTTACCACTTGTCTCTCATTCTCCAGTGCGCCACTCAAAATACTCGTCTGTCTCTCTGCTTTCCTCTATCAGCACCCATCCTGGGGCACACCAATAACCACAGAGGTACATAAGTGTACTGACTGGGAACCAGAGGCAGGTGGATCAGCTGGGGGGGCAAGGCCTGGGGCTGCCCCCCGGTCACACAAGGTGACTGGAAGCTGCATCCCTCAGCAGAGCAGGACACCCTGGCACCAGAACCAGGCAGCCACCATGGCCACCTCTGAGATTCACTCCAATAATGCAATCAGGGGACACCTCCTACACATCCCAGCAGGTCCATGCCTCTGCCTGTGCTTGGAGCAAAACAAAACGAAGCCCTTTGGCTGTGATTTTTTTTAAAAGCTCCTAAAAAGGCTTGTGATTGTGAGTTGTCTTAGCTTAGGTCAGTCTGCTGCTTTTGAAAACTCTCCTTCTTGTCCTTTTTACATTTTGTGTAAAACATTAACGTATGAATATTCTGGGAATTAACGTGCTCTCTCTCTCTCATAGTGACAAAGAGAAATATCACCTAGAAATAACCACTGATTTAAAATTGTAAACTGTTTATTCTCAGCCAGCTGGCTTGTGATACAAGCTACTCTGTATTTAAAAGCATGGCTTTCTCCATTGCTTCTCTCAGTTTGGGTGACTTTTATGGTCTTTTGTTGCAAAGCTCTTTTACCGGGGCAGTGATTTGCAGTTCACATAAGCAACCAGGCTCCTGCAATGTGACCTTATATTATAGATAATATAATTTAACATGCTTACTGATTACAGCACAATTCTATGAAATAGGATGCAAAGTTTTGCTGTTCTATGAGGCCATTTTGCTACTCTTGAAGCATAAATATTTTTATTTTGGCATCTCCTAAAGATCAGCCGTATCATCTGCAGCACTCATACACAATGTATATGCCATTAATCCCATGGTTATTAATCTGCCTTGTGGTAGCAGCCATGGTTCAGAACCCAAGCAGAGAAAAACAAGCGTTGAACTTAATATAGTCATAAGATGTTTGTTTTTACAGGTGACACACCCATGGCCAGCTGTTTCCAAATGTGGCATTAGTCAATGAAGTGTAGAAAACAGCCAGACTACACAATTCAAAAACAATAACCCTTTTGTAAGATGCACTGTCTCTACAAGTGAATATATTAGTGTTATTAATAATAGCCTGATATTAATGCAAAGCTGTGCTGTCACCTGCCACAGAGTAATGGCTGCGTGTATAACTCCATCGGTTATTACATTACAAGGATGCCTGAAGCCTTATGCTGACAGTAAGTGAAGCAAGTGTGGGATTTAATGCATTTAACTGCATAAAAAATTTTTTAAAAATCATACCTTTAATTTAATATATGCATGTTCTTCACTGTGGCAATTACCCACAAGTCCACAAAGAACAGTCTTGGCTTCAGGCTATCAGACAGTTTATTCAGGATTATTCTTATGGATGATAGCACTTCATGGTTTCCAAAACAGGCTTGTTCATTACATTGCTTTCCGCTAACAGGATTTCTGCAAGATGTCCCTTTCAAATATTTTTTTGGAGGGGAGTGGGGTGGGGGGTGGTGTCTTTGAACCATGAAAAATACCAGAAAACTGACACAAGAATGATTTCAGCATCATAGATAAAGCAAATATGCAAAAAGTGCATTTTGTTCTGACACTGTCTGAAGTCCTTAAATCAAGGAAAACATTTGCTAAGTCAGGAATGAATGAATGTTAGCTGAAGGGGCAAAAAGACCCGTTCAGAATTAACCCGATTTTCCACCTTAATTTTTAAAACAAAGTGAAAATAAATAATCATCACCTCATATAAATCCACAGACTCACTTATTCTCACTCAAGTAGGGTTACGGAAGTTAATGCTAGCTGAAAATTATGCCTGTTATGTTTATCTGAAACTGTAGCCTTCCAGAAATCTATTCCAGATTTCTGAACAGGCTGTGTACCCTGGTGTGCTGAGGGCATCCAAGTGCTCCACTTGGGTTATCCTCAGCAATTAGTAAACAGACCCTTTGCCAGAGTAGGCCAAATCCCAGTCTCAGGTCACCATGTTGCTAACACTAGATGTCTGAAACGTTGAGCTGCAGTGCGAAATTTACACATTTAAGATTCCAATGGCTCATTTTTTTTTGCCGTTTTAAGGCTCAAAACCTTAAGCAGTAAGAAATTTGGCTGCTTACTCTGTCCTTCTCGTGCAAGTTGTGTTTCTTGATGTAGGCCGTCAAGCCAGCTGGTTTCCAGGGGCCATGTCGGCAATTTATCTTACTTTATTGTGCAATATGCTGAGAAGATAAGGGAATGGGTCACAACAGCATCAGAAACACCACACTTTTTAAGCATATTTGCCAGTGCAATCTCGTTGCCATTGGCTTTTTCCTGTGCAGTTCTACAGAACTCATAAAACTGTACTTAAATATTGACCCATTTTATTTGCCTAGTAATCCTCTTGGCTCATTTTATTCTAAAATAATCAATAATGTATTTACCTGGCAAAACATTTCCTCAAACATTTTCTAACTGGCCAGTAAAAGATCAATGTTGAAAGCTTTGCCTTCTGCATTACAGCTCTAACTAATGGTTTGTTTATTTAGAAAAACATGCTGAATGGTTTGGTCTTATCTAGCAAGCGAGGTTGTAAAAGGTTGTACTTGAAATTGTGGCTGAAAGTTAAAATGGCTCAGGACTGTTCCACTGAAATACATTTATGCTGGAAAAGAGACTCTTGGGATGAAAACCTGTGGCCCTTCAAAAATGTTTGGGTTTTATTTAGGAAGTGAGATCAACATATTTTTGCCTCAGGTTAAGTAAACTGGTATTGCAATATTTGGTTTGTGAGACAGAGTCAAAATAATAGTATCATTATAGTACTAACATGCAACTCTGGCAAAACACCTCAGCCTGCAGAGAGGAACTACACTTCCCACAGGTCACTGCAACAATTCAGTAACATAAGCCAGGATAAAATGTTTCAGTGGGGTTCTGCAAACAGAAATTCATTTTTATTTGAAAAACGTTAAATTAGTTCACTTCAGGTTAAAGTCCTGAAAGGTAGTATTTGGACATTCCTGTCTGAAGGTTTTTTTGAACTTTGGTTCTGGATTTAAGTTTGTCATGTTTTAGTGTGGATTTATTTTCAAATGCAATAATCTTCCACCGTAAAATAAATTCTATTTTTTTTATGATTTCTAGTATCTGAATCTGTTCATCATAATCCAATAAAGTAAACTAGCTTAAACATAAGGCAAACTGGCTTGACTGTCTCTAATACATATTCACATATCTGCTTTAACCAACCTGATGCAATTCAGCGCCATGTTTTGTTGCTAGAGAAAAAAAAGTATCTGCCCATTGTTTTACCGGGCAAAAGTACTTCAATTTCTAAATAACATCATATTCTGCAGAAGTGCATGCTTGGTAGCCTAGTATTTATTTACATTTCATGAGGGATACGTGACCAGAAAGCAAAACGTGTTGTTCTTACTGCAGCATCCTTACTGAGGTGAGCGGGATTCTTCAGTCAGCGCTTTGAACTTCCTTTTCTACTAATAAAAATAACACATTCAAAGACACAGTTAAGGCCTGTGCTTAGGCCACCCAAGAAGTTTTTAGTGAGCACCTCAGCTTTATAAACACCCAGGGAAAGCAGGAGAGAGGGAATAACACTGGTCACTCCCAAGCCTGCCACACCAAACGCCTCAATAAAAGCAGGTGCTGTCACCTGGGATTTCTTAGTTATTAAACACTAGGAAAACACACAGATAACGTGTGTTATTAAACACACAGATAACGAAACCTGCTGCTTTAGTGTGTGAGGATATGATCCAAAACGAGTGGTGATGGCTCTGGAGGAGAAACACGAGGCGACCTGAGGGGAGGAGGCGGCGGCCATTTTGTCAGGCCCTTCACGGCAAGGACTCCTCAACCCCCCCCAACATGGCGGCTTCCCCCTTCCCTCCCTCTACTGTCCCTGCTTCATTCCCCCCATCAGCTCTGATACCCCAGGGTCGATGGCAGGCAGCAAAATACCTCAGAGAACTGGTGAAAACCTCCTCCGGGGCTGAGGATGTGGCCCTGATGAGGGGCGACCCTGTTGAGGAGAGGCAGCCGGGTCACTGCTCAGCGCTCAGGGGAGCTGGACTCCCTCTCCTCAGGGGGCCAAGGCTTTAAATGAGGGCGAGGACCTTGCAAGCTCTCAGTTTTAGGTGTCTGAACCTGGGGCACCCTGGAAAGTGCAGAGCAGCTACACCCTGAAGAAATGGCTTTATAAATCAAATCAGTAGCTTTAAAATTTAGGCAATCACAAGAAAAATTTTTGTAGAACTGAAGTATGTATCTGTATCCCTCCTGCTCACCTCTGTGAATCGCTACTGCTATTGAGTGTTCACCTCTCAGTCCCCACGCGCTGTAATTGCTCCTCCATGGCTGCCTCTACGAAGTGCCAGCTCTCGGGGATTAAGCGGAAGATCGCCGGGCTGCATTTCTGCTGAGAAGTAAATCCCTTTTCTCCTCGTTTGGGCTGGACTGCTGTCTGTAGATAGCGTATTGTGGAAATAATCTGGGGTTACAGCTTGTGATGAAACAGAAATGACCGCTTAGGCCCAGCATCCCTGTTATAACATCTCACTTCCCTCTACCGACTCTAGCACAGCTTATCCAGTGCAAGATTACCTCAAAGTCCTGCACAGGACCTGCCCACAAAGGGACACTTAGGGGATTTGATCCAAAAGAGCCAAAGTTTTGATTTTAAGGAAGATGAGTTGGACTACATCTCAATCCTTTTGTAGATGTTCTGATCCAGAATGAAAGCTGGTATTATTTATGTTACCTCATTTCACTCTGCTTTGCTTCCCAAGCTACAGCCATCGAACAATAGGGCAGGGCAGATATATCACACAGACTTCTCCTGTAACCTTAGGGTTTTCCTTTCTTTTTTAAATTTTATTTTAAATACCATCTCAACATTTAATTTCCATCCTTCTTGATACATATTTGCCTATTACTCTTTTATGAGCTTTGCAACTCTGATTTTGAGCCACCCACTCCAGCACAAAATGATTTCTACCTTTTTCCCCACTGTAGTATCCCTGTTACCAGCAACAGTCTCATCACTTACTCTGCACTAAGAGACAGGAACAGTTCAGCCCCTGGGTAAGCTTTCTGGCTCCTTACTCTAATAACTAGTGCCACTAACACAATAAAATTTTATATCATTTTTATTGGATACCTCCTAGAGAATTATAGGAGGAGCACTGACTTGCAGAGCAGATGTGTGAAGCTGCAGACAGAATTGCATCTGTTTCCTTTTGCTGAAAATTGTTTTCTATTATCCCTTGTTGACTAGGAAATTTAACATACTGTCACTGTATACATTGCATTTGTAATAAAATAATTGTTAATCATCAACATATTATCCTCTTCTACCTCTCCTCCCCTTTTTTTTGGTAACAAACTGACTTTATTTCCTTTACAGCTCCTCCTTCTCACCCCCCAAAATACATTTTTCTTCTGGAAAGAAATAGAAATATTCTGGGGCAGCTCCAGAAGTTTGATGCTGGCTTTTACAGCAGTCCTGAGAGTGAAATGGAGTACAGGGGAGGTGGGGAAATGTCAGTAAGACTCTGCTGCTTCCCACTAAATCAAAAAATATTTGGCACTGTATTTCTGGATGGCTTTTTTTACCCAACAACTGTTTCCTACAAGCAGAAGAGAAATAAGTCACCATCCCGATCCAGGTAAGTAATTAAAGAGCAAAGCTCTGTCTGCGAGGTGCAGAAGGTTGCCTGCAGGTTTTACTCTCCAGGCTGGGGTGATGCCCTGCTTTTGCTGCAGCTCCGAGTGCTTTGCAGCCTTATGCTTCCCTGGGCCACTGTGGCCACTCTGGTTCTCCGGCTGCTGAATAAACCAGCTCCCAGTTTCTGATTAACACAGAAAACAAAGATGCCTGAGACTACATTGCCATTTGCGGGCAAACATAAGCTTTTTTTTTTTTCCTTGCTGAGGAAAGATGACATGTTAACATAACACAAATCCTCCAAGGTAACATACTTAGCTTTCAGAAATACACCTTTTCCAAGGGAGGGGGAGTTACTGCAGCTACTTTGCTCCTTGGCTGCGCAGCACGGCCTGTGTCTCGGAAAGCAAGACTCTCCTCTGCCTGCACCACCTTGCGCAGACATTGTGCAAAATCCTACGGGATTGCTCAGGGCCAGGGCTGCACATCGTTACCAACAACAGTGTCACCTTCTGCCGCCCTCACAGAGAGGCACTGCTGTACCACTCAAATATTTGGGTACAGAGCCAAGTTGGGAACACCGCCAACACAGACAATAACGAGGGGAAGCTGATGGGATTATGACTGAAAATCACATCAGTAATAAAAATGACAGGGGTAGTCACAAGCCCTTTAAGGGGCTCTGTCTTATTTGCATTTTCTTAGGCTGCTCTGAAACTTAATGAAGTTTAGCTTCTGTCATTACGATAAACCAGCTCTGTGGTGGTGCTGTCAGCTGTACTAATTAAAAGTCAGCCTCCAAGTGCTTAAAGCTTGTCTACACTTGAAAATTAATTCGGTTTGAGGTAGCATATAAATTTAAATTGCAACAGCTATTCCACCTAAAGATATTTATTTTGGAAAAAGAGTGCCTTTGAACTTGGCTCAAATTGAAACAGAAATAGCAGTTGCTTCTTTGCCCTGTCCTGAACTAAGAGATCTCTGCCTAGGAAATGACTCAGGGATACCTCTTGCTAACACGAGCCTTCAGATGCCAAACGACAGCAGCCTTCCTTTCTGTATGCCCCTCTCTTGTGCTGTGTCTCACCAGCTGAGCTAAAGCTGCAAGCAACAGATGATACATTTCTGCAAACGAAGCGCTGAGCTAAATTGATATAGATTATAGTTATTAAATTTTTAAGGACCTGTAGTGTTTCTGCAAGGCTGCTTTTACAGTATAAAGACTAAATAAGAAAACTTAAAGCTGGACTAAAACCTTTCTAAGAAAACTAAAGTATTATTTAAATATTTTATAAACAAGCAATTTGGGAATAGAGAAAAAAAAGACCGTGAACATTTGGGATCATCTTTCTTAATTGTATTCCTACAATGCCGATAATCAACCAGTTTAAGAAATTGCTAGAAAATGAATACTAGGGAATATAACAAATTCCTGTTACCATCGAGGGTGTTTTTGCAATTGATTTCTAAGAGCCCACAACACCCAAGAGATTTGGAAAGGTCAGAGTACATGAAGAGCACAAACCAAAGTTCTCTGTCTTCCTTTCATATCCTGCTTTCCCAGCCGCATGTTTAAGGATGAATGCTTTCCTAATGCTTGCTAGCAGAACAGAAGCAGCAGCTTAACACCACCAGTGCTGGGGAAACATATCTAAGACAAGGGCTAGGGAAGACACGGAGCAGAGCAACGTAACGTGCACAGCTTAACCCTCATCGTCTAATCTGGATGATGCGCACAGGGTAGAAAGGTGCTGTTTGAAAGGAAAGGCTGTCCTCACTCAGAGGACTGTAAGTGGGGAAATATAAATGGTATTTCAGGTGCTGTTCTCCAGATTGCTTTGTAGAGGGCTCACCGAGCATAGCTCCAGGTTGGCCCTTAAGTTTTTGGCATCTCCAGCTGAGAAAGCCAGTGAGATCAGGAGTTTTATTCAGAATCTTGAATGAAGAATCATTCATTGCCTGTGTGAGAGAAGGGATCGTAGTGCTTCCCTCATCCATTTTAAGCAGAGATTTTGGAGAACGTGGGAAAATTGTAAATGGGAAGCCGTGTCTAGCAAAAAATGTTCTTCACATGAAAAGAAACAATCTAGCAGTCCTTGCAAAAGTGTCTGACTATTCTGCTTCACCTGTCTGGCCAGGTGAAAATAACAGCATTTTTCCCCTTCTACATGGAAAAGAAAATTATGAGTACAGTGTGAATAGAAATGGATTTTCCTTGCTGTTGAATACAAAACACTTTAACCATCACCTACTCCCTACAAAATTGCAGCCTGATTTCCTACTTGGCTGCCATCTATTTTTGGTGGGAGTCCTCCAGCACTTTTTGTTAGAGGTTTGCAATGGATTCCCCCTGAGCAATTAGCTGACAGTTCAAACGATGCCACCTTCCTACAACAAAAATGGAAACCTCTGCTCTGGAAGGGACACTGGTAAAACAAGAACTGTCCTCCACTCAGGTATTATGGTTCAATATTCCCAAAGAAGTAGAGACACACAACAGAAATAAACAAAGCTCTAGAAATACAGTAAGACAACTTGCTTCGCATATCACATTCTTTTCTTTTGTTCTGTCTTTTCCTTCATTTTCTTATGGTTTTCTCAAATAAGAAACACTGGCACTTCAGGACTGCTGGACCTCCAGAGAATTGCTGTACCTCCTGGAGAGACTATCACCCTTCTGCGAAGCTAGGAAATCTCAGGTGGTGGTCATCCTTATTCAAAATGCAGCCACAAAAGGATCCCACATTGTGAAATTAATTGGTGCGGGGAGGAAAACAACATACTATTGCCCAAAGGAAAATATCCAGGAGGACTCCGGCACATGCAAGTACGTGTGTGTGTGTACATGTATGCAAACACACAGAGCAGGACCACACAGTTGCTTTCCAGCCTGACCTGAAGGAAAATACAGCGTGCAATTGGTAGTGGTCATCCAGCTGGGATTAGGTGTTCCTCCTGCTGGTATCCAACTGCTTGCTTGAAAATGAACCGCTTGGCAGTGGAAACGCTCCACAGCTGGAAACCACCAACAAGTCAAAGCAAACAAACAATCCTCAAATTAGGTTTAAACCAGAGAATAAAAATCAAACATCATTTGAAAGCGTACTAAAATTGGCTGGTGTCTAAGAGAGTGTTTGGTAGCTCAGCATTTCTCCGCTGCACTAAAGAAATTAAGGAGAGAAACAGAGAAACAGTTTTAGATGAAGCAATAAATAATGGACACTTTCAACACATAATTTGCATTTGAATTAACTAGGCTGGCTAAATTAATTCATCCATTATGAAAGAAGAATTTTACTGTCTATATTTTCAGGCTCCCTACTGTGCTACATTAAATGGGCACTGAGGCAGGGACTACTGGCTTCATAGAAATTTTTACTAAATTAGTTTCCTCTCAATTATTATCTAGTTCACACTCACAATTTGGAAGCCTAATACTGATAGAAAGAATTGTCCCAGCGCCTTGTCTTCTCTCCACTGTTTGCATTGGTGAGGGT
The DNA here is from genome assembly GCF_000708025.1 of Charadrius vociferus. Taxonomy (NCBI): domain Eukaryota; kingdom Metazoa; phylum Chordata; class Aves; order Charadriiformes; family Charadriidae; genus Charadrius; species Charadrius vociferus. The sequence continues at coordinate 7,309,030 of NW_009648550.1, read as the reverse complement.
GTACAGCTATGATGGCACTTGATGGATACGCTACAATGGGTAATACGGGACTCGGAGGTTTTTGTCTGAAACATTTTCCCAGGTCTTCCTCCTCAAAACGGTTAAATCATGTAGCCAAAGTTATTTTGTATTAAATATCAATTTAAGTGCCTGGGAAGGCTGAGGGGTGATTTATTTGAACATTATTTGAATTTCTCCCTTGAGAAAGTTTCAACTAATCTTAAAATAGATGGTTGATGCAATATATGACAATGGGTTATTAATTATATAGCTTATAGCATCAAGAGCTACCTGGAGGAAGACATAAGCTTGGAGACTTACGGAGTAGTCAATATATTACACTGTTCTTAATAATGCACTAACATTGTGTTCTCAGCTACACAATAGTTGTATTTTCATGAACTGTACCGTCAAGATTTTCAAAATCACGCTCAAAAATGCCAAAAGCAACTGAAGAAATGGACAAGAGAAGTATTGTCATCTCCCCTTTGCAAGCAAACAACTGCACAGGGGGAATCCATCTCGTAATTCAAACCATGTTCAGGGTAGGGTCACAGACCTCTGCTTCAGGAAAGATACACCCCAGCAAATGCAAAGTCTGCTCCAGGCTTCCCAAGGGACACGCTGCGGGCTAAGGGACAGGATCTGAGCATTAACACTTCAATGGGAGCATGGTTCACCAGCAAAACCTATTTAACTTACTGACACTCTCTGCCAATGTCTGTAGAAAACTCATTCTGATTGGGGACCAGGAACAAGCAAGTGATGGACAGGTACCTGGCAGCACTGCCCTTTGCTAGCAAGGCTTTTAAAACCTTCTCTGCAGTCACAGGTATGAGAGAAGGGCTTGTACCAGGTACCTCAATTCATACAGCCGGGCCAGGACAGGGTGGATTGGATTTTGGCAGAATAGCGATACTCTCCCAGAACAGCTACATTGCAGAGCAGAAGGCGTGCCTGTAGCTCACACCTTCCTCAGCTTTGATCCCACACCACCATCTACCTCCTTCCACTCCCCAGGGGAACAACGCATCCTAGAATAATTTTTTTTCTCCTTTAATTTTTTTATAACAGTGGAAAAAAAATTATGGCAGGCCTTGTGGTGCCAGAATAATAGTCCATTAGCCCTTTAAAATTTCCTCACTCCACATGGACCATACAGTAACTTAAGGAGGAGGAAAGCAGAGAATGGGAGCGCAATAACTCAGCGCTACAGTCCTTGCAACAGGACTATGATCCTCTGTTGGAAAGCTCTAGTACCAAGAGGAAACAGTTAGAAATAATTCAGTTCTTTAGACTGCCATGATGAAACAAGCTGCATGAATCAATGCCTACTAAAGCAGCCCAAATAGTTTCCCCTGTCCTTCCTCGCTTTCTATTGATTTCTTCCATGCAGAAAGCAAACCACATTGCAGCAGAAAACCACATTGTTACAGAAAATCCAAAGGGACCATCTCTTTCCCCGTCTGCTTATGACACTGAGAAGACGGGACCAGGCTTTGTGACATTCTGTCCTTGCTGCCTGTGTCGCTTTGATACCAAACAGGATATTGTGTATATATTTTTTCAGCGTTAAACATGACAGACAAGATGTGTTGCCCTGTAAGTCACATCCTTCAAGATCTAAATCCATTTACAGAATTGCCAAGGTTTCTTCTCTTGCTTTTAGTTCCAGAGAAGATTAAAAAAAATTTACATCTAAACAGAGTGAATTTGAACACTGTACCAGGATGGGACTTAAAAATATTGATTTCTTATTAGTGGAAAGTTACAGCACAAAGCATCTGCAGCATACAAAGCAAGGATAGACTTACGTCCTCTAGAGCAGCTAATGCCCTGGAACCTTACAGGGTAACTTTAAAAAGTATTCATTAAATGAGGAACATGGAAATTACCTGGGTGAATACAATTAAGCCACCTGAAATGACTGACTCTCACAATAGCCATCTTTAAACTAAGAGAGAACTCTGATGGCACTTGGGTGGAAAACGAGTGGAGCAGATTGCCACTAAAGGCAACACTGCCTTCCCAGCCACAGGCTGATGGTGATAAAAGGGATGTTTAGACACATCATAGCTACAAGTCTGTGGTTTTAAATTTTTGTGAGATGATACAAATCAGAGAGCCCTTTTGGGAAGCATTCTCAAGTACTGGGCACTCCAATATCAAAGATAAGGAAAAATAAAAATATCTCACAAATCACAATTGTAAGGATAGGCTTTCTTCAAGATTCATGAAACCATTCAAATTTCCAAATATTCAATACATAATATGTATTAAATATTATTTACCCTTTCCTTGAGCCTTCTAATCCAGTGGAAAAATGCTGCATTTCCTAAGCTAGTGTGAATAGGATAGTTTCCTTCCATATCAGAAGGATTTCAGAAAATTAATTCTGTATCTCTGAAAAGGTCATTTATTTGGGATGAGTGACAGGTGCCATAAACTTAGGAGATGTCACTTGTATGTCAGTTCAGCTCAACTGAACACAAAGCAAATCAATTCAGCCCGGTCAAGTATAACTACCTGCTGGAGCAGGATACATAGCTTTGCATTTATTATTATTAACAATGCCATAGAAGCACTAAATTCAACAGCAATTTTGATCAGTGTGAGGTTGTACAGAGCTCTTCCTTCCTAAGTGCTTCCTTCTTCTGGAGATTACAACATGATCATTACAGTATAATAATTTTATAATTATTTGTACTGTGTTAGCAATTAACTTTTAATTATGAACAAAGAGCAAATTATGAGGTCCAGTGCTAGATTAGCAGGACCAAATTTTAGTTGTAGAGGAAAAGAAAAAAAAAAAGACTCAAAGGATGTGTTTTAGGAGTTAGAAGCCTGCCTGTGCTCTCAGGACCTGAATTTGGGGCCTTAGCTCCTCTTTCTTTCCATTGCCTCGAAATTACATATATATTTTTTAATGTATACAGAATATACATGTTCTGGATGAATTTTTTCACCAGCTGTAATTACCCATGGTTATAAAAACCCCCAGCACTCACTGCTACACTGTAAGTGTCACTTAAAGGGCTTAAAAGTTACACCACCTCAATTTATAGATGAAACATATGTCTCTGCTTTTAAAATAAGTTTTTGTTCATTTGTCATTCTTTCATTAAACAATTGAATAGAAAATTACATGTTCTTTCCAATAAACTGATGCGCTATGCTAGGAGCTGATCAAAGTTATTCCAGATTTGGTTTTTCTCTCCACTTTCTGGTATCATATAGTTTGGGGAATATTGGATATTTTAAGCCATGTGGTTTTTAATCTGTTTGATAAAATGATAACAACAAATGCTTGTAAATGGGATATACATTCAATACATATAAATATGTACTTATATGATGTTTATAAAACTCTAAGATGAGAGAAAGGCTATAGAGTATAAAATGATTGACAGCAACCAGCCAAAAACTTCAGACAAATTTTCAATATGTACACAATAGTCAACCACAAAGTTAGGAAGATGTGAAGTAACTGACCATTGCAGGAGAATTTAGAGCATCCGTGTACAGGTAAAGTGCCTACTAGCCTGCAGCATAATTGTGTGATTACATAGTAATGGTGTCAGTTGTATTTTTATATGCGATGACAGAAGTGTTCTGGTTTAATAAAATGAAAATTAAATTATGATTTAATAAGAAGAAAAACTTAAAAATAAAGATAAATCACAAAGACAGGAACATTACACAACACAGTTAACAAATTAAGAAGGATATTGGACTCATTGCTAAACCACCCAGCAGGCAAATTCGACAGCGGACGTCAGACTGTGATTTCCCTGATGTCCTCCCAGAACATCAGAAACTACCAGGATTCCCAAGGAGTTCTCTAATCAGATAGCACGCCTGGATGTTATTCAGCATGAGACGTGTTTAAAGAACAAAGGGTATGATTCTATACAATG